>NC_090812.1:58418202-58727356 GCF_000390325.3 Nicotiana tomentosiformis | reverse complement strand
GTGGATATGGATATGTATCACTTGAGATGGCTTAGCCGGTCGGGCTGAGACCGGACTCCGTGTAAAAATACGGTGGCATTGTGAGTTGTGGCTTTGGCACTAAAGATTATTAACCTAAAAAGATGGAAAGATTGGATTGGAAATTATGTGATCCTTACTTGGTATTTATTTATATTTCTGTGAAGTACTTATTGATTATTATGACTGCCTTCTCTTTGTTTCACTGTTCATTCTACTAAGATTGGTATTTTCCTTACATACTAGTACTATTCGACAGTACTAACGTCCCTTTTTCCGGGGGCGCTATAACTTTGAATGGATGTAGGTGGTTCCAACGCAGATAGTGCCGATCGTAGATAGTGGTGCTCTATTTCTCTCTTCACTGCAGTCTTGGTGAGCCCCATTCCTCCTAGGGGTCATGTAGTCCTTCTTTTGTATAAGTTTTCATATTTTGAGATATAGCTGGGGCCTTGTTGCCTTGTACCCTTAGAGGCTCCGTAGACGTTTATGTGGGTCATGTATGTGTGTTGGGTGGTCATTGGATCGAGTTGTATTTTGGAAACTCAACTATGGCATAATGTACCTATATAAGGAAAAATGAACTAGCAATGTTTATATAGTTATATAACTGATCTCTCCCCTATTTTACAAATGGTGATGCGTTCCCTTTTTGGATTATGAATGAGTCAGGTAGAAAAGGTTTACTAGGCTTGCTCGACCGGGTTCACTTGGTTGAGCCCCGGTCGTGCTCCCCGAGGTTGGGGCGTGACAATTAGAGTATATTTTGATTGGTTTGCACATTGTTTGACTAGTTTAGGAATGACGGGCATCGGTTTGAGGTGTTAGAGTGGCGTTGGAGCCAGTTATGGAATTTTGGAGCGAGCTAAGTCTCCTGTCTAACCTTGTGAGGGGTGTCACGACCCAATTTCCCCTGTAGGCCGTGATGGCACCCAACATTATTGCTAGGCAAGCCTATAGTGAACTAATCACGTGATTGTTTCTTTTCACAATTTAGAAATAGTTGATTTTTAATTATTGAACAAATAGGAAGCGAAAAATTTCATAAAAGTGAGTAATAGACAATTTAAGAGTAAATGAGAGGAAATAGATAATTAAAATCAACATGTGTCTACTAGTATAATTTCCAAGACCTGGTGTCACAAGTTTATGAGCAACTAGTAGAATATACAAAACTCTAGCTACCATCCGAAATAGAGTAGACAAAATATAAATACAAAAGAGAGACTCTAGGGACTGCAGAACGGCTCGGGAAGCATTTCACCACTAGGCCTCGGGATATCTGGGAGGCGCGCCGGTAGGACCGCCAGATGCACCTGTCTCAGATCCTACACGGTTAGTGTAGAAGTGTAGCGTGAGTACATAAGCAATATGTACCCAGTAAGTATCAAGTCTAACCTCGAAGAAGTAGTGACGAGGGGTCGACTTCATAACTTACTATGGGCTAACAATATGAATAAAATAATTTCTAAATAACTTGAGTAATGTAAGTAATAATAATAACTCATCAACAAGCTGGAGCAAATAGTTCTTCCATAATTTTTAATAATCCCAGATAGATCACTTTCTTTACAAATCGTAACCTTTCAAACCACAACATAATATAAGGTATGGTTAGGCACCAAGTATTATTAAGCACGATTTATGCCGAGGTCGTAAGGCCCGATCCATAATAATGTGTACACTTACCAGGGTCAAGCGGCACAAACCATAGATACATCTTTCTACTGCCGAGGCGTTCGGCCCGCTCCACAAGAAGAGAGGACACTTTATAAGCATTTGACTCAACCGTTATTAAAGGCTAATACACAAGGTACCACAAATTCCATTAATGGTCTTCCACAATTTAATCAACAAGTTCTAAATAATTTAGGCCCTTTAATTAACAAGTAGGGTGCCAACATTTCAAGTAATCCATGATTTGGGTCCGAGACTACCCGAAAATTAACATGAATAGTAGCTATGCACGGACTCTCGTTACCTCGTGCATACGTAGCCCCCACAATTAGAAGCAAATAATAATTTAAATCACCTACGGGGAGAATTCCCTCTTACAAGATTAGACAAGAGACTTACCTTGTCTCAAAGCTCACTTTCCGGCCTCAATTTCAACTCTAAGGCCTCAAACTCGGCACTAAAAATCCGAAACTAGTCAAATGTGGTGAAAATCGATCAATATATGTTCAAACGTTCATATTCTAACCATTAGAGTGATTACCCAACCTCAATTGAAAGATCCCTAAAATTCATCCTCGGGCCCACATGCCCGGATTTCGGAAATTTTTGAAAAAAGTTGTTACCCATGACCTTACTAACTCAAATGTATAATTTTCACTCAATTCCATAACCATTTTCGTGGTTAAATCTCATTTTTATCAAAACCTAAGTTTTTTATCTAAACCCATAATTTTCAGTAATTTACATGATAAAATCTACCCATAAACTATGTATTTAACTCACATTAGATAGAAATTGCTTACCTCAAATATCTAGTGAAAATCCCTCTCTATCAGCTCCAAAATCGCCCTAAGAAGTGTAATAAATGAACCCTAAATGCTCAACCTCGACTTACATGAAGTTCTGCCTTCAGCGTTTTTCGCACCTATGGTCCCTCTGCCGCATTTGCGGTACCGCACTTGCGGTGCTAGGTCAGCTTCTGCAGAGTTCCTCAAGCCCAGCAAGGGCCGCTTCTGCGAACGGGATTTTCGCTTCTACGTTCCCTCTTCTGCGGCGAGCGTGCCGCTTCTGCGTCCTCCGCAATCGCACCTGCGCGTTCGCAGGTGCACACAAAAACCCGTGTAATGACCCAACCGATCGGTCATTTTGACTTTTAGAACCCCGTTTCCCTTAACAAAACTCCCCGTATGTCCTTTTATTGATTTGTGACTTGCGGGGATGGTTGGTTCGGGATTTGAAAGTATTCGGGTTGAAATCGGAACACTTGGTTCCTTAATTCTGTTTTAAAAGTCCAAATTTGACTTTGGTCAATATTTTGAGAAAACGACCCCAGAATAGGGATTTGATGGTTCCAATAGGTTCGTATGATGATTTTGGACTTGGGTGTATGTTCGAATTAGGTTTTTGACAACCCGGGAGCGTTTCGGAGTTTAATAGTGAAAATCAACTATTTGAAGGTTTAATGTTCTTTAAATTTGGTTTGGAGTAATTGAAGTCCATTGAGAATTCCGAGCCTGAGCATAGCTCCGTATGGTGATTTAAGACTTGCAAGAAAAATTTGGCATCATTCCGAGTAGTATAATTATATTTCGGCACGTTCGGAGTAAGTTTGAAGAATTTGAAAATTTTAAGTTGAATCAATTTGGTTTGAGGCATGATTCTTAGTTTTGATATTGTTTTACACGTTCCGAGGGTTTGAGAGAGTCCGTTTTATGATTTCAAACTTGTTGGTATGTTCGGGCGTGGGCCTTGGGGCCTCGGGTGTTAACCGGATGAGGCTCAAATCAAATTTGGACTTTGGAGCAGCTGCTGAATCTTCCAGCTTCTTCTGCAACCGTACCTGCGCTTGGCCAGCCGCAGGTGCGAGCTCGCAGAAGCGAGCCATGAGCTGCAAAAGCGGACAAGCCAAGCATGCCTAGGGATCGCAGGAGCGAGATATTTGGCACACCTGCGAGCGCGCAGGTGTGATGCAATACGGCGCAGAAGCGGCTAGAGTCGCATGTGCTGAAGAAGCAGCGCAGAAGCGGACGCGCAGGTGCGTTCCTTAGGGCGCAGATGCGAAGCTTGGCCAGGCGAGGGAAACTCTCACATGCGAAGGTTTTTTTGCAAGTGCGGAGGCGCAGGTGCGGCTAGCTCTCCGCAGGTGCGAAACTACTGCTGGGCAGAACGTTTTAAATGGGCGAGGCTCAGCCATTTTAGCCCGTAATTCCTCCATTTTTGGGCGATTTTGTAGCTTTTTGAGAGGGGATTTTAACTAGCAACTTGAAGGTAAGTTAATTGTACACACTTTGAGTTAAATACATAGATTATGGGTAGATTATAACCTGTAAATTTGTGAAAATCAAGGGTTAGAGGAAAAACCTAGATTTGTATAAAAAAGAGATTTTAACCACGAAAATGGTTATGGAATTGGATGGAAATTGTATATTTGAAATATTAAGATTATGGGTAACGTTTTCATCCGAAAATTTCCAGAATCCGGGCACGTGGGCCCGAGGTGAATTTTAAGAATTTACCACTTTGGATAGGGTAATTTATTTAATAGTCTAAATCCGAATTTTCGAACATGTACTAATTATTTTGTATAACATTTGGATAGTTTCGGAGTTTTCGGCACCGAATTGGGATTTTTACGCGGCGTTGTGATCAGGAAGTGGGCTTTGAGACAAGGTAAGTCTCTTGTCTAACTTTGTAAGATGGAATTTACCCCATAGGTGATTTAAATTAATAATTGTTGTTAATTGTTGGGGCTACGTACGCACGAGGTGACGAGAGTCCGTGTGTAGCTACTAATATTGCTAAAGTTCGGGTAGTTTAGGACTCAAATCATGAATTACTTGAGATAATTGTATCCTTATTTAATTAAAGCAATAGAATTATGTTGCAAATTGTTAGAGGAAATGGTAAAATATTGAAATCTCACATACTTGAAATTTTGTTCAGAATATTTAACTGTTGTAGAAATTTCTACATCCTCCTGCATTAAATCTCAAAATCTATATATATATATATATATATATATATATATATATATATATATATATATATATATATATATATATATATATATATATATATTATCATCCCGGAGGTTCATAAGAAGATGTCCTTCTTTCTTGTGGAGCGGGCCGAATGCCTCGGCAGTATAGATGCATCTATGGATTGCACTGCACGTCCCTCGGCAGTGTACACGGCACTCTGAATTAGGTCATACGACCTCGGCCAAAATCGTGCCAAATAATAATAATTACACGATACCTTGATATTTTTATTGCTATTTGTGAAATTAATTGATAAATTGGAAATTATTGAAATGTAGGGAATTAATTATTTCTGCTTGTTAAGAAAATTATTATTATTCATCTAAAAATCATGTTTAATTCAATATATTCTATTGTAATATTATTGACCCATACTGAGTGTCAAAGCCGACCTCTTGTCACTACTTCTTCGAGATTAGGCTTAATACTTACTAAGTACACCTTGTTTACGTACTCATGCTACACTTGGTGTACTTTTTGTGCAGGACCTGAGACAGGTACTATCGGAGGACCTATCGGTGCACACCCACGTTATCCAGAGGCTTAGTGGTGAGCTGTCTTTCTGAGCCGTCCTGCAGCAACTAGTACCTCTTCTTGTATTTGTATTCAGTCTATTTTATTTCAGACAGTATTTAAAATTTTGTATAATCTACTAGATGCTCATACACTTGTGACACCAGGTCTTGGCACACACAAGTAGAATTTGTGGATTTAATTATTTTACTTAGGTTTTAATTTATCTTATTTTCTCATACTTTCCTAATTTTTAAAATTTCGAAGAGTTTGAATATTCGGAAAATTTTTAAAGAAATGAATATATGTTTAAATCATTAGTTGGCTTGCCTAGCTGGGATGTTGGGCGCCATCACGACCTATATGTGAGTTTGGGTCGTGACAACATGGTATCAGAGGCCTAGGTACACGTACGTCTCACAAGTTATGAGCAGGCCTAATAGAGTCTTGCGGATCGGTACGAAGACGTATGTACTTATTTTCGAGACGTTATAGGTGTTAGGAAAACTACCTTTCTTCATCTCCCATCGTGCAAATAATGTAGTACTAAATATCTTTCTCTTATTCTCTCACAGATGGTGAGACCGCGCTTTAATGAGGTTCCAGACCAGGGAAGAGCTACTCCCCCTGTTGTTAGAGGCCGAGGTAGAGGCCGAGGGAGGGCTCCAGCCCGTGGTAGGGGACGTGGACGTCCTAGAGTTGTTCCGGTTGTGCCACTAGTGGGTCCATCAGAGGATCCTATTATTGAGGAACAAGGCGAGGAGCCCGTAGCAGAGCCAGCTCCGGTGGATTTCACGTCTGCACTGGGATTCCAGGAGGTCATGGGCCGTAAGTTGCGGTTCATGGACACTATGACTCAGGCCGGTTTATTTCCAGCAGACCCAGCCATATCTTAGGCAGGTGGGGGAGCACAAACCCCTACCGCATAGGCTCAAGGGTAGGCAGCTACTGTATATCAGACCCAGGATGCACTACCTGTGGGTGGTGTCCAGCCAGTGGCAGTAGCTACACTTGAGCCCAGACCAGCTGCGGCCGCCGAGCCGCAGAAGTTATTGGATAGATGGACCAGACTACATCCTCCTATCTTTGGGGGTGAGCGACATGAGGATCCCCAGGACTTCATTGATCGGTGCAGGGACATACTGCACAACATGAGGATATTAAAGTCTCACGGGGTAGACTTTGCTACTTTTCAGCTGGAGGGCAGAGCCCGTAGATCCAGCAGATTCTCCTCCCATGACTTGGTACAGGTTCACCCGTATTTTCCTGGACAGGTACATTCCACCCTCCCAGAGGGAAGAGTTGCGGTTCCAGTTTGAGTAGCTCCAGCAGGGTCAGATGTCAGTGACCGATTATGAGGCGAGGTTCTATGAGTTATCTCGCCATGCACTTATGATACTCCCTACTGAGGCAGAGAGAGTACAAAGGTTTGTTGCGGGTTTACATACTGGCATTCAGGACACTATGGCCCGAGAGGTTGAGATGGGGACTTCAAATGAGTTGGTTATGGTGCCCCAGTGCGACCTTATTTCAGTGCTATGCCAGAAAGTTCTTATCGCCCACCAGCTATTCAGGGTTCTTCCAGTGGGTATTCAGGTCCCTAGGGTCAGACTTCTAGTCAGCAGCCCATCACATCGAGAAGTTGTTACGAGTGCGGGGATCCAGTCACATGCGGAGATTTTGCCCCAGGTTTCGGGGTAGACCCGTGCAGTAGGCTCAGCAGCCTATGATTACTGCACCAGTTTCTCCACCAGCCGTCCGACCACCCAGGGGTGGAGGGCAGGTGGGTAGGGGTCGTCCTAGAGGTGGAGGCCAGCCAGGTGGCGCTCCAGTCCGGTTCTATGCTTTTGTGGCTAGACCAGATGCAGAGGCTTCAGATGCAATGATTACAGGTATTATTTCTGTTTGCGGCAAGGATGCCTCCATTTTATTTGATCCAGGATCTATGTATTCATATGTGTCATCCCTATTTGCTCATTTCCTGGGTGTTTCTTGAGAGTCCTTGAATACTCATGTTTATGTGTCCACTCCTGTGTTGTTACATTCTGTGGTTATGAGACTAGAGCAGATCTTCTACTGCTTGATATGACCGACTTCAAGATTATCCTGGGCATGGAATGGCTATCCCCATATCATGCCGTCCTAAATTGCAATGCTAAGACTGTTACTTTGGCAATGCCGGAATTTCCTAGGTTGGAGTGGAACGGTTCGTCTGTCAGCGCATCTAATCATGTTATTTCCTTTCTAAAAGCTCGACATATGGTCGAGAAGGGTTGTTTGTCTTATCTAGCCTATGTTCGGGATACTACTGCAGAGACTCCGACTATTGATTCAGTGCCTGTAGTTCGGGAGTTCTCCGATGTATTTCCTTCAGATCTTCCAGGCATGCCACCGGATCGTGATATTAATTTTTGTATTGACTTGGCTCCAGATACCCAGCCTATATCTATCCCACCGTATCGCATGGCTACGAAAGAATTAAAGTAATTGAAAGAACAACTTGAGGAGTTACTAGCAAAAGGGTTCGTCAGACCGAGTATATCGCCTTGGGGTGCACCGGTATTATTTGTGATGAAAAAGGATGGAACTATGCGAATGTGTATTGACTATCTCCAACTGAACAAAGTCACCATTAAGAACAAGTACCAGTTGCCGCGTATTGATGATCTATTTGACCAGTTGCAGGGTGCTAGGGTGTTTTCTAAGATCGAATTGAGGTCGGGGTACCACCAGTTGAAGATTCGGGATTCGGATGTTCCAAAGACTTCTTTCTGGACTAGATATGGTCATTATGAATTTCTGGTGATGTCTTTTGGTTTGGCTAATGCTCCGGCAGTTTTTATGAATTTGATGAACAAGGTATTCAGGCCATATATCGATTCGTTTGTCATTGTCTTCATTGATGATATTTTGATTTACTCGCGTAGTAAGGAAAAGCACGAGCAGCATATGAGAGTGGTGCTTCAGACACTGCAGGAACAAAAGCTATATGCTAAGTTCTCCAAATGTGAGTTTTGGCAAAATTCTGTAGCATTCTTGGGGCGTATTGTATCGGGCAAGGGCATTAAAGTTGATCCTAAAAAGATCGAGGCAGTTCAGAATTGGCATCGTCCCACTTCAGCGACTGAGATCAGGAGTTTTCGAGGTTTAGCAGGTTATTATCGTCGATTCGTGGAGTGTTTTTCATCTATTGCAGCACCTTTGAACAAATTAACCCAGAAGGGTGTTCCGTTTCGATGGTCTAATGATTGTGAGGTGAGCTTTCAAAATCTCAAGACATCATTGACTACAGCACCGACGTTGGTGTTGCCTTTCGGTTTGGGAATATATACAGTGTATTGTGATGCTTCACGCGTTGGTTTGGGTTGTGTATTAATGCAGGAGGGATGATTTATTGCACATGCCTTACGTCAGCTGAAACCCCACGAGAAGAATTACCCGGTACATGATTTGGAGTTAGCTGCAATTGTTCATGCTCTTAAGATTTGGAGGCATTATCTTTATGGGGTGTCTTGTGAAGTTCACACTGATCATCGCAGTTTGCAGCATTTGTTCAAGTAGAGGGACCTAAATTTGAGGCAGCGCAGATGGCTTGAGTTACTAAAAGATTATGATATTACTATCCTATATCATCCGGGCAAAGCAAATGTAGTTGCAGACGCCTTGAGTAGGAAGGCGGAGAGAATGGGTAGTTTGGCTTTCATTTCAGCAGAGGAGAGGCCATTAGCTTTGGATATTCAGTCCTTGTCTAACAGACTTGTGAGGCTGGATATTTCAGAGCCCAGCCGAGTTCTTGCGTGTGTTATGGCCCAGTATTCACTATTTGAGCAGATCAAGGCTTGCCAGTTTGATGATCCACACGTAATGGTTCTTCGAGAAACGGTACTATGGGGTGGTGCCAAGGAAGTTACTATTGGCGCGGATGGTGTTCTGCGACTCCAGGATCGTTTATGTGTTCCTAATGTGGATGGACTAAGGAAAAGGATTTAGGAGGCACACAGTTCTCGATATGCTATTTGTCCAGGTGCTACGAAGATATATCGTGACTTGAGGCAGCATTATTGGTAGCGGAGGATGAAAAAGGACATAGTTGAGTATATAGCAAGGTGTCTATATTGCCGGCAAGTTAAATATGAGCACCAGAGGCCAGGTGGCCTACTTCAGCAGAGGACTATACCAGAGTGGAAATGGTAATGCATTACTATGGACTTCGTAGTTGGGTTGCCGCGGACCTTGAGGAATTTTGATGCAGTTTGGGTCATTGTCGACAGGTTGACCAAGTCGGCACACTTTATTCCGGTTGTGACTACGTATACTTCGAAGAGGTTGGCCCAGATTTATATTCAGGAGATAGTTCGGTTGCACGGTGTGCCAATTTCTATCATATCAGATAGAGCCCCTCAGTTTACTTCACATTTATGGAGATCAGTACAGAGTGAATTGGGGACCCGCGTAGAGCTCAGCACAACCTTTCATCCGCAAACCGACGGGCAGTCGGAGCGGACAGTTCAAATTTTGGAGGATATGCTCAGGGCATGTGTGATTGACTTTGGAGGTCAGTGAGATCCTTTCATGCCTTTGGCCGAGTTTGCTTATAATAACAGTTACCAATCCAGCATCGAGATGGCTCCATTTGAGGCTTTATATGGTCGGCGATGTCGTTCACCCATCGGATGGTTTGAGCCCGGTGAGGCTAAGTTACATGGTAATGATTTGGTAAAAGATGCCTTGGAAAAGGTAAAATTAATTCAGGAGCGACTTCGTACAACACAGTCCAGGCAGAAACGTTACGCGGATCAGAAAGCGCATGATTTATCATTGATGGTGGGTGAAAAAGTTCTCTTTAAGGTTTCGCCGATGAAGGGAATCATGAGATTTGGG
Source organism: Nicotiana tomentosiformis (assembly GCF_000390325.3). Taxonomy (NCBI): domain Eukaryota; kingdom Viridiplantae; phylum Streptophyta; class Magnoliopsida; order Solanales; family Solanaceae; genus Nicotiana; species Nicotiana tomentosiformis. Next base: position 58,717,226 of record NC_090812.1, on the reverse strand, counting down.
AAGAAGGGCAAGTTGAGCCCAAGGTTTATAGGACCATTTGAGGTGTTGAGATGAGTTGGGGAGGTTGTTTATGAGCTTGCTTTGCCTCCAGTCTATCAGGAGTCCATCCGGTTTTCCATGTATCTATGCTCCGGAAGTATCATGCCGACCTATCGCATGTGTTGGACTTCAGCATGGTTCAACTAGATAAGAGCTTGGATTATGAAGAGGAGCCAGTTGCCATTGTTTATACACAGGTTCGCCAGTTGAGGTCCAAGAAGATTATTGCGGTAAAATTCCAGTGGAGGGGCCAACCAGTCGAGGAAGCAACTTGGGAGGCCGAGGAGGACATGCGGAGAAGATATCCACACTTATTGAGCACTCCATGTATAATTCTAAACAGACGAACGTTTGTTTAAGAGGTGGAGAATGTAATGACCCGACCGGCCATTTTGACTTTTAGAACCCCGTTTCCCTAAATAAAACTCCTCGTATGTGCTTTTATTAATTTATGACTTGCGGGGATGGTTGGTTCGGGATTTGGAAGTGTTCGGGTTGAAATCGGAACACTTGGTTCCTTAATTTGGTTTTAAAAGCCCAAGTTTGACTTCGGTCAATATTTTGAGAAAACAACCCCGGAATCAGGATTTGATGGTTCCAATAGGTTCGTATGATGATTTTTGACTTGGGCGTATGTTCGAATCGGGTTTTAGACAACCCGAGAGGGTTTCGAAGTTTAATAGTGAAAATTAACTATTTGAAGGTTTAATGTTCTTTAAATTTGGCTTGGAGTAGGTTTTGGAGTAATTGAAGTCCATTTGGAATTCCAAGCCTGAGAATAGCTCCGTATGGTGATTTAAGACTTGCACACAAAATTTGGTATCATTCTGAGTAGTATAAGTATATTTCGGCACGTTCGGAGTAAGTTTGAAGAATTTGAAAATTTTAAATTGAATCAATTTGGTTTGAGGCATGATTCTTAGTTTTGATGTTATTTTACACATTACGAGGGTTCAAGAGAGTCCGTTTTATGATTTCATACTTGTTGGTATGTTCGGGAGGGGGCCGCGGAGGGCCTTGGGTGTTAATCGGACGAGGCTCAGATCAAATTTGGACTTTCGAGCAGCAGCTGAAGCTTCCAGCTTCTGCTGCAACCGCACCTGCGCTTGGCCAGCCGCAGGTGCGAGCTCGCAGAAGCGAGCCATGAGCCGCAAAAGCGTACAAGCCAAGAACGCCCAGGGATCACAGGAGCGAGATTTTTGGCCCACCTGCGAGTGCGTAAGTGCGATGCAATACGGCACAGAAGCGGCTAGAGCCGCAGGTGCGGAAGAAGCACCGCAGAAGCGGACGCGCAGGTGCGGTCCTTAGGGCGCAGATGCGAAGCTTCGCCAGGCGAGGGAAACTCTCACCTGCGAAGATTTTTCCGCAAGTGCGGAGGCGCAGGTGCGGCTAGCTCTCCGTAGGTGCGAAACTAATGCTGGGCAGAACGTTTTAAATGGGCGAGGCTCAGCCATTTTAGCCCGTAATTCCTCCATTTTTGGGCGCTTTTGGAGCTTTTTGAGAGGAGATTTTAACTAGCAACTTGAAGGTAAGTTAATTGTACACACTTTGATTTAAATACATAGATTATTGGTAGATTATAACCTGTAAATTTGTGAAAATAAAGGGTTAGAGGAAAAACATAGATTTGTATAAAAAAGAGATTTTAACCACGAAAATGATTATGGAATTGGATGGAAATTGTATATTTGAAATATTGAGATTATGGGTAACGTTTTCCTCCGAAAGTTTCAGAAATCCGGGCACGTGGGCCCGAGGTAATTTTTGGGAATTTACCATTTTGGATAGGGTAATTTATTTAATAGTCTAAATCCGAATTTTCGAACATGTATTAATTATTTTATATAACATTTGGATAGTGTCGGAGTTTTCGGCACCGAATTGGGATTTTTACGCGGCGTTGTGATCAGGAAATGGGCTTCGAGACAAGGTAAGTCTCTTGTCTAACCTTGTAAGATAGAATTTACCCCATAGGTGATTTAAATTAATAATTGTTTTTAATTGTTGGGGCTACGTAGGCACAAGGTGACGAGAGTCTGTGTGTAGCTACTAATATTGCTAAAGTCCGGGTAGTTTAGGACTCAAATCATGAATTACTTGTGATAATTGTATCCTTAATTAATTAAAGCAATAGAATTATGTTGCAAATTGTTTGAGGAAATGGTAAAAGATTGAAATCTCACATACTTGAAATTTTGTTTAGAATATTTAACTGTTGTAGAAATTTGTACATCCTCCTGCATTAAATCTCAAAAATGTACATATATATATTCTCATCCCGGAGGTTCATAAGAAGATGTCCTCCTTTCTTGTGGAGCGGGCCGAATGCCTCGGCAGTATAGATACATCTATGGATTGCACTGCACGTCCCTCGGCAGTTTACACGGCACTCTAGATCGGGCCGTACGACCTCGGCCAAAATCGTGCCTAATAATAATAATTACACGATACCTTGATATTTTTATTGCTATTTGTGAAGTTAATTGATAAATTGGAAATTATTGAAATGTAGGGAATTAAATATTTCTGCTTGTTAAGAAAATTATTGTTGTTCATCTAAAAATCATGTTTAATTCAATATATTCTATTGTAATATTATTGACCCATAGTGAGTGTCAAAGTCGACCACTCATCACTACTTCTTCGAGATTAGGCTTGATACTTACTGGGTACACATTTTTTATGTACTCATGCTATGCTTGCTGCACTCTTTGTGTAGGACCTGTGACAGGTACTATCGGAGGACCTATCGGCGCTCACCCATATTACCCAGAAGCTTAGTGGTGAGCTACCTTTGTGAGCCGTTCTGCAGCAATTAGTGCCTCCTCTTGTATTTGTATTATGTCTATTTTATTTCAGACATTATTTAGAATTTTGTATAAGTTACTAGATACTCATGCACTTGTGACACCAGGTTTTGGCACACACTAGTAGAATTTGTGAATTTAATTATTTCACTTGGGTTTTAATTTATCTTATTTTCTCATATCTTTCTTAATTTTTGAAATTTCGAAGAGTTTGAATATTCTGAAAATTTTTAAAGAAATGAATATATGTTTAAATCATTAGTTGGCTTGCCTAGCAGGGATGTTGGGTGCCATCACGACCTATAGGTGAGTTTGGGTCGTGACAACCCGCATTTACGGTTCATGGCCAAACGTTCCAAAGCCGCTTCTGCGACCCAACCCACGCACATGCGAGCTCGCACTTGAGGCCCAAAGCTCGCAGATACGGTCATACCAGAACTGTTGCACCAGCAGCCCTTTTTGAGTCTTAACTCAATCTGCGCATTGTCCGAAAGGCATCCGGGGCCCCCGAGGCCTCGTCCGAACGTACCAACAAGTCTGAAATCATAAAACGAGCAAGCTCGAACCCTCGGAACGCATAAAACAACACCAAAACTAATAATCACCGCTCAAACTAAAATGAATAAACTTAGGAACTTCAAGTTCTTCAACTTACTACGAGCGCGCCGAAACATACTTAAACTACTCGGAATGACACCAAATTTTGCGTGCAAGTCTTAAATCACCATACGGAACTATTCCCGGGCTTGGAATTCCAAACGGACTTCGATAACACCAAAACCTACTCCAAACCAAATTTAAAGAACTTTAAAAACTTCAAATAGTCAACTTTCACTATTAAGCGCCGAAACACTCCCGGGTCATTCAAAACCCGATCCGAACGTATGCCCAAGTCCAAAATTATTGTACGAACCCATTGGAACCGTCAAATCCCGATTCCGAGGTCGTTGACTCAAAATGTTGACCAAAGTCAAACTTTGCCTTATTTAGCCAACCTTAAGGAACTAAGTGTTCCGATTTCAACCCGAACCCTTCCAAATCCCGAACTAACCATCCCCGTAAGTCATAAAACAGTAAAAGCACCTACGGGAGTCTTATTTAGGGGAATGGCGATCTATAAGGCAAAACGATTGGTTGGGTCGTTATAAGGGGGAAACCTACCCCCAGGTAATATTTATTGTCATGTGCAACTAGTTGTGGGTGCTACGTGCGCACAAGGTGACGAGATTCCATACGTAGCCATAACATGTTTATGTCCGGTGTCACAACCCAAATTTTCCCTCCGTATGATGTCGTGATGCCACCTAGTCTCTACGACTAGGTAAGCCTAACCTTTGCGGAATAATGAAATGAAAACATAAATTTAACAATTAACTGTTCAAAAATACACATCAATCCCAAAACTCGGAATATCGTGAATCACAAACTACAAAAGGAAAATCTAGTGTCTCTATACATCAGAATCTAACAAAGGAAAAATATAGAAGATAATGGACATGAGAAAGAGTAGAAGGGGACTCCGAGGTCTGCGGACGCATCAGACCTTGAAGTCTCCAAAGCTGACCCGGATCACTGATAATGCGGCTGATAAGGAGCACCTGGATCGGCACACGAAAAATATGAGCAGAAGAGTAGCATGAGTACACCACAATCGGTACCCAGTAAGTGCCAAGCCTAACCTCGGTAGAGTAGTGACGAGGCCAGGTCTGGGCCATACTAGAATATGATAATAAAGCAAGGCAAGAATGAAATATCGCAGTAAGATAAAGACTGAAATTTAACAAGAAAGAATTCATAGGAGGTAACAGCTCAATACACATAAATACAATAGGGATCTCCCGAGATACCGTCTCGTAGTCCCAAACGTAAATATGCAGGGGGATCTCCCGGAATACTGTTCTGTAGTCCCAAAGTAAATATTCAAGACAGGGGGATCTCCTGAAATACCGCTCCGTAGTCCCAAAGTAAATATGCAAGACATGGGGATCTCCCGGAATACCGTTCCGTAGTCCCAAAGTAAATATATAGTACAGGGGGATCTCCCGAAATACCGTTCCGTAGTCCCAAAGTAAATATGCAGTACAGGGGGATCTCCTGAAATACCGTTTCGTAGTCCCAAAGTAAATATGCAGTATAGGGGGATCTCCCGGAATACCGTTCCGTAGTCCCAAAGTAAATATGCAGCTAAACAAAAGAATTCTATAGTTACGACACGAAATTCTACAGTTCAACCTAAGTACCAATTAAGGAAAGACAGGTAAATTCAATAAACATGTTGCACGTAGTTCAAGTAAACAGTTAGGGCAAGTAGGCATGCTATTCTAATCTAGAAGGATACTACACATGCTGATGAAACTCAAATAAGAAAGAAATCAGGCTATTACTTAGTAGAAAAATCGGGTTTTTACACAATTAGCCCGTGTACGTACTCGTCACCTCACGTACACGGCGCTCATATATCAAAATAGTTCCAAATCCTAAGGGGATTTCCCCCACACAAAATTAGGCAAGCCACTTACCTCGAGTCAAGCTCAATCAATCCGTAAGAATGCCCTTTCCTCGATTATCCGACTCCGAATGGCCCAAATCTAGCCAAACACAATTGCATATCATGAATACAACCATAATAGACTCATCTAATTAATGAAATCAATATTTTAACAAAAATTCCAAAATTCGCCCAAACAATCGACCCTGGCCCATGTCTCGGAATCGGCTAAACGTTAAAAAATCCGAAAGCCCATTCACTCACAAGTCTAACCATATCAAATTTACTAAAATCTGACACCAAATGGTCCTTCAAATCCAGAAATCAAACTTTCCAAATCCCTAGTCTCAAACTCCCAAATTCCTCCTTAAAAATACACTAACTAGGTGGAAAAATAAATGGGGAAACAAGATTATTGATCCAAAATAAGTACAAGGGACTTACCTCAAGAAATCTCTCGAAAATGTTCTCACAAATCACCCTAAACCGAGTTTGCAATGTCCATTATGACAAAAATCACGAAGCCCTTCGGTTTTAAACATTGCCCAGGCATTTCCGCCCCTGCGAAGCCTGGGCTCGCACTTGCGCGTGTGGTTGTGCGAACAATGAGCGCTTCTGCGCAAATCACTTGCCCTCTCTGCCTCCGCACCTGCGATGAAAGGGCTGCACCTGCACATGCGTGCCTGTGGAAATCCCGTCCGCTTTTGCGGTCTTACTTCGCACCTACGGACAGCCTTGCGCATTTGCGGGCATCGCCGATGCGACCTTTTTCCATGCACCTGCGACCCTTGACCAATCCACTAAACTCTGCTACTGCGCCAATTTGCTCGCATCTGCGGGCTCGCACCTGCAGGCAGCCTTGCGCAGGTGCGATTATAGCAGAACCAGCGCAGCACTAGAAAATCTTCCAAATCCAAAAATGATCCGATAACCATCCGAAACTCACCCGAGGCCTCCGGGACCTCGACCAAACATACCAACCAATATTAAAACACCATACAAACTTAGTCGAGCCCTCAAACCACATCAAACAACGCTAAAATTACGAATCACCCTCCAATTCAAACTTAATGAACTTGAAACTTCAAATTTCCACAACCGATGCCGAAACCTATCAAACCATGTCCTATTGACCCCAAATTTCGCACATAAGTCATATGCAACATTTCGGACCTACTCCAACTTCCGGAATCGGATTCCGACCCCGATATCAAAAATTCCACTACCGGTCCAAAACTCAAAAAATTCGACTTTCGCCAATTCAAGCCTAAATAAGCTACGGACCTCCAAAACATAATCCGGACACGCACCTAAGTCCAAAATCACCAAACAAAGCTAACAGAAATGACAGAACTCCATTCTGGAGTCGTCTTCACAATGTTCCGACTACGGTCAAAATCCTAAGACTTAAGCTCCCGTTTTAGGGACTAAGTGTCCCAAAATACTCTAAAAATCAAAACAAACCCTCCCGGCAAGTCACAATAGCAGAAATAGATATGGTAGAAGCAGTTAATAGGGGATCGGGGCTATAACTTTTAAAACGACCGGGCGGGTCGTTACATCCGGGTAGACTTAGGATCTTATCATGTAATATTTGAATTCTTTGAACTCATTTTGCTAGCTTAATTAATTGAAGTTATAATTGAAATTGATTTAGAAATAAATATATATGTACACTAGGCCAATCCTTAACACTTTGAGTTGTGGGTGAGTTATTTGAAAAATGGTAAAGATCATATTCATTTTATGCTCATGTGTTGTATTGTAAACACGTGTCTCGTAATTCGGTAAATTCCTTGCTTTCCTTTTGGAGCGGGCCGAACGCCTTGGTAGTATATAGATGCATCTATGGTTCGTGCCGCACGACGCTCGGCAGTGTACACATTATTCTGGATCGGGCCGAACGACCTCGTCAGAATCGTGCGTTATATCGCTAGTAGTCCGAATATTTACGAAATAAACCTTTCCACTGATGCCCAATAATTTATATGGTATTCTTTATTTATTTGATATTAGCACTTGATATTTTCGGAGCTGTTAAGATAAAATACAAGACTGAGAAATTCATACCTTAAAGGAAATATTCAGAAGATTATGTAACTTACAGATTTACCCCATTATTATTGTGTGCTTTATATCTACTTATGATTTATCATATTATTTATTTGGACCTCTAGTAAGTGTCGATGTCGACCCCTCGTCACTACTTCTCCGGGGTTAGGCTAGATACTTACTGGGTACGCATTGATTTATGTACTCATGCTGCACTTCTGAATATTTCCTAGTGGTAAGAGTGGGTTGCTCTAGTGGTAAGCACCCTCCACTTTCAACCAAGAGGTTGTGAGTTCGAGTCACCCTAAGAGAAAAGTGGGGAGTTCTTGGAGGGAAGGAACCGAGGGTTTATCGGAAACAGTCTCTCTACCCCAGGATAGGGGTAAGCTATGCTTACACATTACCCTCCCCAGACCCCGTTAGTGGGATTATACTAGGTTGTTATTGTTGTTGTATGATGCACTTCTGCACTAACTATGCAGGATCTGACAAGTCATTTGCTGATCATCTTGGCGCGTAGGCGCACCTGTTGAGGGGACTTCATGTGAGCTGCATTCCAGGCTACACATCACAGCCACCGAGTCTCCATCGTACTATGTATTTTATTCTGTCTATTTACATTCTCGACAAATGTTGTATTATTATTATTATTGTAATCCTTAGAAAAATGCTCATGCACTTGTGACACCGGATTTTTAGGGTTCCTACGGGTGTTCATTATTGTAGTTCACGTAATATTATTATTTTACCATGTAAATTCTATTTTATACTATTTAATTAATAGAAATTATGATTTCAAAAGTAATAAAAATGAATAATTAAGTGGATAAATCATTGTTGGCTTGCCTGACGGCAGTGTTAGGCGCCATCACGACCTATAATGAATTTTGGGTCGTGATAGAGAGGGAAGATTTTGATACAAGTGACGGCTTTCCACGGCTGGAATAAGAAATTAAACAAGTAGCTGCTAGTGGCGGAGGTCTTTTGGAGGTGGCCATGAGTAGCATCCCCACATTGGTACATATTGCCATTGATTCACTTCAATGCGTGTGGAGAGATTTTTTAGACTAATGTTGGAAGTTTGCATCTAAAGAGCTTCATCTTTATAACACTCTGTACTGATCAACAGGGGAGGAAATTTCACATGCTTTTTATGTGTCACTTTAATTTGACACACTAAATCTATCTATCTATATCTATACTATATTAAAAGCACGAAAGCTCTTAGCGAAATGTCGCTCTCCTTTTTTACCGTTTAAAAACAGAGTTCACGCTGGATAAAATAGTCATTTAATTATCTTCCTAATATTTTGGAATTTTAATTCTACTAAAATTTAAATCGTTTCTTATTTAAACTATGTGAGAAATCCTAATGTTTTGGGACTTTATATTCCATTATGATTTTAGCTTATATAATAATTACAGAACATGGACAATCAAATCTATATCTATATCTATCTATCTATACTATATTAAAAGCACGAAGGCCCTTAGCGAAATGTCGTTCGCCTTTTTTACCCTTTAAAAAAAGATTTCACATTGGATAAATTTATAATTTTAAGTTGCTTTCCTAAATTTTAGAACTTTAAAATCAACTAAAAATTTTTTATAAAATCTTTCCTTATTAAACTAGAAAGCAAATCCTAATATTTAGCACTTTAAATTATTAAACTTTTTACCTTATATGAATGTCCTTATTTGACGTCTATTAATATTAACGCTTTAAGACCTTATATGAATGTTCTTATTTGACGTCTATTAATATTAAAGCTTTAAAACTATATTAAACTATAAGATTTTCTTATTATTCAGAACTTTAGAAATATGCGTAATATTTTCTAGAAGTAAAAAGCCCAATAATTCTGGAAGCACAACAACGAATCAAAATTGACATTCTAATGAACAATGATTTTGGAAGCACTAAAACGAATCAAAATTGACATACTAATGATTTTTAACTATTTGAAATTAAAAATTCTATTGAACAAAGTTCTAATTATAGTTAAATTTTAAAATTGGGATGAACTAATATTAAGAATTTGATAATAAAAGTTAATTTATATTCTTTAATGTTGAGAATAAATAATTAATTTTTTGAATTAACTAATACAAAAGAGTTCAAGTTAATTTTTTTTAATCATTATATAAGTAAGTTTATTTGTCACGTCGACAACTCTTTAAGGTATATAAATTAATTTTTGTAGGAAGAGCATTAATAGTGAAAGAAATTTAAAAGGTCAATTTATGATATAAAATTAAGAGTGAAATTGGTAATAATATGAATTTGAAGCATTAAAGATGAAATAGTAGAAGACCAAATATATTATAAATGAGATATCGTTTTTTTTTTCTTTCTTGCATTCGGTTATTCAGTCTTATAGGTGACAATGTCTCACTATATTATCTTTTTAAATTAAGTTAGTTGTAGTAAAATACTCTTCAATATTAGTTATTCTTTAAACTTTATATTGTCACTATTAATTTTTAGGAACTATAATGTCAACTTTCATCCTAAATATTTAGAAGACCAAAAGATTTAATTTTAATTTTAAAATTTTCATATAAGTCATTTTTAAATCACAAATAAGGCATCCGAAAAACTTTTATGGTATATGATATCTTTATTTATTGAGCTATCTAAATGAGAACAATATTTATTATGTTCAAAAAAATATCTTTAGTTCTTTAACGTTTATTTTATAATTTTATATAACTGAAATAAATTCTATTCAGTCACAATTCAAAAAGTGGTAAATCTTTTAAGAAGATATTATTATCGGAAATACATATATAGCAGCTACATGAAGCTCTAATTCATGGCCAAAAAAGAAAATTTGATTTTTAATTCAATCCACTATTTATCAAGATCTAATGGTTTAAATTGATTTCCTTACGAAAATATGTTAGGTGTAATTTTAATTTTTAACATTCGACTGCAGTAAATTTTATTTGACAGAAAAGTTGGAAAAAAATACAATAAATACATATTTGATTGCCCGTAAGACTATAATCTGAAGTCAAATTACCTATTGATTTCACGTTCAGAAACCTATTTTTTCTCTTTTTCGGTGTAAAACTTTCAATTATTTCTACACATGTATTGTGTAACGACCCGACTTGTCATTTTGAGAATTAGCGTCTTGTTCGGCGACTTAAGGTCCCGAGCAGCTTTTTGATGTGTATTATGACTTGCGTGTGTGGTCGAGTTTGGTTTTCGGACGATTCAGGATCAAATTGGAAGAACAATTCTTATTTAAGAAGGTTAAAAGAAAAGAGTTGACCGGAGAGTTGACTTTTGAGCAAACGACTCCGAAATGGAATTTCGATGGTTTCAATAGCTCTATATGGTTATTTTGGACTTAGGAGTATGTCCGGATATTTATTTTGAAGTTCGTAGTTGATATTTGCTTGAAATGGCGAAAGTTGAAATTGGAAGGTTTGGAAGTTTGACCGGAACTTCCCTTCGGTGATATCGGGGTCGGAATATGATTCTGAGAGTTGGATTAGTTTCGTTATGTCATTTGAAAATTGCATGCAAAATATGACATCATTCAGGGTTAATTTGATATGTTTCGGCACGGGTTTTGAAAGTTGGAAGATTTGGAAATTTATGAGTTCGATTTGTGGTACGATTCGTAGTTTCGACATTGTTTGATGTGGTTTGAGGCCTCGAGCAGGTCTGCGTTGTGTTTTACGACTTGTTGGTATTTTAGTTGAGGTTCCGAGTGGCTCGGGTGAGTTTCGGGGTGAGTTTTGAACGGGTTAGGGCACTTCGGCACTCTGATGATGTATTGGGACAGTTAAAGTGCGGATTTGGGACAGTTGAAGTGCGGATTTGGGACAATTGAAGTGCGGAGGGCACATTTTGGAGTGCGAACGTGCGGCCGCAAACTCCCAAAGTGTGGAGACAGTGTTAACTGTGCAGACCACATTTCAAATTGTGCTGTTCGCAGCTGAAATTGTGCAGTCCGCAAAATTTCCCTCGCGGCCGCAGAAATGATTCAAAAGCATAAATTCTAGCCCTTTGAGTCTAGTTTCGAGAAAGGTAAACTAATCATTATTTGGACATTTGTACCGAAAGTTATGGTCAATTTACTGAAGCTTAGTAATGCAGTAGCTGTTGAAGTGCGGCCACACAATTTGGATTGCGGCCGCAGAGACCTTAAATGTGCGGACCGCACAAAACAATGTTCGGTCAGCACTTTGGAAGTCATATGTGATACCATATAAATGCGGTTTTCATCTCATTTTTTATTTTTGGACTTACAGAGCTCGGTTTGTGGCGGTTTTTCGTGGGATTTTCAAGAAAAATATCGGGGTAAGTGATTATAACTCGAATTTGGTTAATATACATGAATATATCATTTTTTTCATCATTTAATTAGTATTTTGAGATGGAAATTTGGAGAAAATTATAGAAATTTCATAAAAGGAATTTTTGGGATTTGAATGTCGATTCGGAGTCGGATTTGAGTGAAACTAGTATGGTTGGACTCGTATCAGAATGGGTGTTCGAATTTTGTGAAAATTCTGTCGGGTTTCGAGATACGGGCCCCGCGTTGTCTTTTTAGTGTAAAATTTTAAGTTGACGTTTTATTATCCGAAATTATTTCCGATGCATTTTAATGAAGTTATACAATTAATTTGGTTAGATTTGAGCTGTCCGGAGGTCAATTCAAGTAAGAAGGCGATTTTGAAATATCGGCCTAACTTCAAAAAAGTAAGTATCTTGCCTAACCTTAAGTGGGAGAATTACCCCTTAGGCATTGAGTCTTATGTGAAAAACTGTGTAATTGAAAACCATGTACGCGAGGTGACGAGTACGTACTTGGTTTATATGTGCAAATTATATCGGTTAAAAGTCTTAGACGCCCTTATGTATGAAATTGGAAATTATTGGCACTTATTAAATCCTCTATTTGTCATGCCTTGTCAAGACCCGAAATTCCCACCTTCGGACCGTGATGGCGCCTAACATTTCACTTGCTAGGCAAGCCAACGTTAGAATAATATTATCTATTTTTAAAACAATTTTAAATTTATTAATAACAAGGAAACAAATACGGAAGCAAAGTTTGAAATATAGTGAAATAATCTATCAAACAATGGTGTCTAAATACCATCCCAGAATTGGTGTCACAAGTGAACGAGCTTCTAGAATAAATACAAATAAAGGTCTGAATAAGGTAAAGCTGTCTGGAAATAAACACACAGCCAAATTAAAATAGACGGGGACTTCAGAACTGCGGACGCCATGCAATTATACCTCAAGTCTCCTCTGGTAGCTGAAATCCGAGCAAGTCTATGGTACGCAGTTGGGACCAACTCCAAAATCTGCATAAGAAGTGCAGAGTGTAGTATCAGTACAACCGACCCCATGTACTGGTAAGTGCTGAGCCTAACCTCGACGAAGTAGTGACGAGACTAAGGCGGTTCACTTACATTAACCTGTACGCAATATTGATAACAACAACAAATAATAGAAATAAATCAGGTAACTCATTTATAATAATTGAAGCCAACTCGGCAATCACAATTCATTATTATTTCAACCAATTCTGTTGCAGCGTGCAACCCTCTCTCACAATATATTCACATTCAATTATGTTGCAGCGTGCAACCCGCTCTCACAATACATTCACATTCGGTTCTGTTGCGGCGTGCAACCCCCTCCTTCAATATATTCATTTTAATCAAGTCTATTGCGGCGTGCAACCCGATCCCCCAATATATATATATATATATATATATATATATATATATATATATGTATGTCGACTTTTTAATAAGTCTGTTGCGGCGTGCAACCCGATCCTCCAATATGGACTTTTAATAAGTCTGTTGCGGCATGCAACCCGATCCTCCAATATAGACTTTTAATAAGTCTGTTACGGCGTGCAAACCGATCCTCCAATATAGACTTTTAATAAGTCTGTTGTGGCGTGCAACCCGCTCCTCCAACATATTCATTTACCAACACTCTTATAGAAGAAATTTTCCCAATAAATTTAACAATTAATATAAAATTATAATACAACAAGCATACAATAATTATGGTTTAATTATGAAGCACCCAATGACAAGTAGCAAATTATTATGAAAATCAGAGAGCAAATATGTAGTTTAATATTTAATATGTTAAATGTCAAATAAAAATTAAGGCACATAATTCAAATAGCATGTAACAATTAATGCATGAATTCAAGAATTAATATTTGACAAAGAATAAGAGAGCAATAATTATTATAATAATTAATTTATGATTAAAAACAATTTATGATTTTTCAGGTAAGGAGGCAAACAATTAATTTGACGACGTATAGACACTCGTCACCTCGCCTATACGTCGTTCACATGCAATTCACATAACAAATAATTTAAGGGTTCTATTCCCTCAAGTCAAGGTTAACCACGACACTTACCTCGCTTTGCAAATTCCAATCAATTATTCAACCACAGCGTTTCCTTTTACATTTGCCTCCGAAAGCTTCAAATCTATTCAAAACAATTCGATATATTCAATACGAATCATAAGAATTAATTCCATATGAATTTACAAATTTCCCGGATAAAAATCCGAAATTCATTAAAATATTCGGCAATGGGACCCACATCTCAAATCCCATAAAAACTTGTGAAATCTGAATACCTGTTCCGATACGAGTTCAACCATACCAAATTTGTCCAATTCCGATATCAAATGGACCTTCAAATCTTAATTTTTCGTTTTTGGGAAGTTTTACAAAAATTCCAATTTCTTCCAACTAAATCCGAAATAAATGATGAATATAGGCTTAGATTTATGAAATACAATCACTATATGATAAAGAACACTTACCCAGTTCAAAATCGTGAAAAACTCCTTTGAAATCGCCCCTAAGCCGAGTTATAATTGAGGGTTTGTGAAAAATGGGAAAAATCCCGTTTTGATTCTGTTTTAAGTCATATGGGTCAGGCCTTCTTTGCGTTCGCGAAGGGCCTGTCGCGTTCACGATGAGTAGCAGCATGTGGCTTTTGCGTTCACGAAGGTTCCCCCCCCCACCCAGAGCTTCGCGTTCGCGAGGCATAGCTCGCGTTCGCGCTGAAGGAATGATCAACCTTCCCCCAGGTGTGCCTAACACTACGCGTTGGTGAGGAGCTGGGCACGTTCGCGAAGGGTAATGTATGCGACCAAGCCTTCGCGTTCGCGAAGAAGAAAACTCCAGCTGCCCTGTTTACTCTTCGCGTTCGCGAGAAAGGACATGCCAGAACACCTGTTGCAGCAAAATACCTGATTTTCAAAGTCCAAAACATCCCGTAGCCTATCTGAAACTCACCCGAGCCCTCGGGGCTCCAAACCAAACATGCACACAAGTCCTAAAATATCATACAAACTTGCTGGCGTGATCAAATCGCCAAAATAACACCTGGAACTATGAATCGGACACCAAATCAAAGGAAGTTTTCAAGAAAACTTTAAAACTTATATTTTTACAACCGGACGTCCGAATCACGTCAAATAAACTCCTATTCACACCAAATTTGGCATACAAGTCATAAATATTATAGTGGACCTATACCGGGCTCCGAAACCAAAATACGGACCCGAGGTCAATAAGTCCAACATCAGTAATTTCTTAAAAATCATTAAGCTTTTAATTTTTCATCAAAACTCCATATCTCGGGCTAGGGACCTCGGAATTCGATTCCGGGCATACGCCCAAGTCCCAAATCACGATATGGACCTACCGGAATTGTCAAAATACTGATCTGGATCCGTTTGCTCAAAATGTTGACCAAAGTCAACTTAGTTGAGTTTTAAAGCTCTATTTCACATTTTAATCCATTTTTAACATAATAACTTTCCGAAAAATTATACGGACTATGCACGTAAGTCGAGGAATGATAAATGGTACTTTTAGAGGTCTTAGAATATAGAATTACTTATTAAATTCAAAGATGACATTTTGGGTCATCACATGCCTAAATCCTTGTTTGTTGAATTTGTTTTTATATGATGATTTAGTGTGATTGCCACCTTGATTTTTATGTGAATCCCCTGCTTTTGTTGAGTTGATATGTTTTGGAGATAATTTCATTATGGATTATTCATTTGCAAATAATTTATTAAATAATTTTAAAATGAGGCATTAATCTATTTGCCAAAAAATTGGATTAAAGAAGGCATTGTTCCTTGATGAATTACTTTCCAGTTCATGTTGTTGAAATTGGTATTGTGTTATAAAGGTCGTAAATCATATTGAGGCAAAGTGTTAAATTGTGAAATACTATTTTGTTGAGTTGTTCACTCCCGGATATTTTTGTTAAGATTTTGTGCACATTATGGTCGAGCCATGGGCTCCTTATTGTGGAAATAATGTATTGTTGATTTCTGTGGCAAGTTGTAATATTTAAGCACTTGATGTGCAATCTGTGATATGTTGTAATATTTGAGCACTTGAGGTGTAATTTATGAGATGTTGTGATATTGGCACGTGATATTGTTGGGAGGTTTGTTCGGGTGTCTGCACGAGGTTTCTGCCATGCTATTGTTACTATTGATATATGCACATGCGGCGTGACAAGACGGGCTATATATATATATATATATATATATATATATATATATATATATGTGTGTGTGTGTGTGTGTGTGTGTGTGTGTGTGTGTGTGAGAGAGGGTGGGTGGGTTTGCGCATGTGGCGAGACAAAGTGGGAATATTATTATGCGCGTGCGGCGAGACAAGGCGGGCATTTATTTTATTATTTCCCACGTGGCGAGATAAGGTAGGCTATGTCGGGGATTGATTTGTGATGTCATGGGGGCATCTTTATTTGTTGAAATTTATTTATGATTTGGGACTACGAGGCTGTATTTCGAGAGTGCCCTTTTGTTGATATTTCTCTATTGCTGCACTTGCCTTTGGTTATATTGTTTTTCCATAATATGTAAATTTCTGTGTTCTCCGTGATGCATTATTTCTCTTAATATTAAGTGTTTTGTATTTCTTGTAGTATTGTATTGGCTTTGCTTTATTTTAATTGAAATGTCATTTTTTTTACCCAAACGAGTTCAAAAATAAACTCATTTCTTTGTTGATTTCTTACTTGGTTTAAAAATTGTAAACTTACTTTATTAAAAATAAATTGATCCTGCGAATTTTATATACATTGATATTTTGGTACGTGAGTTTTCCGTGCAGTTGTAATAGAGATATGAGCACGAGGTACTATGAAAATATGAAAGTGGGCTGAGACCCGTATTTTATGATTATGAAATAAGGTGTCATAGAGTGACTTTTATTTGGAAGAACTATACTCGAAGGATATTTATTTGAAGGAATTATATTCGAAAGATTTTTATTTGAAAAACTTATATGTGAAAGATTTATATTTGAAGGACTTGATTAATTGGTTGTACTTGTGTTCCTTATTCGTTTGAGTAATATTTATGGTGTTCTTGTTGCCTTGTCGTTCATATCCCAGATTGATCTTTGTTGCCGTCACTGCTACTTGTTTTCTATTATCCCTGTATATTACTATATTGCACAGGTTAAATGACTAGTGAGTGTCTTGACTGTACCTTATCACTACTCCACCGAGGTTAGTCTGGATACTTAGTGGGTACCGACTGTGGTGTACTCATACTACACTTCTGCATATTTCTGTGCAGAGCCGGGTATTGGAGATATCAGATTGGGACAAAGATTAAAGTGTGATCGCAAGGATTCAAGGAAGGGCTGCTTGGTCGTCGCAGTCCCTTGGAGTTTTTCCATTTTTATTGTAATGTCCACTCTTATTCGAACAGTATTGTATATTCGATCCTTGGGATCATTGCATGTACTCAGTTAGATTTCGTGACTCAGTATTGTCAGTCTTGGGATGTTGTTAATTAATTTCGTTGTTGGTTTCAATTATCTTATAAAACAAATGGCTCGAACTATAATTGTAATCCGCTTACCTAGTCTTAGAGACTAAGTGCCATCACGACGCCTGTGGTGAAATTTTGGGTCGTGACAAGTTGGTATCAGAGCTCTAGGTTCATAGGTTCTATGAGTCACGAACGCGTTTAGTAGAGTCTTGCGGAGCGGTACGCAAACATCTACACTTATCTTCGAGAGTGTAACGACCCAATCGGTCATTTTGACTCTTAGAACCCCTTCCCCTAAATAAGACTCCCAGTATGTGCTTTTACTAATTTATGACTTGCGGGGAGGGTTGGTTTGGGATTTGGAAGAGTTCGGGTTCAAATCGGAGCACTTGGTTCCTTAGTTGGCTTTAAAAAGGGCAAGTTTGACTTCGGTCAATATTTTTAGAAAACGACCTCAGAATCAGGATTTAACGGTTCCAATAGGTTCATATGATAATTTTAGACTTGGGCATATGTTCGGATCGGGTTTTGGATGACCCGGTTACATTTTAGCTCCTATTGTGGAAGTTGGCATTTTGGAATGATTTCATAAATTTGGGCGGAAGTGCAATTCAAGGTTTTCGATGTCCGTTTGGGATTCTGAGTTGGGAATGGCTCCATATGGTGATTCTGGTATTGGGAGCGCGTCCGGATGTGGATTTGGAGGTCCGTCGGTCATTTTGGGGTCATTTGGCGAAAGTTAGAAATTTGAAGGTTTTTAAGAAGTTTGTCCGGGAGTGGACTTTTTGATATCGGGGTCAGATTCCGATTCCGGAAGTTGGAGTAGGTCCATAATGTCAATTATGACTTGCGTGCAAAATTTGAGGTCAATCGGACATGATTTGTAGGTTTCGGCATTGATTGTAGAAGTTTGAAGTTTCAAAGTTTATTAAGTTTGAATTGGAGGGTGATTCATAGTTTCGATAATGTTTGGCATGATTTGAGGCCTCGACTAAGTTCGTAATGTATTTTGGGACGTGTTGGTATATTTGGTTGAGGTCCCGAGGGCCTCTGGTGGATTTCGGATGGTAAACAGATCGAGTTTTGGCTTGGAAGAGTGCTGAAGCTCCCAGCTTCTGGTGTAACTGCACCTGCACATGGGCAGCCGCAGGTGTGAGCTTGGAGGTGCGAGCCACGAGCCGCAGGAGTGAAGAAGAGGAGGGGTCGCTGGGTACCACAGATGTGTGAAAGGAACTGCACCTGAGAAGGCGCATGTGTGAAGGGGTGAAACGCAGGTGCGGAGGAAGGTGCAGGTGTGGAGGAATGCGTAGGTGCGGCTTATAGACCGCAAAACTGGTCTCGCAGAAGCGAGCCGCTGACCGCAGGTGCGAGCGAAGCCGGCTAAGGGAAAGCCGCAGCTGCGAGGGAATTTCCGCAGATGCGGAGTCGCAGAAGCGGCTTGAGAGCCGCAGGTGCAAAAATGCTGCTGGGCAGAATGATTTAAAGGGGACGAGGCTCAATCATTTTTAGCCCGTATTTCCTCCATTTTTGGGCGATTTTGGAGCTTTTTAAGAGGGGATTTCAACTAGCAACTTGAAGGTGAATTAATTCTACACACTTTGAGTTAAATACATATTATTGGTAGATTGTAACCTGTAAATCTTGGAAATCAAGGGTTAGAGCAAAAACCTAGATTTGTATAAAAAGGAGATTTTAACCACGAAAATAGTTATGGAATTGGATGAAAATTTTATATTTGAGTTCTTGAGATTATGGGCAACGTTTTCCTCCGAAAATTTCTAGTATCGGGCACGTGGGCCCGGGGTGAATTTTAGGAATTTACCATTTTGGATAGGGTAATTTATTTAATAGTCTAAATTCAATTTTTCGAACATGTATTAATTATTTTATATAATATTTGGATAGTTTCGAATTTTTCGGCACCGAATTAGGATTTTTACGCGACGTTGTGATCGGGAAGTGGGCTTTGAGACAAGGTAAGTCTCTTGTCTAATCTTGTAAGAGGGAATTTGCCCCATAGATTATTTAAATTAATAATTGTTGCTAATTGTGGGGGCTACGTATGCACGAGGTGACGAGAGTCCATGCGTAGATACTAATATTGCTATGTCGGGGTAGTTTAGGACTCAAATCATGAATATCTTGTGATAATTGTATCCTTTATTTAATTGAAGTATTAGAATGGTTCTGTAAAGTTTTAGAGAAAATAGTAAGAGACTGAAATTTTACATATTTGAATTCTTGCACAAAATATTTGACTGTTAATGGAAATTGTACATCCTTATGTGTTAATCTTATAATATCTTCTCATTCCGGAGGTTCATAAGAAAATGACCTCCTTTCTTGTGGAGTGGGCCGAACGCCTCGGCAGTATAGATGCATCTATGGATCACGCCGCACGTCCCTCGGTAGTGTACTAGACACTTTGGATCGGGCCGAATGACCTCGGCAAACATCTTGCCTAATAATAATAATTACACGATACCTTGATATTTTATTGCAGCTTGTGAAGTTAATTGATAAATTAGAAATTATTGGAATTGAATGAGTTAATTATTTCTGCTGGTTAAAAAAATTATATTTATTCCTATAAATTATGTTGATATAAATATTTCTATTTTTAATATTATTGACCCTTAGTGAGTGTCAAAGTCGACCTCTCGTCACAACCTTTTCGAGATTAGGCTTGATACTTACTGGGTACACATTGTTTACGTACTCATGCTACACTTGTTGTACATTTTTGTGCATGTACATATATGTCTAGCGGCCTTGTGGGCGCATAAGTGTGGTTAATGCGGGGACTTAGGTGAGATGCATTCTATATTACGATCTGCAGCCAATAGAGTCTCGTTCAGAATTATTTATATTTTTCCTGGCCAAATTGTATTCCGGACAGATGTTGTATTTTATTTTACTCCCTAGTAAATGCTCATGCACTTGTGACACCGGATTTTTGGGAGTGGTTATAGGTTGTTTAGTAATTTAGTTGCTAAAATATTTATCACTTACTCTATAAGTTCTATCTTTACTATTTAATTGAAGAAATTTCGATTCAAAAATACTAAAATGAGTAATTAATTTAATTAATTATGATAGGCTTGCCTGACAGCGGTGTTAGGCGCTATCACGACCTTTAATGGATTTTGGGTCGTGAGAACATGGTATCTGAGCACTAGGTTCACTTAGGTCTCACGACTCATGAGCGAGTCTAGTAGAGTCTTTGGATCGGTACGGAGACGTCTGTACTTATCTTCGAGAGGCTAGAGGGCTATTAGGAGCACTTCCCTTCTTGATTCCTCATCGCGCGATTCGATTCCTTTGAGGCTTATGCCTTCGCTTCCTTCCTATTTAATCTTATGAGACATGAAGCGGTTGTTATACATTGGGAATCGAGGAAGTTTAATGGTACTACAGATGTGGTGCAGGATGTTTCTCCCTGCGTATTTGATTGGGCTATTGTCGTCGCCTTGCGGAAGGCCGCTCTGTCGTTTCAGCTTAGTATCAGTATTACCTAAGGTTTGAGATTTGGCATTGATTGCTATGACGATTCGTGCGTTGCTATCGCACAATATTCGTGTAATGGTAGGATGCTTGTCTATGCGTCGAGGCAGTGAATAACTTGAAATGAGGCTTAGCTCAGTGCATGATTCAGAGATTCAGTATTTTATTTTCGGCGGAGGACAGGAAATTGGACTACAAATGCTCAGGTTTGGGTCGATGGGGTAACGAGACTTGGTATTTTCAAGCGTGGTAGAATCTTCATCTGTGATGTAGTGACGTCGTCCTTGATGGAATGTGTTAAGCTCGCCGATGTTATGGTCTTCTTCAATTCGCCATTGGGGCAGGGTATTGTGAAATGATGCCGGGAAAGCGGCTATTACAGATCGCGGTGTGCAGTGGTTCAGGATCGAAGCGGTGTTCCTAGTATTGATGGCTCGAGAAAGATGATCCTCGGAAAGGTTTAAAGTTGGTAGAGATCGATTAGTTCAAATGCTACAGAGATAGATTTTGATTTAAGGAAACAACTGGGCAGCGAAGGATGAGGAAGGACACGTGGGAGGTGTCTTGCGGTGGTTAAACTTTTAGAAGGCCAAGTGTAAGGAAACAGAAGTCAATTAATTTCTTAAAAGAGAGGGTTTGACCAAAGTGGGAGAGTAGCAGAGTGGCATACGAGTTCTGTGGTAGGATAGCCACAAGCCTTGGAGGAAATTAGAGTGATTTGGGATTCATAGTGGACAGTGACTAGGTTTATGGCTTAATTTGGAATATTGGCTGCTATATTGAGGAAGATTGGGTGTGATAGGAGGGAGTTGCTTAATATGAAGCAGGATACAACATGACTTTGGATTGGAATGTATTGTCGAACCTTTAGTTGATGTCCATGAGGAGTGAACGGACTTGTACAGCTGGTGAATGAGCACAGGCTCAGGATAGTTTATTGGTTTCGTGGTAATTGTACTCGGTGCAACATTGTTGGAAGATGTCGGCATGGAATTTCCACAGGTGGGATATCTCCTGTGAGCAGGTTAGCAGTTGGGTGGTGTTGATGGAGCTTCTGCGAAGAATTTTACTGACTACCCAGTAAGAGGTCGAATATGTGAATGTGGCTAGTGATTCAGATTGTTCATGAAATAATTAACATAAGGATTTCGAGTAATTTGGTGGGTCGATTATGCGAGATCATGTCAATGGGGGGTAAGGAGTCTTAGTGGGTTCCATAGTTATGTAATTTTAGCTTCAAGCTAAGTAGGAGAGCCCCACCATCTACGATTTGATTGCATGGTTGTCTACTTGTGAGGATTCTGGTTATCTGCATATTAGTGAGTTATTACGACTAAGGAAAGAAAAAATCAGTAGTAGTTTGAGCGAAGGATTGGAGGAATGTGTGCTATACTTGGGATTTATCGGTTCATGTTCAGTTTTGAGAAGACTCAGGGTTTATGCTTCATGTGGAGGTGATGTACAAGGAAAGTGATCCAGCCGGGTGCTTCTTTGAGAGGGTTTTCATGTTCTAGCAAGGCCTTGGAGTTTGATTATAGTCGAGACTATGTCAGGGTGAGTGACTCTCAATAACGGTCTTAGTGGATTCAAAAATTTAAGTGTGGTGCCTAAGGACTTCGAGTCGGTACTATGGTTAAGCATCGAGCTTTTGCCGCAGATTATGAAAGAGGCTTGGAGTGTTCTACGTTATCTTCGGGTTGCGGTGTAGCATTGGAGGAATGGAAGAAAATGACTTCGGATTCATAGAGGAATTATTACGATGGGTGTACCAGTTGAAGATGTAAATGTGCGCACAAGGAGGATATGAGATGGTACGTTGGTTTTGAGGCAATGTGGGCTCATGAAATGGAGTCACTCGGGGCGAGTGCAGATTGAGTTTGATATAGTTTAAATGGAGCTATTGTTATTTCTAAGGAAAGTCTAGGGTAAAATTAGAAGCAGTCGGATAGGTTAGCAATGGTTGAATTGGCATGATGGTGGCAATGATCAGTTCCTTCAGCGTGTTAAGTTATACATGTGATTTGTGGCGGTACGTGCAAGGCTTGGCGGCCGCCGTAATTTATTTTACTTGGAGGCATTATGGTATTATGGCATATTATGTGTAGATGGATCCCAGAAGAGTTATGATGGTTTAGACCACTACTTGAGGATTGTATCTTCTGTGGTTATAGGAATTCAGTCGCGTGTTGCAATGGTTCTCCTGAAATGAGTTAAGGAAAAGGTTGTTATATGATGGAGTGTTTGGTCTATTAGTGGATCAGGAGTCATGATGGAATTCTTGTACTCTCACGTATTGGTATATTAGGTGCAGTGAGCGGCATGGGAATTGGTAGTTGAGGATACAGTTTGGTGTCGGCAAGAATGTCAAGAGCTCAGATGAGTAGGAAAGGATTCAGATGGTTAGAGTAAGATGGTATTGTCTTTAGCGTCACCTGAGATCGGTGTTATGTGTAAGAGGCTTTAAGTACTGATCGCAGATTCCAGAATTGCCTTACAACATTAGTGTGGACGGTGGTATGGACGTGCAGACTTGTTACCTGGTGCGGAAGATCGTGGAAGTGTATCCCACGGTAAGATTGTATAAGTGTGACACGTAGTCACTTGATTGATTGAAGATTTAAAACCAAGTGTGGAGATTGTGGTACTATCGCTAATATGAGAGTTCATGCCTGAAGGGCACTCGGTTCATTTGGTTGTGGACTGTGGAAGTTCTTTTCGGATTTGAAGGCCGCTCTTGTGTGTCACAGGAAAAAGGGTTATTATGGATCCTTGAAAGGTTATTAGCCCAGTGCGGTACGATCAGAATTTTCTTGAGGTCCGTGGATGGATCTAAATGAGAATGTGGGCTCTATATCAGGCTGGATGTGTTTATTTCAGCATAACGTTGTTTTCGGAGGGGTCTTCGGGCCTTGGATGTTATTTCTATTGTCGTCCCTTCTGTGTAGTCTCTATTGTGCCATGTGGGTTATGAGGCGGTTTTATTATTCTCACTCGTATTGAGATCCCGTATATCTTGCAGTGTTATATGAGCAGGATGGCTCTCGAGATGCAGGTCATTATTGCACCTTAGTCGTGCTTGCGTTTTGTAGTGTATGGCGCTATCTAATGGTATCGTGCTTGTGGTAGACATTCGGGTATTTCGTAGATATAAGCGTTTTGGATTGATAGGTACTTCCCTATTTATTGTCATATGTGGATTGGGTGGCACACCGCCATGGGTATGTTGTTTGGATCGGGTTGCACGCTGCAACGGTATCATGTGTGGATTGGGGTGCACGCCGCAACAATATGATGTTGAGTACAGTTCCCCATATCAATTCTTGCGTGTCTTATTTCTCATGTTCTGAGGAAGGTTCATAACACCTTTTTGGTTGTTTAATCTATTACGTGGGTTGAGTAGTTCTTTCTATAGTTCGTTTTCCTTATGTATCACATTCGAGTTTATGGCTTGTTGGAACATGGTGGCATCTTATGAGACTTTTGGTAGTGATTGTGGTGGCTTATTTCCAGAACGACCTGTACTGGGTGAGGCAAGCTTTTTGGACCTGGGATCAGTGCGAACGGATTTATATGAGGTATGTTAAAGAGCAAATATCATTATTTGGTTCATAATGAGGTAATGGTTACTGTCAGGGGGAGGGACTAAATGATTTGTTGACTACGTAGTTGGTTATGAATTTCTACACATCGCTTCCGCCGTGGCAGTATTGCAAGAGTTGGAACGGGACTTATATGTGTCATGAGGTATGTTGTGAGCATCAGATTCATGGAATTTCGGCTATTGTTGTCGGAGGATGTTATTGTTGTCATGTGAATAATGCAGTGCATGGTGTGAATTCAGTGAGAGTATACAATCATGTAGTGGTACATCGTGTAGTGATTGAAACAATATTCGTATGTTGGAAGCAGGCCTAGTAGAGAATTTCGGATGTTGGGATGTGGCTCCAAGGCTTATTTGCCTAAATTAAGGGGAGGATCTTCAGCATTGCTCGATCTAATGTGCTCAGCCGAGTTGTGGTAGCACGGGTAGGTGCACGAGGGGCTAAACAATGATTTCAGCAAACTCCGGAGCAGTTCTTAGCACGTTCGAGGACGAACGTATATTTAAGTGGGAGAGTTTGACTTCGGTCAACATTTTTAGAAAATGATCTCGAAATCGAGATTTGATGGTTCCAATAGGTTTGTATGATAATTTTGGACTTGGGCGTATGTTCGGATCAGGTTTTGGATGACCCGGGAACGTTTCAACGCATATCGTCGAAGTTGGCAGTTTGGAATGATTTCATAAATTTGGCTGGAAGTGCATTTCAATGTTTTCGATGTATGTTTGGAATTCCGTGTCTGGGAATGGCTCCGTATGGTGATTCTGGTATTGGGAGCGTGTCTGGATGTGGATTTGGAGGTCCGTAGGTCATTTTGGGGTCATTTGGCAAAAGTTAGAAATTTGAAGGTTTTTGAGAAGTTTGACCGGGAGTTGACTTTTGGATATCGGGGCCGGATTCCAATTCCGGAAGTTGGAGTATGTCTGTAATGTCAATTATGACTTTTGTACAACATTTGAGGTCATTGGGACGTGATTTGATAGGTTTCAGAATCGATTGTAGAAGTTTGAAGTTTCAAAGTTCATTAGTTTGAATTGGAGGGTCATTCGTAGTTTCGATATTGTTTGGCGTGATTTGCGGCCTCGACTAAGTTCGTAACATGTTTTGGGACGTGTTGGTATATTTGGTTGAGGCCTCGAGGGCCTCGGGTGGATTCCGGATGGTAAATGGATCGAGTTTCAGTTTGGAAGAGTGTTGAAGCTCCCAGCTTCTGGTGTAAAAGCACCTGCGCATGGGCAGCCCCAGTGCGAGCCACGAGCCGCATGAGCGAAGAAGAGAAGGGGTCGCTGGGCACCTGAAATGCATGAAAGGAACCGCACCTGCGAAGGCACAGGTGCGAAAGGGTGAACGCAGGTGCGGAGGAAGGTGCATGTGCGAAGGGGTGAAACGCAGGTGCGGAGGAAGGCGCAGGTGCGGCTTATAGAGCGTAGAAGCGGTCTCGCAAAAGCATGCCACTGACCATAGGTGCGAGCGAAGCCGTCTAAGGGAAAGCCGCATCTGCGAGGGTATTTCTGCAGATGCGGAGACGCAGAAGCAGCTTGAGAGCCGCATGTGCGAAAATTCTGCTGGGTAGAATGGTTTAAAGGGGACGAGGCTCAGTCATTATTAGCCCGTATTTCCTCCATTTTTGGGCTATTTTGGAGCTTTTTGAGAGGGTATTTCAACTAGCAACTTGAAGGTAAGTTAATTCTACACACTTTGAGTGAAATACATAGATTATGGGTAGATTATAACCTGTAAAGCTTGGAAATAAAGGGTTAGAGGAAAAACCTAGATTTGTATAAAAATGAGATTTTAACCACGAAAATGGTTATGGAATTGGATGGAAATTTTATATTTGAGTTCTTTAGATTATGGGTAACGTTTTCCTTCGAACATTTCCAGAATCCGGGCACGTGGGCCTGGGGTGAATTGTAGGAATTTACCATTTTGGATAGTGTAATTTATTTAATAGTATACATTCGAATTTTCAAACATGTATTAATTATTTTATATAACATTTTGATAGTTTCGGATTTTCCGGCACCGAATTGGGATTTTTATGCGACGTTGTTATCGGGAAGTGGGCTTTGAGATAAGGTAAGTCTTTTATCTAACCTTGTAAGAGGGAATTTACCCCATAGGTGATTTAAATTAATAATTGTTGCTAATTGTGGGGGCTACGTACGCACGAGGTGACGAGAGTCCGTGCGTAGCTACTAATATTGTTATGTCCGGGTAGTTTAGGACTCAAATCATGAATATCTTGTGATAATTGTATCCTTTATTTAATTAAAGTATTAGAATTGTACTGTAAATTGTTAGAAAAAATAGTAAGAGACTGAAATTTTACATATTTGAATTCTTGCGCAAACTATTTGACTGTTAATGGAAATTGTACATCCTTATGTGTTAATATTATAATATCTTCTCATTCCGGAGGTTCATAAGAAAATGACCTCCTTTCTTGTGAAGTGGTCTGAACGCCTCGGCAGTATAGATGCATCTATGGATCCCGTCACACGTCCCTCGGCAGTGTACACGACATTCTGGATCGAGCCAAACGATCTCGGTAGACATCGTGCCTAATAATAATAACTACAGGATACCTTGATATTTTATTGCAGCTTGTGAAGTTAATTGATAAATTGGAAATTATTGGAATTGAATGAGTTAATTATTTCTGCTGGTTAAAGAAAAATTATTGTTATTCATAAAAATCATGTTGATTTAAATATTTCTATTTTTAATATTATTGACCCTTAGTGAGTGTTAAAGTCGACCTCTCGTCACTACTTCTTTGAGATTAGGATTGATACTTACTGGGTACACATTGTTCACGTACTCATGCTACACTTGATGTACATTTTTGTGCAGGTACATATATGTCTAGCGGCCTTGTGGGCGCAGAAGTGTGGTTAATACGGGGATTTAGGTGAGCTGCATTCTATATTACGATCAACAGCCAGCAGAGTCTCCTTCAGAATTATTTATATTTTTCCTATACAAATTGTATTCCGGACAGATGCTGTATTTTATTTTACTCCCTAGTAAATGCTCATGCACTTGTGACACCGGGTGTTTGGGAGTGGTTATGGGTTGTTTAGTAATTTAGTTGCTAAAATATTTATCACTTACTCTATGAGTTCTATATTTACTATTTAATTGAAGAAATTTTGATTCAAAAATACTATAATGAGTAATTAAGTTAATTAATCATGATTGGCTTGCCTGGCAGCGGTGTTAGGCGCCATCATGACCTTTAATGGATATTGGGTCGTGACAGAGAGGCTACCGAGCTGTTAGAAAATTTTTACTTCTTTCATTCCTATCATGCGGATTGATTTTGGAATTTGAGCCTTTGTATCTCTATTCTCTCACAAATGGTGAGGACACGTGTTGCCGGGTCATCTGAGCAAATACCGCGCATACTACTAGGGCCGCAAGAGTCCGCGGCCGAGGTAGAAGTCGAGGTAGAGGCCGAGGAAGGGCATGTGTCGCAGCTTGAGTACCTGTCAGAGCAGTAGTTGAGGAGCCGCCAGTAGCTCTAATTGG
This sequence comes from Nicotiana tomentosiformis, assembly GCF_000390325.3. Lineage (NCBI taxonomy): Eukaryota > Viridiplantae > Streptophyta > Magnoliopsida > Solanales > Solanaceae > Nicotiana > Nicotiana tomentosiformis. The sequence continues at coordinate 58,689,350 of NC_090812.1, read as the reverse complement.
GGGACAGGTACCAGAAGCACATGTTGTTACCCCCGGACTTCAGGAGACTTTAGCACAGTTCTTGAATATGTTGGGTACATTAACTCAGGCGGGATTGATCTCTGTTGCACGAAATATTACACGGATTAGGGAGTAACTTAGACTCCTACCGCCCGTACTCCAGAGCAGCGTGTTCACATTGGTCAGGGTTCAGGTGTAGTATCGGTACAACCCATTATTTTGGTTCAGCCTGAGGTCAGGCCAGAGGCATTAGAAGAAGAACAAAAGAGACTTGACAGGTTTAAGAGGTATAGTCCACCTACTTTCTATGGCACAGCTACAGAGGATGCCCAGGGATTTCTAGAAAAGTGTCACTGTATTCTCCGCACCATGGGTATTGTGGAAGTGAGCGAAGTTACCTTTACTATATTTCAGTTGTCAGGCGCAGCGTATCAGTGGTGGCAAATCTATGAAGAAGGTTCACTTTTCAGTTGGGCTCACTTTTTGACAGATGCCTTTACTACTTTTCAGTTGGGCTCACTTTTTGACACATGTCAGGCGCAGCATTTCAGTTGGGCTCACTTTTTGAAAATATTTTTGAAAGAGTTTGTTCCGCAGACTCTCCGGGTTGCATGATGTACAGAGTTTTAACGGTTGCGTCAGGGCATGATGACAGTGTCAGAATATGTTATCAGGTTTAGTGAGTTAGCCCGACACGCACCTATCTTGGTTCCTACCATCAGAGAGCGAGTCTGTGTATTCATTGAGGGGCTAAAACATGATATCTTGTTCAACATGGCTCGGGAGTTGCAGTCTGATACTCTATTCTAGGATATTAGAACGTGTTTGAAGTAAGGAAAGGGAGTCTACATGAGGCCAAGAGGTCTCGAAATTTTGGAGAATTCAGTGGATTATATTCTGTAGCTATCACACAACATGGTGGAGGCTCGAGTAGTCGGCTAGCTCAGTCCGCACATCAGATTACTCGGGGTGATTCGGTAAGTTCTTATAGTACATCACTGACACAAAATTCTTACAGGGGTTATTCTAGTTATCCAGCACAGACTCAGTACGACCAGCCGCGACCTCAAAGGGGTTGTTATGAGTGTGGTGATACCAGGTACATCATGAGAGATTGTCCTAGACTTGGGAGAGGCGAATTTCATCAGAACACTCACGCTACAGGCTTTATTCCAGTTACTACCCCACATACGCAACTAGTTAGGGGTGGAGGACAGGCGGGTAGAGGGCACCCTAGAGTGGGAGGCCCTGCCCGTTGATAAATTTTCTATGTATGGCTAAGGCCCCTAAGCCAGATGGTGTCGTTACTGGTATGATTTAATTCATAATAAAGGAACCCTATTCTTATTTTGATTCAATTCTGATTATCGAGGTGAGACCTCCTATCATGCTCCATATAGGGCGAGTTTGTGATTTGTACACCACTCATGTGTTTATCCCTGTTGGGAGATTTGATGGTGTTAGCCCATGTCTATCGTTTTCTTTTGCACACTATTGGGGGCTATGAGTCCAAAAGTGACATTCTATTACTCACTACAGTGGGTTTTGGTGTAATTTCGGGATAATTAATTTCAATTTTATGAATTATATGCTCTACCAGTATGGGGGTTCATTATGTGTTGTGAATTTGTTTGATGGAATTTATTAAAAGAAGAAAAATAAATGGAAAGTTTCAGTTGGCACAATGTGCATAATACTTATGATTCAAAGATGAGGATGGGATCCTTGCGTTTTAATGTGATTTGATATGTTTAACTGGGGCTACGTGCCGCGGTGGAAGTTATATCAGGATGAGATCCTTGTTGTTAAATTCATGTGTTTTCATTCTCCATATGTGAAATTAAAATTTGTACTATGGTACTAATAGGGAGTCATGCATGTTAGAGTTATTTGATAATTCTTGTATATGTTTTTCTGTGCATATTTAGCCATGTCGTGCTGTAATTTTTGAGTTTTAGCCTTGAGGTGAGTGTCCAGGTGGCGTTAAATGTGACTTGTTAAGTCAGGTAAATAATTATGAGGTCTTCGTGCCTCACATTTTGTTGTCAGTGTTGTGAAAATTCGAAATGAGGGTTTGATTAATATGAGGTTAATTGATGATGCTGGAATTAATTATGAACATCTATTATGACTAGAGATATAATTATGGGCATACGTATGATGTGTGCGTAGGCACGAGTTGCTACAGCCGGTTGAGACTAATACTGTGTGTTGATGCGAAAAATCAGGCCTCTTTAAAATGTTTGGAGTGTAAGAAATTTGGTTTTAAAGTTTATAAGTATGGATGAAAGAAGTAATCTTCAACTGAGATGGCGTTGTCGGATCCATATTAAATTTTCGGTGACATAGAATCACCCGCGAGTATGTGTATAGTAAATACACTCAGTAAATTAAAGTCCTCAGAAAGATTCTTCGCACGTTCGAGGACGAACATATGTTTAAGAGGGAGAGAATGTAACGACCCGATTTGTCGTTTTGTGTATTAGCATCTCGTTCAGCGACTAAGGTCCCGAGCAACTTTTTGATGTGTATTATGACTTGCGTATGTGGTGGTCGAGTTTGGTTTTCGGACGATTCAGGATGATGTTGGAAGAACAATTCTTATTTAAGAAGCTTAAAAGAAAAGAGTTGACTGGAGAGTTGACTTTTGAGCAAACAACTCCGAAATAGAATTTTGATGGTTCCAATAGCTCTGTATGGTTATTTTGGAATTATGAGTGTGTCCGAATATTTATTTGGAAGTCCGTAGTTGATTTTGGCTTGAAATGGCGAAAGTTGGAATTGGAAGGTTTGCAAGTTTGACCGGGACTTGACTTTGGTGATATCGGGGTCAAAATGTGATTCCGAGAGTTAGATCAGCTTCGTTATGTCATTTGGAATTTGCATGCAAAATTTGTCATCATTCCGGGTTAATTTGATATGTTTCGGCATGAATTTTGGATGTTGGAAGATTTGGAAATTTATGAGTTTGATTTGTAGTGTGATTCATAGTTTCGACGTTGTTTGATGTGGTTTGAGGCCTCGAGCAGGTCCACGTTATGTTTTAGGACTTGTTGGTATGTTTGGTTGAGGTCCCAAGTGGCTCGGGTGATATTTTGGGCATTTCGGCACTTTGATGATGTTTTGGGACAGTTGAAGTGCGGAGGGACCATTTTGGAGTGCGGATGTGCGGCCGCAAACTCCCAAAGTGCGGAGGTAGTGGTAATTGTGCGGACCACAATTGAAATTGTGTTGTCCGCCGTTGAAATTGTGTGGTCCGCAAAATTTCTCTCGCGGCCGCAGAAATTAGATTTTTAGGTTCGATGGTCCGAGTTCTAGAGCATATATCTTTTAATCTATAAGGAATTTGGAGATGATTCAAAAACGAAAGTTGTAGTCTTTGAGTCTAGTTTCTAGAAAGGTAAACCAATCATCATTTGGACATTTGTACCGAAAGTTATGGTCAATTTACTGAAGCCTGGTAGTGCAATAGCTGCTGAAGTGCGGCCTCACAATTTGGATTGCGGCCGCAGAGACCTTAAATGTGCGGACCGCACAAACAAATGTATGGTCGGCACTTTGGAAGTCAGATGTGGTACTATATAAACGCGGTTTTCATCTCATTTTTCATTTTTGGACCTAGAGAGCTCGGTTTGTGGCGATTCTTCGTGGGATTTTTAAGAAAATCATCGGGGTAAGTGATTCTAACTCGGATTTGGTTAATATACATGATTATATAATTGTTTTCATCATTTAATTAGTATTTTGAGATGGAAATTTGGAGAAAATTGTAGAAATTTCATAAAATGAATTGTTGGGATTTGAATGTCAATTCGGAGTCGGATTTGAGTGAAACTAGTATGGTTGGACTCGTTCGGATTTCGTGAAAATTCTGCCGGGTTTCAAGATACAAACCCCGTGTTGACTTTTTAATGTAAAATTTTAAGTTGACATTTTATTATCCGGAATTATTTCCGATGAATTTTAATGAAGTTATACCATTAATTTGGTTAGATTTGAGCTGTCCGGAGGTCAATTCAAGCAAGAAGGCGATTTTGGAATATCGGCCTAACTTCAAAAAGGTAAGTATCTTGCTTAACCTTGAGTGGGAGAATTACCCCTTCGGTATTGAGTCTTATGTGGAAAACTGTGTAATTAAAAATTATGTACGCGAGGTGACAAGTACGTACTTGGTTTATATGAGCAAATTATATCGGTTAAAATTCTTAGACGCCCTTATGTATTAAATTGAAAATTATTGGCACTTATTAAATCCTCTATTTGTCACGCCTAAATTCTTGTTTGTTGAATTTATTTTTATATGATGATTTGGTGTGATTGACATCTTGATTTTTATGTGAATCCCGTATTTTTGTTGAGTTGATATTTCTTGGAGATAATTTCATTATGGATTATTCATTTGCAAATAATTTATTAAATAATTTTAAACGCATTAATCTATTTGCCAAAAATTTGGATTAAAGAAGGTGTTGTTCCTTGATGAATTACTTTCCAGTTCATGCTGTTGAAATTGGTATTGAGTTATAAAGGCCATAAATCATATTGAGGCAAAGTGTAAAATTGTAAAATATTATTTTGGTGAGTTGTTCACTCCCGGATAGTTTTGTTTAGACTTTGTGTGCATTATGGTCGAGCCATGGGCTCCTTATTGTGGAAAATAATATATTGTTGATTTCTGTGGCAAGTTATAATATTTGAGCACTTGATGTGCAATTTGTGATATGTTGTAATATTTGAGCACTTGAGGTGCAATTTATGAGATGCTGTGATATTGGCACGTGATATTGTTGGGAGGTTTGTTCAGGTGTTTGCACGAGGTTTCTGCAGTGCTATTGTTACTATTGATATATGCACATTCGGCGTGACAAGGCAGGCTATATATTTATATGTGGGTTTACGCATGTAGCAAGACAAGGTGGGAATATTATTATGCGCATGCGACGAGACAAGGCGGGCATTTATTTTATTATTGCGCACATGGCGAGACAAGGTGGGCTATGTCGGGGATTGATTTGTGATGTCCTGGGGGCATTGTTATTTGTTAAAATTTATTTATGATTTGGGATTATGAGGTGGTACCTCGGGAGTGCCCTTTTGTTGATATTTCTCTATGGCTGCACCTGCCTTTGGTTATTTAGTTTTTTCGTAATATGTAAATTTTTGTGTTCTCCGTCATGTATTATTTGGCTTAATATTAAGTGTTTTGTATTTCTTGTAGTATTGTGTTAGCTTTGGCTTTTTTGTACGAGACTCTGAGGTTTTGTATTTCTGGTTTGTACTTGTTCTTGATGATTGAGTTGTTTTGAATAAAAGAAATTACTATTATGTTTTAATTTAATAAGTTGTACATCCAAATCAGTAGTTTATCTGATGCTTTATTTTAATTAAAATGTCATTTTCTTCACCCAAACGAGTTCAAAAATAAACTCATTTCTTTGTTGATTTCTTACTTGGTTTAAAAATTGTAAACTTACTTTATTGAAAATAAATTGATCATGCAGATCTTATATACATTGATATTTTGGTACGTGAGTTGTCCGTACGGTTGTAATAGAGATATGGGCACGAGGTGCCGTGAAAATATAAAAGAAGGCTGAGACCCGTATTTTATGATTATGAAATAAGGTGTTACAGAGTGACTTTTATTTGGAAGAATTATACTCGAAGGATATTTATTTGAAGGAATTATATTTGAAAGATTTTTATTTGAAAAACTTATATGTGAAAGATTTATATTTGAAGGACTTGATTAATTGGTTGTACTTGTGTTCCTTATTCGTTTGAGCAATATTTATGGTATTATTGTTGCTTTGTCGTTCATATCCAAGATTGATCTTTGTTGCCTTCACTGCTACTTGTTTTCTATTATCCCTGTATATTACTATATAGCACATGTTAAATGACCAGTGAGTGTCTTGACTGTACCTCATCACTACTCCACCGAGATTAGTCTTGATACTTACTGGGTACCAACTGTGGTGTACTCATACTACACTTCTGCACATTTTTGTACAGAGCCAGGTATTGGATATATTGGATTCAGACATAGATTAGAGTGTGATCACAAGGATTCAAAGTAGGGCTACTTGGTCGTCGCAGTCCCTTGGAGTCTTTCCATTTTAATTGTACTGTCCACTCTTATTCGAACAGTATTGTATATTCGATCCTTGGGATCACTGCATGTACTCAGTTAGAGTTCGTGACTCGGTATTACCAGTCTTGGGGGGTTGTTAATTAATTCCGCTATTGGTTTCAATTATCTTATAAAAAAATGGCTCGAAATGTAATTGTAATCGGCTTACCTAGTCTTAGAGACTAAGTGCCATCACGACGCCTGTGGTGGAATTTTGGGTCGTGACATATTGCTATTTCAATATTTTGTTTGTTCGTAAGCTTCCATGGTTAGTTATTAATTGTTGGATACGCTTTTAAAAGTTATTTAGTTCTCTTTCTGATAGGTTTTTACATAAAAGTTCAAATTTCTTATATTATATTTTTGTATTTGATATTTATTTATCTGATGAATATAGTATTCATATGATTTTGGGATGAGATTAGGAAGAATGAATTCTTTTAGTCTTTTAAATGTTTTTTAATGCGCAATGTATTTCATAGTTCTTATAAATTGTTTATTGGCATGATAACATAATCCTATTAATTTATGATCTAAGCTTTAATTATTGATTTAAACTTCATGCCGCTTAGTATTTTCTTATCACGACCCAAAATCCAACTAGTCGTGATGGCACCTAACCCAACCCGCTAGGTAAGACAATTACCAACTATCCAATTTCAATGAAATTAATAAGGCAATTAATTAAAAGAAAATAGATAAAACTAACACATTTCCCCCAAGAACTGGTAGTACAAATCATGAGCTTCTAAGATTAGAATTTACAAAATTGGTATGAAATAAATACATCATTTGTTCGAAATATACATAAACATATTCTTATAAATCTAAGGCTACCATGAACAAGAGGCAGCTACAGCCAGAACACAGGTACGTCTTCAATTCCAGCTCCCGTTGAGTACAACAACATCAACATCCAATATTTGTACGCAAGGTGCAGAAATGTAGTATGTGTACAACCGACCTCATGTACTCAATAAGTAATAAACCTAACCTTAGGTTGAAAGTAGTGACGAGCTTTTACCAAGGTCAGAGTCCAACTCCCATAAGCAACAACAATTCATAACAACACAAATAAAGTAATACAAGGAGTAACCTAGATATAAAATGCTCAGCTGAATCATGATTTCTGAAAATAGTTCTGCCTTTCAAGTACATCAGTGAAAAACCCAAATCGTTTACCGAAGTTGCCAAAAATATGAGTAAGTTGAAAACAGTAATTTTTCCAAAAATCCTTTCCACAATAAATAAGATGTTTCATTTTCTTTCCATATAGCTAGTGAAAAATGCATCATTATGCCCATAGGCCAGTATGTGTGAGAAGTCATGAATAACGTGATACCGTACACCATGAGGAAACTCTATGCCTGTATGTCATGTGTCCATGTCAATGCGATGCAAATAAGTGATAAAGACCATATTCATACTCTCAGAGTATCAATTCACTCAGTAGGTACCTGCGCTCACTGGGGGTGTGTACAGACTCCGGAGGGGCTCCTTCAGCCCAAGCACTATAAACCGCAAGGACAATTCATGTGCTGCATGGACAACTCACGTGCTATAGTATAAATATCTGGATCCGCACGGACAACTCATGTGTTGCATAGACAACTTACGTGCTATATAAAGCCTATAAGGCTCGCTGCAGGCGGGCAGCCCCAATCCACATAATAATTATAATAATGTATATAATGACAACATGGCATGCTGCGGCGTGCAGCCCGATCCCAAAAATATCCTCACAGTCAGGCCCTCGGCCTCTCTCAGTCATCAATCTCTCCAGTCTCTCTCTCACGGGCTCACAATGTCATGAAAATAGCCCAAAAATGATGATATGATGTATCAATAAATAACAACAGAGACTGAGATATGATATGTAATGAAATGAATATGACTGAGTATGTATTTTCAATTTAAAACAAATAATTCATAGCAATATGACCTCTGTGGGTCCCAATAATACTGGCACATAGCCTCAACATGATTTTTTTAAATATAATTCTCAGCTCAATTTCCTTAACACATAAAATTGCATGGAAAATGCCAAGATTATTTGACTACAAAATTTCCACGGAACAATTACGTCACAATTTCTATGATGCACGCCCACACGTCCGTCACCTAGCATGTGCGTCACCTCCAAACAATTCACATAATACGTATATTCAGGGTCCATACCCTCAACACCAAGATTAGAAGAGTTACTTACATCGAACAAGCCGAATCTAATGTCGAGCAAGCTAAACAATGCTCCAGAAATTCCATTATGCGTGTATCAACTTCCAAACGGCTCGAATCTAGTCACAATTAATTTGATTCAGTCAACACAAATTTTAGGAATTTATTCCTTCAAATACTAATTTGTTTTTCCACAAAATCCGAAATTACACTCAAAAATTGCCCGTGGGGACCACATCTCAGAACCTGACAAACGTTACAAAATATGAACGCCCCTTCAACCAGGAGTCCAACCATACAAATTTTACTCAAATCCGACATCAACTCGACCCTCAAATCTTCAAATTAAACCAAGAGGGTTTTCACAATTTTCCAACTTAATTCACCAATTAAATGTTAAAAACAACCATGGATTCAAGTAATTTGACCAATATTGAGTTAAGAATACTTACCCCGTTGTTTTCCTTGAAAGTCTCCCAAATATCGTCTCTTCTCGAGCTCCAAATTGGTAAAAATGGAAAATAGGACGAAGTCCCATTTTCAGAACTTAAACTCTCTGCCCAGTCATTTCTTCTATGCGATTGCGGCCCAAGTCCCGCGATCGCAAAGCACACATTTCCACTGCCAAAAATTGACCCTATGCGATCGCGGATTAGTTCACGCGATCGCGAAGTATAAAAGAAACTTGTCACGACCCAAAATCGCACCCGTCGTGATGGCGCCTATCTCAATACTAGGCAAGCCGACAACATCAATAACCCACAATTTCTTTTAAATACTGAAAACATAATAATTAAGTTTAAGAGTAAATCCCACAAACATTAGAAATGAACATACTCCTAAAACCCGGTATCACTGAGTACATGAGCATCTATACATTACAAGTCTGGAAAACGTGGTCTATAATAATTTGAGACCAAATACAATAAACAAAAGGATAGGGAAGGAGAGACAAGGTCTGCGAAACATGGCAGCTACCTCTGAATCTCCGAAAAATTGACAGTGTGAAAGAATCTACACCCACTGTATCCAGGATCACCTAGATCTGCTCACGAAGTGCAGGGTGTAGTATGAGTATAACCAACTCAGTAAGTAACAATAATAAATAAAGAACTAAAAGTAGTGACGAGCTTCTCAGCTAATTCCAAATTCAGTACTTTCCAATATAAAATAGTAGGTAGTACTTTCCAATATAAAAGTGTAGGGAGTACTTTCCAATATAAAAGAGTAGGCAGTACTTTCCAATATAAAAGAGTAGGCATGCCCTCAAGTTCAAAATTTAAGATTTCACTGAAATTTCGTATCAAGTTTGACCGAAACAGAAAATAATGTTTTTTCGAAATTTCCAAAAATAGTGATATATAACAGCTGAAATGCAGCAAATAATTAGATCAATGCATCCTCTCAGAGTAACAGTCACTCAGTCCTCCCATTCACTCCAACCTCACAGTTACTCTCTCCTCACAGTCACGCTTTCCTCACAATCGCTCATTCCTCACAATCATTCATCACTTGGCACTCGCACTCAGTAGGTACCTGCGCTCACTAGGGTTGTGTACAGACTCCGGAGGGGCTCCTTTAGCCCAAGTACTTTAACAAGCCAATCATTGCATATAACAATGAAACATGCTGTGGCACACATCTTGATCTCATAAATATCCTCACAATTAGGTCCTCAGCCTCACTCAGTCATCAACCTCTCCAGTCTCTCGGGCTCAAGATGTCATGAAAATCAGCCCAAAAATTATAATATGATGCATCAATAAATAGCAACAGAGACTGAGATATGATATGAAATGAATGAACCTGACTGAGTGTTAAATTACAATTTGAACATATAATTCAACCTAAGAAATGACCCCAGTGGGTACCAATAATAACAGCATATGTCTAAGCATGATTTTTTTTAATGCGAGTCTCAACTCAATTTTCTCTAACACGTAGAGAATGTACTGATATCAACAGATTATTCAACTACATAGTTCCATGGAATTTCACCAAGTCACAATTCCTACGGTGCACGCCCACACGCCCGCTACCTAGCATGTGGGTCACCTCAAAACCAATCATATAACACATAATCCGGGGTTTCATACCCTCAGGACCAAATTTAGAATTGTTACTTACCTCAAGCCGTGTAATTCTTTATTCCGCAATGTCTTTTCCTCGTGAATTGGCCTCCAAATGCCTCGAATCTAGCCACAAATAATTCGATTCAGTCAATAAAATTTATTGGAATTAATTCCATAAGAAAATACTAATTTTCCAACAAAATCCGAAATTTAGCTTAAAATTTGCCCGTGGGGCCCACGTCTCGGAACCCAACAAAAGTTACAAAATCCGGAAGCCCATTCAACCACGAGTCTAACCATACCAATTTTACCAAAATCTGACCTCAACTCGACCTCCAAATCGTCAAATCTTATTTTCAAATCCCTAAGTTCAAATCCCCGATTTACACATCAAAAACATGTAATCTAGTCGGATTATTCAATGATAATTCAATATTATGAAGTAGAAATGATCACAATTGACTTACATCAAGATTTCCCGTGAAAACCTCGCTCAAAATCGGCCCAACCCGAGCTTGAAATGCCCAAAAATGGCAAAATCTAGGAACCCCTCTGTTTTTATACTGCCCAAGGGTTTTCGCTTCTGCGGAATTTTGTACGCATCTGCGGACACACTTCTGCGAGGAGTTGTCCGCTTCTGCGAAGCTGCCTCAGCAAGCGCTCTTGCGCTTCTGCGATCAAATGGCCGCAGGTGTGGGGCCATTTCTGCGGCTACCTGCCGCTTCTACGATCGAAGCCCCAGCCACGCCTGGACGCATCTGGGATGGAAGGCTCGCTTCTACGAGCTCGCACCTGCGATGGAAATTCCGCAGGTGCGATTACATCAGATGGCAGAAACCTTCAGATTTTCTTCTCATTCCGAATTCGATCTGTTAACCCTCTAAAACTTACCCGAGGCCCCCAGGACCTGAACCAAATATACCAACAAGTCCTAAAACACCATACGAAGTTAGTCGAACCCTCATATTACCTCAATTGACACTAAAAACACGAATCATACCCCAATTTAAGCCTAATGAACTTTGAAATTTTAAGTTTTCACAAACGACGCCGGAACCTATCAAATCAAGTCCGATTGACCTCAAATTTTGCACACAAGTCATAAATGACATAACGGACCTATTAAAATTTTTAGAATCGGATTTCGACCCCGATATCAAAAATTCAACCCCCCGGTCAAACTTTCCAAAAATTCAACTTTCGCCATTTCAAGCCTCATTCCACTACGGACCTCCAAATAATTTTCCGGACACGCTCCTAAGTCCAAAATCACCATACGGAGCTATTGGAATCATCAGAATTAAATTCCGTTGTCATTTACATATAAGTCAATATCCAATCAACTTTTCCAACTTAAGTTTTCAATTAAGAGACTAAGTGTCTCATTTCACTCTGAAATCCTTCCTGACCCAAACCAACTCGGTAAGTTATAAAATAACTGTAAAGCATAAATTGAGCAGTAAATGGGGGAACGGGGTTATAATAATCAAAACGACTGGCCGGGTCGTTACATTCTCTCCCTCTTAAATAAACGTTCACCCTCGAACGGGTTTAGAATCATACTTGGAGTCTCAAATAGGTGTGGATATTTGCTCCGCATCTCCTGCTCAATCTCCCAAGTAGCTTCTCCGACTGGCTGGCCTCTCCACTGTACCTTCACTGATGCTATGTTCTTTGACCTCGGCTTTCGAACGTGCCGGTCTAAAATAGTCACCAACTCCATATCATAAGTCAAATTACCGTCCGGCCGCACTGTACTGAAATCCAGAATATGAGACAGATCCTCGACATACTTTCGGAGCATGGATACATGGAATATTGGATGAACACCTGATAGACTAGGTGGAAAAGCAAGTTCATAAGCCACCTATCCAATTTTCTTAAGTATTTCAAAAGGCCCAATATATCGAGGGCTCAACTTGCCCTTCTTCCCGAACCTCAACACACCCTTCAGGGGTGAAATCTTGAGTAGAACCTTGTCCCCAACCATGTAAGCAACATCACGGACCTTCCGGTCAGCATAACTCTTCTGTCTAGACTGCGTCGTGTGAAGGCGCTCCTGAATCAATTTAACCTTCTCCAAAGCATCCTGAACCAAATCAGTACCCAATAGCCTAGCCTCACCCGGCTCAAACCAACCCACCGGAGACCGACACCGTCTCCCATATAAAGCCACATACGGAGCCATCTGAATGCTCGATTGGTAGCTGTTATTGTAAGCAAACTCTGCCAGTGGCAGAAATTTATCCCAAGAACCTCCAAAATCAGTGACACAAGCGCGTAGTATATCCTCCAATATCTGAATAGTGCGCTCGGACTGACGGTCCATTTGAGGGTGAAATGTTGTACTCAACTGAACCTGTGTGCCCAATTCTCACCTTCTCTCCAAAACTGTGATGTAAACTGCGTGCCCTGATCTGATATGATGGACACTGGCACACCGTGTAGGCGAACAATCTCGCGGATATAAATCTCAGCCAACCGCTCCGAAGAATAATTAGTACCAATTGGAATAAAATGCACAGATTTGGTCAATCGATCCACAATCACCCAAACAGCATCAAACTTCCTTAAAGTCCGTGGGAGCCCAACTACGAAGTCCATGGTGATACGCTCCCATTTCCACTACGTATTTTCAAGTCACAGAAGTAATCCTCCCAGTCTCTGATGCTCGTACTTTACCTGTTGACAATTTAAACTCCGAGCTACAAACCCAACTATATCCTTTTTCGTTCGCCTCCACCAACAGTGTTGCCTCAAATCCTGATACATCTTCGCGGCACCTGGATGAATGGAGTGCCGCGAGCTGTGAGCCTTCTGGAGAATCAACTCACGCAACCCATCTACCTTAGGCACACATAGCCTACCCTGCATCCGTAATACACCGTCATCTCCAATAGTGACTTCCTTGGCATCACCATGCTGAACCGTGTCCTTAAGGACAAGTAGATGGGGATCATCATACTGGAGCTCTCTGATGCGATCATATAAAGAAGACTGATAAACCACACAAGCCAAAACTCGATTCGTCTCGGAAACATCCAATCTAACGAACTGGTTGGCCAAGGTCTGAACATCTAAGGCTAAAGGCCTCTCTACTACCGGTAAGTATGCTAAGCTGCCCAAACTCTCCGCCTTATGACTCAAGGCATCAGCCACCACATTGGCCTTTCCGGGATGATAGAGAATGGTGATATCATAATCCTTAAGGAACTCTAACCACCTTCGCTGCTGCAAATTAAGATCCTTCTATTTAAACAGATGTTGTAGACTCCGATGATCGGTATAAACCTCACAATGGACACCGTACAAGTAATGCCGCTTAATTTTTAAGGCATGAACAATAGCTGCTAACTCAAGGTTGTGGACCGGATAATTCTTCTCATGTACCTTTAACTGTCTGGATGCATAGGCAATCACCCTACTATCTTGCATAAGCACTGAGCCAAGACTAATACGTGGCACATCACAATACACAATATAAGACCCTGAACCTGTAGGCAACACCAATACTGGAGCTGTAGTCAAAGTTGTCTTGAGCTTCTGAAAGCTCTCTTCACATTCATCCGACCACCTGAACGGAGCACCTTTCTGGGTCAATTTAGTCATAGGCGATGCAATAGACGAGAAACCTTCCACGAAGCGACGATAATAACCGGCCAAACTGAGAAAACTCCGAATTTGAGTAACTGAAGATGTCCTGGGCCAACACTGAACTGCCTTTATTTTCTTCGGATCCACCTTAATCCCTTCACTGGACACTATGTGTCCCAAGAATGCCACCGAGCTAAGCCAGAACTCACACTTAGAGAATTTGGCATAAAGTTTCTCCTCTCTCAGCCTCTGCAATACAATACCCAAGTGTTGTGCATGCTTCTCCTGGCTACGTGAGTACACCAGGATATCATCAATATATACCACAATAAATGAGTTAAGATACGGCCGGAATACACTATTCATCAAGTGCATAAATGCTGCTTGGGCATTGGTTAACCCAAAAGACATCACAAGAAATTCATAATGGCCATAACGAGTCCTAAATTCCATCTTTAGAATATCTGATTCCTGAATTTTTAACTAGTGATACCCCGATCTCAAGTCAATTTTGGAGAATACCCTCGCTCCCTAAAGTTGGTCAAATAAATCATCAATACGTGGCAAAGGATATTTGTTCTTGATTGTAACTTTGTTTAGTTGTTTGTAATCAATGCACTCCGCATAGTACCATCTTTCATTTTCACAAACAAAAGTGGTGCACCCCAAGGTGACACACTAGGCCTAATAAACTCCTTATCAAGGAGTTCCCGAAGTTCCTCTTTGAACTCTTTTAACTCAGCTGGTGCCATACGATACGGAGGAATAGAAATGGGCTGAGTGCCTGGCACCAAATCAATACCGAAATCAATATCTCTGTCGGGTGGCATACCCGACAGGTCTGTAGGAAATACATATGGAAAGACTCGTACTACCAGTACTAAATCAATAGTAGGAATATCTACATCAACATCTCTCACCAAGGCCAAATATGACAAACACCCCTTCCCAACCATACGTTGGGCCTTCAAATAAGAAATTACCCTGCTAGAAAAAAATCTAGAGAACCTCTCCATTCAACCTTTGGCAACCCTGGCATCGTCAATGTCATAGTTTTTGCGTGAAAGTCCTGAATAACATGACATGGAGACAACCAATCCATACCCAGAATTACATCGAAATCAATGATACTGAGTAATACAAGATCAATTCTAGTCTCCAGTTCCCCAATAATTACCACACACGACCGATACACACGGTCCACAGTAATAATATCGCCCAATGGTGTAGATACACGAACAGGTGAAACTAAGGACTCATGAGGCATATCCAAATAATGAGCAAAACATGATGATACATATGAATAAGTGGAACCAGGGTCAAATAATATAGAAGCCTCCCTGTGGAACACTGAAACAATACCTGTGATCACTGCATCTGAAGTAACAACATCTGGCCTGGTAGGAAAAGCATAAAATTGGATCTGAACACCACTTGATCGGGCTCTCCCTCTTGGGCGACCCCTCGCTGACTGACCCCCACCCCGAGCTAGCTGGGCTGGTGGTGAAGTAATTGGTGCTGAAGTCGTAGTCTGACTTCTATGCTGCACTGGACCTCCTGAGCGATGAGGACATTGTCTCCACATATTCCCAAATTCCCTGCACTCAAAGCACCTCCCTGGTACTGGTGGTGGTGCTGACTGAATCGGGCCCTAAGAACTAGAATAACTGCAAGAAGCACCCGGTGCAAATGAACCCTGAACTGAAGGACCACGGAATGAACTCTGGGCTGGCAGGGCACTGAGAGATGACTAACCCTGATGAGAACTATATGAACCCTAGCTGGATGATGCACCACGATGAACTGGACAACCCGCCTGAGCATATCTGTAAGGACGACCCCTACCGCGGTAAAACTGACCCCCGGAAGGAACTCCTCTAAAATCACCTGGACCACGAGGCCTCTTAGCATCCCTGTCTCCACGCTCTTGGCTACGTACCATCTCTAATCTGCCGAGCAATGTCAACTACCTCATCAAAAGTAGCACCAGATACTCTCTCCCGAGTCATAAGTAATCGCAGCTGATATGTGAGGCCATTAATGAACCTCCTAATCCTCTCCCTATCAGTGGGAACCAACCAAATTGCGTGACGAGCCAACTCAGAAAATCTCATCTCATACTGTGTCACAGACATACCATCTCGACGTAACTACTCAAAATACTTGTGCAGCTCCTCTCTGCGAGACTGCGGCACAAACATCTCCAAACAAAGAATGGAGAATTCCTGCCATGTAAATGGTACTGCACCAACCGGTCTGCATCTCTCGTAAGTCTCCCACCATCTGAAGGCAGCACCAGAAAATTAAAATGTAGTGAACGAGACCCCCACCGATCTCCAAAATACCCACTGCCCGCAGCATCCGCTGGCACTTATCCAAAAATCCCTGAGCAACCTCTGACTCAACACCGCTAAATGATATAGGTCGAAGCCTCCTAAATCTCTCAAGTCTCCTCTGCTCATCATCTGCCATAACGGGGACTATCGGGGCCTGAACAGCTACAGCCGGCTGGGCTAGTAGTGCCCACGGTACATGAAGTCCCTGTACTACCTGATCTGGAGTACGGGCAATAGGGGTATGAGTACCTCCCTCGGCCTGAGTAGTGGTAGGTACTGCCTGAACCGAAACAGCCTGAGCAAGGCCAGTGCAAACTATCAATATCTGGGCCAAAGTCTCCTGAAGGCCTGGAATCTCAATGGGCACAGCTGGTGCCTGAGCTGGTCCTGTCAGCTCAGCTATATCTGGAACCTGCTCCTAAGCTGGAGGAACTAGTTGTGCTACAAGTGCTGCTCCAACTGTTGTACGAGCTACACCTCGACCTCTACCTCGGCCCCGGCCTCTACTACGACCCCGACCTCTCGTGGCCCTAGTTGGTGGAACTGGTGGCTGACTGTCCGATTTGGTAGTACGTGTCCTCACCATTTCTGAGAGAATAGAATAATAGAAATTTAGTTTCCGGAATCAACAATTCGCACGACAGAATACAAGAAAGAGAAATTTTCCTAAGGATTAGGCAGCCTCTCAAAAATAAGTGCAGACGTCTCCGTACCGATCCGCAAGACTCTACTAAACCTGCTCATGACTCGTGAAGCCTATGTAACCAAGGCTCTGATATCAACTTGTCACGACCCAAAATCGCACCCTTCGTGATGGCACCTATCTCGATATTAGGCAAGCCGACAACATTAATAACCCATAATTTCTTTTAAATACTGAAAACATAATAATTAAGTTTAAGAGTAAATCCCACAAATATTAGAAATAAACATACTCCCATAACCCGGTGTCGCTGAGTACATGAGCATCTATACATTACAAGTCTAGAAAACGTGGTCTATAATAATCTGAGACCAAATACAATAAACAAAAGGATAGGGAAGGAGAGATAAAGTCAGTGAAACATGGCAGCTACCTCTGAATCTCCGAAAAATTGACTGTGTGAAAGAATCAACACCCACTATATCCAGGATCACCTGAATCTGCACACGAAGTGCAGGGTGTAGTATGAGTACAACCAACTCAGTAAGTAACAATAATAAATAAATAACTGAAAGTAGTGACGAGCTTCTTAGCTAAGTCCAAATCCAATACTTTCCAATATAAAAGAGTAAGCAAGACTTTCCAATATAAAAGAGTAGGCAGTACTTTTCAATATAAAAGAGTAGGCATGCTCTCAAGTTTAACATTTAAGATTTCACTGAAATTTCATATCAAGCTTGACCGAAACAGAAAATAATGTTTTTTTCAAAATTTCCAAAAATAGTGATTTATGACGGCTGAAATGCAGCAAATAATGAGATCAATACATCCTCTCAGAGTAACAGTCACTCAGTCCTCCAATTCACTCCAACCTCACAGTCACTCTTTCCTCACAGTCACTCTTTCCTCATAGTCGCTCATTCCTTACAGTCACTCATCACTCGGCACTCGCACATAGTAGGTACCTGCGCTCACTAAGGGTGTGTACAGACTCCGGAGGGGCTCCTTAAGCCCAAGCGCTATAACAAGCCAATCATGGCATATAACAATGAAACATGCTGCAGCGAGCAACTCGATCGCATAAATATCCTCACAATTAGGCCCTCAGCCTCACTCAGTCATCAACCTCTCCAGTCTCTCGGGATCAAGATGTCATGAAAATCAACCCAAAAATGATAATATGATGCATCAATAAATAGCAACAGAGACTGAGATATGATATGAAATGAATGAACATGACTGAGTGTGAAATTACAATTTGAACATACAATTCAAACCTAAGAAATGACCCCAGTGGGTACCAATAATAACAGCATATGTCTAAGCATGATTTTTTTTAATGCGAGTCTCAACTCAATTTTCTCTAACACGTAGAGAATGTACTGATATCAACAGATTATTCAACTACATAGTTCCATGAAATTTCACCAAGTCACAATTCCTACGGTGTACGCCCACACGCCCGCCACCTAGCATGTGGGTCACCTCAAAACCAATCATATAACACATAATCCGGGGTTTCATACCCTCAGGACCAAATTTAGAATTGTTACTTACCTCAAGCCGTGTAATTCTTTATTCCGCAATGTCTTTTCCTCGTGAATTGGCCTCCAAATGCCTCGAATCTAGCCACAAATAATTCGATTCAGTCAATAAAATTTATTGGAATAAATTCCATAAGGAAATACTAATTTTCCAACAAAATCCAAAATTTAGCTCAAAAATCGCTCGTGGGGGCCATGTCTCGGAACCCAACAAAAGTTATAAAATCCGGAAGCCCATTCAACCACGAGTCAAACCATACCAATTTTACCAAAATCCGACCTCAACTCGACCTCCAAATCTTCAAATCTTATTTTCAAATCCCTAAGTTCAAATCCCCGATTTACACATCAAAAACATGTAATCTAGTTGGATTATTCGATGATAATTCAATATTATGAAGTAGAAATGATCACAAGTGACTTACATCAAGATTTCTCGTGAAAACCTCGCTCAAAATCTCCCAGCCTAAGCTAGAAATGCCCAAAAATGGCGAAACCTCGGAACCCCTCTGTTTTTATACTGCCCAAGGGTTTTCGCTTCTGCGGAATTTTGTACGCATCTGCGGACACACTTCTGCGAGGAGTTGTCCGCTTCTGCGAAGCTGCCTCAGCAAGCGCTCTTGCGCTTCTGCGATCAAATGGCCGCAGGTGTGGGGCCATTTCTGCGGCTACCTGCCGCTTCTACGATCGAAGCCCCAGCCAGCCTAGTCCCTCATCTGCGATGAAAGGCTCGCTTCTGCGAGCTCGCACCTGGGATGGAAATTCCGCAGATGCGATTACATCAGATGGCAGAAACCTTCAGATTTTCTTCTAATTCCGAATTCGATCTGTTAACCCTCTAAAACTTACCCGAGGCCCCCAGGACCTGAACCAAATATACCAACAAGTCCTAAAACACCATACGAAGTTAGTCGAACCCTCATATTACCTCAATTGACACTAAAAACACGAATCATACCCCAATTCAAGCCTAATGAACTTTGAAATTTTAAGTTTTCACAAACGACGCCGTAACCTATCAAATCAAGTCCGATTGACCTCACATTTTGCACACAAGTCATAAATGACATAACGGACCTATTAAAATTTTCGGTATCGTATTTCGACCCCGATATTAAAAAGTCAACCCCCGGTCAAACTTCCCAAAAATTCAACTTTCGCTCTTTCAAGCCTAATTCCACTACGGATCTCCAAATAATTTTTCGAACATGCTCCGAAGTCCAAAATCACCATATGGAGCTATTGAAATCATCAGAATTAAATTCTGAGGTCGTTTACACATAATTCAATATCCGGTCAACGTTTTCAACTTAAGTTTTCAATTAAGAGACTAAGTGCCTCATTTCAGTCCTAAATCCTTCCGAACCCGAACCAACTAACTTGGTAAGTCATAAAACAATTGTAAAGCCTAAATTGACCAGTAAATGGGGGAACGGGGTTATAAGACTCAAAACCACCGGTCTGGTCGTTACAAAACTGCCCCCAAATTTGGCCTTCGCGAATGTAGTTGAATCCACGCGAACGTGGATCACTGATGCACAAATCTATGCGATCGCGAAGCACAAATGCGTGACCTCCACTTCTGCTCCATTTCCTCTACGCGAACGCAGCCTTAGCCATGCATTCGCAAATCACAAAATCCCAGAGCTAAGCGATCGCCTTCCTCCGCACGCGATCGCATAGAACATAACTCAACAACCCCCAATTAACCCTATGTGATCGCAGACCTTCTCACGCGATCGCGTAGAAGGAAACTAGATACAGATATCAGAAACTTTCCAACAACACTCCAAGTCTAAAAATTGATCCGTTAACCATCCGAAACTCACCCGAGGTCCCCGGGACCTCAACAAAATATGCCAACAAGTCCCATAACATAATACGGACCTACGCAAGGCCTCAAATCACACCTAACAATATCGAAACGACGAATTACACCTAAATTCAAAATCAATGAACTTTGAAACTTCAACTTCCACAACCGATGCCGAAACCTATCAAATCACGTCCGATTGACCTCAAATTTTTCACACAAGTCACATTTCACATTTCGGACCTATTCCAATTTCCAGAATCAGATTCCGACCTCGATATCAAATAGTCAATCCCTCGGTCAAACTTCCCAGAAATTCAACTTTCTCCATTTCAAGCCAAATTCCACTATGGACCTCCAAATAAATTTCCGGACACGCTCCTAAGTCCAAAATTACCATACGGAGCTATTGGAATCATCAGAACTAAATTTTGTGGTCGTTTTCACATAAGTCGGCATCCAGTCAACCTTTTCCAACTTAAGTTTTCCATTATGAGACTAAGTGTCTCATTTTACTCCGCAATCCTTTCGGACCTATCCAACTAATCTGGTAAGTCATAAAATAACTGTAAAGCATAAGTTGAGCAGTAAATGGGGGAACGGGGATGTAATACTCAAAATGACCAGTTGGGTCGTTACATTCTCCCCCACTTAAACATACGTTCGTCCTAGAACATGCCAAGAGTTGTTTCCAAGACATCAAATCACTATTCTATATTACCACGCACGTACCCAGGGGTGATCCCACGTCACCCCATTCCATATAGGCCTGAAAACACAATACAACTGAAAATCCTTAATTTAACCTTAGCCCAAAAACCTTAGAATTCAATTCCCAACCTTCAGAATTTCTTTTCAAGACACGAATATTACATTTACACACTGTATGAGTCTGAACAAGTTGCATAGAGCTATAAGTATAATCACGGATATAATCACCCAGCATATTACACAACTCGCTCACTCGTAGCACCATTCCTGATCACAGTAACTACTCCAAACCAACCAAATACTAACATTAAAACCCATATCGAACAAAACCTCATCCCAACACCTTCGTACACTGTTGATAATAAAAGAAACACACAAAATCTCGTAACCCCTTATCGGATCAACAAGTCATGGAGCTCTCTCACCCCAACCAGAACCATAATCACTTGCTAAGCCGACTTTCAATATTATCCTTCCGAATATACTGTAATCAAACATGATAGTACCCATTCTAGGTCCAATAACCTTACATTATTAAATAAAACTATCCCACGGACACGCCACATCAATATAACTCCAGTCGCATCTGCGCAATTAGTGTACCCAAATATGGGAGATGTCTCAAGGAAGAGAATCGTATTGCAAGTACAACAAGCACCACCACTACCACAATGTTACAACCAACTCCTCAAATTTCGTGAAGAGGATAACCGCAAGCGCATGTGCACAATTGTAGAGGAAGGAAATTAATGAATCAGATAAATTATCATAGAAATAAAATTTTCACACACGGCATGGACAACTCACGTGCCAATAATATGAATCTCCTGGCATGGTCACAGACCTCCAGTCCCCGCATATCATACAGGAGTAATTAAACAAGTACACTTGTATATAATAATAAAATAAGATTCTCATGCTCCTGGACTGGTATAAATAACACGCCATAGTGTAAGCATGTGCAAAGTCTGCTATCACACTTCAAATCGGCAATTTAACGTAGAAATAATAATTACCCATTTTATTCAGGGAATTGGCCTCTTTGTAACCTCAAGTGTACCCCAGATAGTTCTCAACAAAGGTAAGAACACGAGAAATGTTATAACTTTACGCTTAACAATCAACTATAGGCATATCATAGCCTAAATATTCTTTCGAGTATAAATACTTGCCCCGATGCCTGCACATTGGCTCAAACCTCACATATAAGCACACTTATAACGCGTAGCTATCACAAATAATTAACGCAACTAGCGCCTCCACTGAGTTTACAGAAAATACTCACCTCAAACAGGCCGCAACCTAAAACAATATCCTTCTGAGAACTCCAAGTCTCCAAATTCATCGAGCACATGAATCACCATAACAAATCCCAACTCCATCACTAGAATGACTAACACATCTTTCGTGCACGGTCATCCCACGAGGAATAATTCTATATCTCCCATGCCACATAGAAGAAATCTGAATATCAGCAGTCAATCAACCAGACGAATACCGCAATACCAACGAAATATCCGTAAGTCAAAACACAGTGTGCCCTTCTGAATGTACACTCTTCTCAGGTAATACCACTAGTGCCAATATCTGAAATCGGTTGTGCTCCATAAACTCATGACCTTTCTTTTGAAACTGAATCGTATACTTGCAAATGCAAATCCCAATCTCACTCTACGCACAACCTCTATTAGGCCATCCAATAAAAACATGAGAACCTCATTAACACCCTAAGTCACAAGCAAAATACATACCCAGTTAGTTAGAAACATTCTTCTTCCTTCCTTCTAGGAG
The DNA here is from genome assembly GCF_000390325.3 of Nicotiana tomentosiformis. Classification (NCBI taxonomy): domain Eukaryota; kingdom Viridiplantae; phylum Streptophyta; class Magnoliopsida; order Solanales; family Solanaceae; genus Nicotiana; species Nicotiana tomentosiformis. Next base: position 58,666,535 of record NC_090812.1, on the reverse strand, counting down.
AAAATCACAATACACAACACGTTTTCCACACCAGTAGAAAGTATCTGGTTCAAACCATGGTAGAAACCATCAAGAACATTTTGAAATCCATCTGCAGATAACCAAGCTATTAGAACTAAATTACTCTAACTCGACCAAGCCATGTAGGTCACCAAAACCCAAGAATATTGCCACTTAGCACCTTCTCGAGAGTCACCCACTTTGCTCAAATCAAAATTGCACCGCCCAAACGGGCTGAAAGTCACGTGCCCCATTAGCACAACAACACTCAAAGAGGTAACCCTGCCTTAACACCACCGATTAAATTCATACTCCGTGCACATTACATTATTCACATATAACAACTCACTCATCCCATGACTTTCATATACTCATAAAGCGCAATATAACCCGTATTTAGGAATTTCAGTACTTGGGTCATCCTTGATCTCAACCTTTGTAAGTCATAACTAATTGTCACGACCCAAATTTAAACCTCCGTATGGTGTCGTGATGGCACCTAGTCTTTATGACTAGGTAAGCCTAATATTACGAAAAATGTAAAGAAAACACAACATTTTAAAGATAAACAACATATTGTGAATAGCCAAGAGTAGTACCACTCGGCATATACAAAATAATTTTCCAAGACCCGAAAAATCACTAAGTCACAAGCTACTATAATCTATGTAGCTCTATACAAAAGTCTGAAGATAATAAAGAAAGTCTCTAGGCGAGGGAGTAGAAGGGAACTCCGAGGATCTGCGGACGCAAGTAGAAGTACCTTGAAGTCTCCTAGAATCAGCAGCACGCACTAACCCCGAGGCTGATAGCTCGCACCTGGATCTGCACACGAAAAACATGTGCAGGAAAGGGCATGAGTACACCACAATGGTACCCAGTAAGTGCTAAGCCTAACCTCGGTCGAGTAGTGACGAGTTCAGGTCAAGGCCCTACCGGAGTAAATATAATATATTAAACAGTAAAAGATATAAGTAAAATTTACGGTAACACAATTAAAGAAATTCTCGAAAATTTAACAGTTAAGGGAGCCCTCGGCACAGAACAAGGTAAACACAGTGGGGAATCTCCCGGGATACCATCCCGTAGTTCCAAATGAATATACAGTGCATGGGGATCTCCCGGAATACGTCTGTAGTCCCAAAGTAAATATGCAGTGATGGCAGATCTCCTGAAATATTTCCGTAGTCCCAAAGTAAATATGCAGTACAGGGGGATCTCCCGGAATACGTCCGTAGTCCGAAAGTAAATATGCAGTGCAAGATAAAATGGCAGGTATGGCATCGAGTTATACAGTTTTTACCGGACACAGATAAGGAAAATAGGGACTTAACTAAGCATGGCGCAAAGAATGTCAATTAGGTAGTTAAAACACATAAGCATGCTTCTCTAGTCTAAGGTTAAAAATTAAACATATTAGTGCAATTTAATAAGGAAAAACAGTTTATGATTTAGAAAGGAAAAATGGAATTTTTGAAATAATAGCCCGTGTACGTACTCGTCACCTCACATACACGGCGCCCACACATCAATTAATATCAAACACCTTAAGGAAAAAGTCCCCAACACAAGGCTAGGCAATCCACTTACCTCGAGTCAAGCTCAACTAATCGGTCACAATGCCTTTCCTACGAATATCCGGCTCTGAATGGACCAAATCTAGCCAAAAGGAATTATGTATCATAAATACAACAATAATAGACTCATCTAATTAACGAAATCAACATTTAACGAAAATTCCAAAATTTAACTCAAAATATCGCCTGTGGGGCCCACATCTCGGAATCGGGTAACAGTTACAAAATACGAACACCCATTCACTCACGGATATAACCATATAAAAATTTCTCAAACCCGACCACAATCCCCTTTCAAATCTCGAAATCTTTGTTGAAGAAGTTCTTCCAAATTTTTCCCAATTTCAACCCCAAAATCCGAAATTAAATGATGAAATCAACCATAGATTAGTGGAATATAACCATAAAGAAGTTAGGAATCATTACCCAAAAACTTCCTCCGAAAATCTCTCCAAAGTTCGCCTTTTACCGAGCTCTCAATCAAATGTTTGTGTTATGAACTCAACCCTCGTTTTTGAACCTTAAATTCTGCCCAGGTGCGTTCTTCTTCGCGAACGCGATGAACAATCTTCCACTACCATTAAATTCCTCCTTCGAGAATGCGAGGGTACTCTCGCGAATGCGTACCTTCCACTGACGGATCCCTTCGCGAACGCAGGAACCTATTCGCGAACGCATAGGCTTAATGCCCGAAGCTTCCTCTACCACGTTCCTCTACGCGAATGCGAGGACCATATCGCGAACGCGTAGGCTTAAGGTCCTACACCTTCGCGAACGCGGGAACAACATCTCGAACGCGAAGAACAACTTAGCTGCCTTTCCCAGATGCTCTACGCGATCACGAGGCACCTCTCGCGAACGCGATGAATGATTTCTCTGCAATAAAACACCAGAAATCTGCTACTTCTCTAAGTCCAAAAATGACCCGTTGAGCATCCGAAACACACCCGAGGCCCCCGGGACCTCGACCAAACATACCAACCAATCCAAAAACACCATACAAACTTAGTCCAGCTCTCAAATCACATCAAACAATGCTAAAATTGCGAATCACCCTCCAATTCAAACTTAAAGAACTTGAAACTTCAAATTTCTACAACTGATGCCGAAACCTATCAAATCACGTCTGATTGACCTCAAATTTTGCGCACAAGTCATAATCAACATTACGAACCTACTTAAACTTACAGGATCGGAAAACGACCCTGATATCAAAAATTCCACTACCAACCCAAAACTCCAAAAATTCGACTTTCGCCATTTCAAGCCTAAATGAGCTACGGACCTCCAAAGCACAATCTGGACACGCCCCTAAACCCAAATTCACCTAAAGGAGCTAACGGAACCTACAGAATTCCATTCCAGAGTCGTCTTCACATAGTTCTGACTACGGTCCAAATCTTAAGGCTTAAGCTCTCATTTAGGGACTAAGTGTCCTAAAACACTCCGAAACTCAAAACCAATCATCCCGGCAAGTCACAATAGCAGAAATAGATATGGGGAAAGCAGTTAATAGGGGTTCGGGGCTATAACTCTCAAAGTGACCGGCCGGGTCGTTACATCCTCCCCCTCTTAAAATAATCATTCATCCTCGAACGAGTATAAAGACATACCTAAAACCGTGAAAAGATGAGGGTACTGGCTGCGCATATCCTGCTCGGTCTCCCAAATCGCCTCCTCGACCGGCTGACCCCTCCACTAGACCTTTAATGAAGCAATATTCTTTGACCCGAGCTTTCTGATCTGCCTGTCCAAAATGGCTACTGGCTCCTCAACATAAGATAGATCCTTGTCCAACTGGACTGAGCTGAATTCCAATACATGAGTCAGATCACCGTGATACTTCCGGATCATAGACACGTGGAATACCGGGTGAACTCATGCTAGGCTGGGCGGCAAGGCAAGCTCATAAGCAACCTCCCCAACTTGCCGCAATATCTCAAAGGGACCAATGAACCTCGGGCTCAGCTTTAACTTCTTCCCGAACCTCATGACGCCCTTCATAGGCGATACCCGAAGCAAGACCCGTTCACCAACCATAAATGCCAAGTCACGAACCTTCCGGTCTGCATAACTCTTCTGCCTGGACTGGGCTGTGCGAAGTCTCTCCTGAATCACCTTCACCTTATCCAGAGCATCCTGGACCAAATCTGTACCCAACAATCGGGCTTCGCCCGGCTCAAACCATCCCACTGGGGACCGGCACCGCCTACCATACAAAGCCTCATACGGTGCCATCTGAATGCTGGACTGGTAACTGTTATTGTAAGCGAACTCTGCAAGTGGCAAGTAGTGGTCCCATGACCCTCCGAACTCCATCACACAGGCACGGAGCATATCCTCAAGAATCTGAATCATGCACTCGGACTTCCCATCCGTCTGAGGGTGAAAAACTGTGCTCAACTCCACCCTAGTGCCCAACTCCTGCTGTTCGGCTCCCCAAAACCGTGATGTGAATTATGTACCTCTGTCTGAAATGATAGATACCGGAATACCATGAAGGCGGACAATATCTCTGATATAAATCTCAGCCAACCTCTCAGCAGAATAAGTGGCCAACACTGGAATTAAATGAGCTGACTTGGTCAGCCGATCTATGATCACCCAAATAGCATCAAACCTTCTCAAAGTCCGTGGAAGTCCAACTACAAAGTCCATGGTGATCCGCTCCCACTTCCACTCTGGGATCTCTAACCTCAGAAGTAATCCACCCGGCCTCTGGTGCTCATATTTGACCTGCTGATAGTTGAGACACTTGGCCATAAACCCAACTATATCCTTCTTCATCCTCCTCCACCAGTAGTGTTGTCTCAAATCCTGGTACATCTTCACGGCACCGGGATGAATGGAGTACCGCAAACTATGGGCCTCGTCGAGAATCAACTCCCGAAGCCCATCTACATTGGGCACACAGATCTGGCCCTGCATCCTCATCACACCATCATCACCAATAGTCACATCTTTGGCATCACCTCGCCGAACCCTGTCCTGAAGAACTAGAAGATGAGGATCATCATACTGGAGCTCCCTGATACGGTCATAAAGAGAAGACCGAGCAACCACACAAGCTAATACCCGGTTAGGATCTGAAATATCCAATCTCACGAACTGACTGGCTAAGGCCTGAACATCCAAGGCTAAGGGACTCTCAGCTGCCGGAAGATATGCCAAACTCCCCAAACTCTCTACCCGGCGACTCAAGGCATCGGCCACTACATTGGCCTTCCCCGGGTGGTACAATATAGTAATATCATAGTCATTAAGTAGCTCCAACCACCTCCGCTGACGCAAATTAAGGTCCTTCTGCCTGAACAAGTGCTGCAAACTCCGGTGATCAGTGTAAATCTCACAGGGAACACCGTACAAATAATGATGCCAGATCTTCAGGGCGTGAACAATAGTTTCTAACTCGAGATCATGAACCGGATAATTCTTCTCATGCACCTTCAACTATCTAGACGCGTAGGCAATCACCCTACCGTCCTGCATCAATACCGCTCCAAGGCCAATCTTCGAGGCATCACAATAGACAGTGTAGGAACCCGAACCTGTAGGCAATACTAATACTGGGGCTGTACTCAAAGCTGTCTTGAGCTTCTGAAAGCTCTCCTCGCACTCCTCGGTCCACCTGAACGGAGCACCCTTCTGTGTCAGCCTAGTCATAGGTGCTGCAATGGATGAAAATCCCCCTACGAAGCGACAGTAATACCCCGTCAAACCAAGGAAATTGCGGATCTCCGTAGCTAATGACGGTCTAGGTCAACTCTGCACTGCCTCCACCTTCTTCGGATCTACCTTGATCCCATCACAAGATAATATGTGGCCCAAGAATACCACTGAATCAAGCCAGAATTCACACTTAGAAAATTTTGCATACAATTTCTTGTCCCTCATAGTCTGAAGCACGGTCCTCAGGTGCTGCTCATGATCTTCTCGAGACTGGGAATATACCAGGATGTCGTCAATAAACACAATGACGAAGGAATCAAGATAAGGCCGGAACACACTGTGCATCAAATGCATAAAGGCTACTGGGGCATTGGTCAACCCAAATGACATGACAAAAAACTCATAGTGACCATATCTGGTCCTGAAAGCAGTCTTCAGGATATCCGACTCCCGAATCTTCAACTGATGATAACCTGAACGTAAGTCAATATTGGAAAACACTCTAGAACTATGTAACTGATCAAATAAGTCATCAATATGAGGCAATAGATACTTGTTCTTCACTGTGATTTTGTTCAACTGGCGGTAATCAATACACATCCATATAGAACCATCCTTCTTCTTCACAAATAAGATAGGAGCACCCCAAGGTGACACACTGGGCCGAATGAAACACTTATCAAGAAACTCCTGCAACTGCTCCTTCAATTCCTTCAACTCAGGAGGAGCCATACAGTATGGAAGAATAGAAATGGACTGAGTGCCCGGCAACAAATCAATGCCGAAATCAATATCTCTATCGGGTGGCATACCCAAAAGATCAGCTGGAAACACATCAGGGAAATCCCTCACTATTGGGACTGATTGAACTGTAGGGGTATCAATACTGACATCTCTCACATAGGCCAAATACGCATTATACCCCTTTCTCAACCAGTCGTTGAGCCTTAAGGAATGCAATGATCCTGTGGGTAGTATACTCTAAGGTACCTCTACACTCTAACCTCGGCAAGCCTGGCATAGCCACCGTCACGGTCTTAGCGTGACAATCAAGAATGGCATAATGGGGCGACAACCAGTCCATGCCTAAGATAACATCAAAATCTACCATACTGAGTAATAACAAATCGGCTTTGGTATCAAAACCACTAAGAGCAATCAAACACGACCAATATACGTGGTCCACAATGAGAGAATCTCCCACGGGAGTAGATACATAAACAGGGGAACTCAAAGAATACCGAGATATCCTCAAATGTGGAGCAAAATAAGAAGACACATAGGAATACGTAGAGCCTAGGTCAAATAATATTGATGCATCCCTATGACAGACAAGGACGATACATGTGATGACTGAATTTGAAGCAACGGCCTCTGAACGGGCTGGAAGGGCATAGTACCTGGCCTGGCCTCCCCCTCTAGGGCGACCTATACCTCTCCGACCTCCGCCTCGAGCTGCCTGAGAAGGTGGGGTGGCAGCTGGGGCGGGAAGAATGGCCGGAGGGCCCGGTGAAGCACGTGGAGGCTGATAAGTCTGTGGAGGTGCACCCGTCCTGGCTCTGGGGAAATCTCTAACCATGTGACGAGTGTCACCACACTCAAAACAACCCCTCGGAGGATGCAGCGGCTAAGACTGACTCGGACCTGGCCTGCTGGACTGGCCGGTAATAGCACCTCAAGTAGGAGGCATACTGGATACTGGCGGTGCATAATAGGGCTCCTGAGGTTTAGGAGGAGCTGGAACACCGCTGGCTGCTGGAAGAGCTGAATGAATAGGGCAACTCACAAAACCCCTACCATAGCGTGCTGCTGGCGCACGAGCTCCTAAATAATTACCAGTCTCTCGAGACCTCTGGGCCTCTCTCTCCTCTCTGTCCCGAGCGAACATTCACTCCACTCTCCTGGCAATGCACACTGCCTGCTGATAAGTGATGTCCATCTCCAACTCCCTGGCCATACTGGTCTGAATACTGGGGTGGAGTCCCTCAATGAAGCGACGAACCCTCTCTCTGAATGTAGAAACCAGAGATGGTGCATGGCGAGCTAACTTACTGAAACGGACTACATACTCCGACACAGTCATAGCACCCTGACGCAGCTGCTCAAACTCTGCGCGCCAAGTATCCCTGAGGCTCTGGGGAACATACTCACGTAAGAACATCTCTGAAAACTGAGTCCAAGTGAGTGAGGCTGCCCCATTCGGACTACTCAGCTCATAGGCACGCCACCACTGATATGCCGCTCCCCTCAGCTGGAAAGCGATGAAAGAAACTGTACTCGTCTCCACAATGCCCATAGTGCGGAGAATACGATGACACTCCTCAAGAAAACCCAGAGCATAATCTGAAGCTAGTCTGCTGAAAGTAGGTGGGTGGTACTTCTTGTACCTCTCAAGTATGAGTTGCTCAACCTCAGAAGCAGCTACCCTGATCTCATGCTGAACCGGAGCCACTAGGGGCATAGGAATATACTCTAGGGCCTGATCAACCTGGACCCTCTGCTCAGGGGTGCGGGCTGCGGGAGTCTGTGCCCCTCCCCCCGCCTGAGATGTATTGTGACCTATCGGAAATAGACAACCTGAGCCAGAGTGCTAAAAATGCTCATGAACTGAGCTAATGTCTCCTGGAGGGCTGGAGTAGCAATAGGGATCTCTGGTGCTAGCCCTCTAGCTGGAGCTGCTGGGGGCTCCTCTGACGAAGCTCTCGTAGGTGCTCGGGCTGCACCGTGTGGTCGTCCTCTACCCCGAACCCGGCGTTTGGCGGATCTGACAGGGGGCTCGGGTGCCAGATCGTCGGTCCTCCCGGTACGGGTCCTCACCATCTGTGAGAAAGAATAGAATAGAATCTTAGAATTTTTTATGTCAATAACTCGCACGACAAGGAAATCAAAAAGTATGGTTGTTCTTAACAGTTACATAGCCTCCCGAAGATAAGTACATACATCTCCGCACCGATCCGCGAGACTCTAATAAACCGGCTTGTGACTCGCGACTCCTATGAACCTAGTGCTCTGATACCAACTTGTCACGACCCAAATTTAACCCTCCGTATGGTGTCGTGATGGCACCTAGTCTTTACGACTACGTAAACCTAATATTACGAAAGAAGTAAAGAAAATACAACATTTTAAAGATAAACAGCATATTGTGAATAGCCAAGAGTAGTACCACTCGGCATATACAAAATAATTTTCCAAGACTCGAAATATCACTAAGTCACAAGCTGCTATAATCTATGTAGCTCTATACAAAAGTCTGAAGATAATAAAGAAAGTCTCTAGGAGAGGGAGAAGAAGGGAACTCCAAGGATCTGCGGACGCAAGCAGAAGTACCTTGAAGTCTCCTAGAATCAGCAGCACGCACTAACCCCGAGGCTGATAGCTCGCACCTGGATCTGCACACGAAAACATGTGCAGGAAAGGGTATGAGTACACCACAATAGTACCTAGTAAGTGCCAAGCCTAACTTCGGTCGAGTAGTGACGAGGTCAGGTCAAGGCCCCCTACCGGAGTAAATATAATAAATTAAACAGTAAAAGATATAAGTAAAATTTATGGTAACACAGTTAAAGAAATTCTCGAAAATTTAACAGTTAAGGGAGCCCTCGGCTCAGAACAAGGTAAACACAGTGGGGAATCTCTCGGGATACCGTCCCGTAGTTCCAAATGAATATGCAATACATGGGGATCTCCCGGAATACGTCTGTAGTCCCAAAGTAAATATGCAGTGCTGGGGGATATCCCGGAATACGTCGGTAGTCCCAAAGTAAATATGCAGTGCTGGGGGATCTCCTGAAATATGTCCGTAGTCCCAAAGTAAATATGCAGTATAGAGGGATCTCCCGGAATACGTCCGTAGTCCCAAAGTAAATATGCAGCGCAAGATAAAATGGTAGGTATGGCATCGAGTTATACAGTTTTCACCGGACACAGATAAGGAAAATAGGGACTTAACTAAGCATGGGGCACAGAATATCAATTAGGCAGTTAAAACACGTAAGCATGCTTCTCTAGTCTAAGTTTAACAATTAAACATATTAGTGCAATTTAATAAGGAAAAACAGTTTATGATTTAGAAAGGAAAAACGGGATTTATGCAATAATAGCCCGTGTATGTACTTGTCACCTCACGTACATGGCGCCCACACATCAATTAATATCAAACACCTTAAGGAAAAAGTCCTCAATACAAGGTTAGGCAAGCCACTTACCTCGAGTCAAGCTCAACTAATCGGTCACAATTCCTTTCCCACAAATATCCGGCTCTGAATGGCCCAAATCTAGCCAAAAGGAATTACGTATCATAAATACAACAATAATAGACTCATCTAATTAACAAAATCAACATTTAACGAAACATTCCGAAATTTAACTCAAGATATCGTCCGTGGGGCCCACGTCTCGGAATCTGGTAACAGTCACAAAATACGAACACCCATTCACTCACGAGTCTAACTAATTAAATATTTCTCAAATCCGACCACAATCCCCTTTCAAAACTCAAAATCTTTGATGAAGAAGTTCTTCCAAATTTTTCCCAATTTCAACCCCAAAATCTGAAATTAAATGATGCAATCAACCATAGATTAGTGGAATATAACCATAAAGGAGTTAGGAATCATTACCCAAAACTTTCCTCCGAATATCTCTCCAAATTTTTCCTTCTACCGAGCTCTTAATAAAAATTTTGTGTTATGAACTCAACCCTCGTTTTTGAACCTTAAATTCTGCCCAGGTGCGTTCTTCTTCGCGAACGCGACACCACGGTCGCGAACGCGATGAACAATCTTCCACTGCCCTTAAATTCCTCCTTCGCGAACACGAGGGTACTCTCGCGAACGCGTACCATCCACTGACGGACCCCTTCGCGAATGCGGGAACCTCTTCGTGAACGCGTAGGCTTAATGCCCGAAGCTTCCTCTACGCGAACGCAAGGACCATATCGGGAACGCGTAGGCTTAAGGTCCCACACCTTCTCGAATGCGGGAACAACATCGCGAATGCGGGAAAAACATCGCGAACGTGAAGAACAACTTAGCTGCCTTTCCCAGATGCTCTACGCGATCGCGAGGCACCTCTCGCGAGCGTGATGAAGGATTTCTCTGCAATAAAACACCAGAACACTGCTACTTCTCTAATTCCAAAAATGACCCGTTGAGCATCCGAAACACACCCGCGGCCCCCGTGACCTCGACCAAACATACCAACCAATCCTAAAACACAATACAAACTTAGTAGACCTCTCAAATCACATCAAACAATGCTAAAATCACGAATCACCCTCCAATTCAAACTTAAAGAACTTGAAACTTCAACATTCTACAACTGATGCCGAAACCTGTCAAATCACGTCCGAGTGACCTCAAATTTTGCGCACAAGTCATAATCAACATTACGGACCTACTCCAACTTCCGGAATCAGAAAACGACCCCGATATAAAAAATTTCACTACCTGCCCAAAACTCCAAAAATTCGACTTTGGCCATTTCAAGCCTAAATGAGCTACGGACCTCCAAAACACAATTTGGACACGCCCCTAAACCCAAAGTCACCTAACAGAGCTAACGGAACCGACGGAATTCCATTCCGGAGTCGTCTTCACACAGTTTCGATTACTGTCCAAATCCTAATGCTTAAGCTCTCATTTAGGGACTAAGTGTCCCAAAATACTCCGAAACTCAAAACCAATCATCCCGGAAAGTCACAATAGCAGAAATAGATATGGGGAAAGCAGTTAACAGTGGTTCGGGGCTCTAACTCTCAAAATGACCGGCGGGGTCGTTACACTAATGCACAAGTATGCCTCAAACCAAAATTAAAATTTAACATATAACCATGAATTGAATTGTCAATAACATGCTCCCCCACTTGACCCAACGCCATAGATTAAAACACAAAATAACTCACAATACCCATACTTTATTACTGCTATAATATTGCAGTCACTTCAGCGAAAAGTTCTTCTCAAGCTCATACAACACCAACCATAAAAAAATACCTCAATCGCCTGCTAAGCTCGCATTCATTATCTTAACACTCAGTTCAACTTTCTCAACCAGATTCAGAGTCAAATCTCAACACATACGCCCCGCTGGCAGAAAAGAAACTCTCCACTCATATTATAAAGAACACACCTACGTAGATTACTCTGCAGGGAATAACCCACCTGCTTAGCCTCAAATTGGTATCTTGTTATACCCTTTCGCAATCACAATTACTATGCAATCACTTAATCTTTCTGAGTCCAAACTCATTAACAAGACATGAGAATTTAATTTGTCCCAAAATTTAACAACGTGAAAGATCCTTCAAAACATTCATACTCGAGACTGTACGTCACATCAAAATGAAAATCAAGAACCCAATGGCCCTTTCTTTACATTTCAAGGAAACACCTCTCCTCACATTCAAATCGTCTTAACACGTCCTGCAGTTACATCATACTTATCATATAGCCATTCAACCGCTCATCGAGCCATAAATTCCTTTCATAGGGACATTACCGGACATATGAGTCCAAACGTGCAAGTTCACACAACTGAAGCTACCGAGCCTAAGCTACGGTTCAAACCTGGTCTCAAGTCCTCCAGACTAGCCTATCACCAAAACACAGAGTACACATCCCTCATGTCATCCCTGAAATCATAAGCCGGCGATACATAGCTGATACCGAGCGCTCACATATGCACACGAATGCGTGGAAGGAATTCAAAGAGTTATATTTCTAGCTGAATCAATTCCGCACAATAAGGAAAGAAAGATGGGAAATTATCCTAAATGCCCTGTAGCTGTCACGGCCCAAAATGCCACCACAGGCGTCGTGATGACACTTATTCTCTAAGACTAGGTAAGTCGATTTCAATTACATTTTGAAGCTTTTTTTTTTTTTGAAACTAACAACAGAAATAATTACAATATACAACCTCCCAAGACTGGTAGTACTTAGTCACGAACTCTAACTGAATACATGGACGGATCACGAGGACCGAATATACAATACTATTTGATTACAAATTAACAGTACAGTGAAATAAAAAGTCTCCAAGGGACTGCGACGACTAAGCAGCTCTACCTTGAATCCTTATGATCTCGCTTTAACTCTGCTCAAGTCTGATGTCTCCAATACTTGGCTCTGCACAAAAATATGCAGAAGTGTAGTATGAGTACACCACGGTCGGTACCCAGTAAGTATCAAGACTAACCTCAGTGGAGTAGAGACGAGGTACAGTCAAGACACTCACTAGTCTAATAACCTATGCAATATAATATACAAAATAATTAAAAACAAATAACAATAAGGGCAACATAAAATAACCAGTGATGTGCACATTACGACAATAAAATCACCATTAATATCGCTCAACAATTGATAAATACATTTACACCCAGTTAAATCAAGTTCTTCAATTAAATATCTTTCACACATAATTCTTACGAATAAAACTCTTTTTCAAATATAATTTCCTCAAATAAACATCTTTCGAATATAAAATTCTTTCAATAAAATTCTGTTAACCATCCAAATACAATTCTTTCATATAATTCTTTATGAATAAAAATCCTTCCAAATAAATATTTTGAATATAATTCTCTCAATTAGAAGTCACCATGTGACACCTCATTTCAAAATCATAAAAATACGGGTCTCAGCCCATTTTCATATTTTTCGTAAACACGGGTCTCAGCCCATTTTCTTTTTTTCCACGGCACCTTGTGCCCATAATTAAATCATCATATTTCTCCGGCACCTCGTGCCCTCATTTCATATCACAACTGCACGGACAACTCACGTGCCAAATATTATTATCATTTCATCACAGCACCTCATTCCCACATTTCATATCTCAACTGCACGGACAATTCACGTGCCAAATATCCTCATTATTTACACACGGCACCTCGTGCCCACATTTCATTTTATAATCCGCCTGGCCATCGCCACAGGCTCTCAATTTCAATATAAATCAGATTGTTATCAATTTACCAACAACAAGACAAATTGCACAAGGTATAAAAATAAACACAAGAAAATCACAACATCACATGCAAATCATCAACACCACAACCCCACAACAACACATATCGTCCCTGACAATAGCCACCCTTATCGCTCCTATTGCCACCCTTATCGCTCCTATAGCCACCCTTATCGCTCCTCCCAGACAATATCAATAGCCATCATTATCGCTCCTATTGCCACCCTTATCGCTCCTATTGCCACCCTTATCGCTCCACCCAGACAATATTCCAACAACACAACAGTAAAATGCCACCCTTACACCCACATAATATCAACGGTGAAATGCCACCCTTATCTCCTCAAAATAATAATTCACACAACACAACAATTTACATGGCAAATTATTACGGCAACATAACAAAATCAATTCACATTATAGTTTGCTCATTGGCCACAACAAATTCCAAGGATATAACAAAATCAATTATTCACAACAAATAGCCAAAAGCTCCACACAATGTGTACAACACCCAAAAACAACCAATAGAGATAGAAATTACTCAACATAAAGTAAAGACTTCACTAAATTCAAATTTTTAATAATTATATAAACACCTCTTCTTAAGCTCATTTAATTAATTATTTGCAGAGGAAAAATCCATAATGAAATTCAATTTCAATAATTATCAAACCAACAAATTCACGAAATTACATAAATAATCAAGTAACAATCACATCAAATTGTCATATAACAACAGATTCAACAACAACAAGGATTTAGGCACGATAAATAGATGATTAAATATATACCAACAATTACCCAATTTACCACACAATATGCTCAAGACTTTAACTCAATAAAAATTTGCACATATAAGCCCAAGTACGTACTCGTCACCTTGCGTACACGGATTTTTACATTTCACAAATGGCATATAAGACTCGATGCCTAAGGGGTAATTCCCCCACTCGAGGTTAAGCAAGACACTTACCTCTTTGAAGTTATGCTGATATTCTAAAATCACCTTCTTGCTTGAATTGACCTCCGGACCGCTCAAATCTATCCAAATTAATCGTATAACTTCATTAAAATTCATCGGAAACAATTCCGGACAACAATACGTCGACTTAAAATTTATTCCAAAAGGTCAACAAAAGTCAACGCGGGACTCGCCCTTCGGAACCCGGCATAATTTTCATGAAATCCGAACACCTATTCCGATACGAGTTCAACCATACCAATTTTATCGAATTCCCATAAAAACTCGACCTCCAAATCTTAAATATTTGTTTTTGGAAGATTTTACAAAAATCTTGATTTTTCCTCATTTAAATCTGAATTAAATGATGGATTCAAAGACATAATCATGGAAATTAATCAAAACTGCATAAGAATCACTTACCCCAAACACCCACGCAAGAATCTCTCCAAAAATCGCCTTCTACCGAGCTCCCAATTTGATTTTGAGTTATGAACTCAAACCCCCGTTTTTGGGACTTTTAATTCTGCCCAAACACACTCGCGTTCGCGACCATTGCTTCGCGTTCGCGAAGGCCAAAACTAAGACTTAAGCTTCCTTTTTAGGGACCAAGTGTCCGAAATCACTTTGAATCATCCGGTAACTGAATTCAACCACGCATGCAAGTCAATACGCGTAATACAAAGCTGCTCCGGGCCTTATGCCGCCGAACGGGACTTAAAATTTTGAAACGAAAATTCGGCTCTATAGCCTTTCGAAGATAAGTATGGACGTCATCATACCGATCCGCAAGACTCTACTAGACACTTGCTCATGATTTGTAGAACCTATGAACCTAGAGCTCTGATACCACCTTGTCACGACCCAAAATCCAACTAGTCGTGATGGCACCTAACCCAACCCGCTAGGTGAGCCAATTACCAACTATCCAATTCCAATGAAATTAATAAGGCAATTAATTAAACGAAAATAGATAAAACTAACACATTTCCCCAAGAACTGGTAGTACAAATCATGAGCCTCTAAGATTAGAATTTACATAACTGGCATGAAATAAATACATCATCTGTTCAAAATGTACATAAACAGATTCTTATAAATCTAAGGCTACCATGAACAAGAGGCAGCTACAGCCAGAACGCAGGTACGTCTTCAATTCCAGCTCCCGTCGAGTACAGCAATATCAACTTATGAGTACAAGGTGTAGAAGTGTTGTATGAGTACAACCGACCCCATGCACTCAATAAGTAAAAAATCTAACCTTAGGTTGAAAGTAGTGACGAGCTTGTACCAAGGTCAGAGTCCAACTCCCATAAGCAATAACAATTTATAACAACACAAAGCAAGTAATAAAAGGAGTAACCCAGATATAAAATGCTCAACTGAATCATGATTTCTGAAAATAGTTCTGCCTTTCAAATACATCAGTGAAAAACCCAAATCGTTTACCGAAGTTGCCAAAAATATGAGTAAGTTGAAAACAGTAATTTTCCCAAAAATCCTCACCACAATAAATAAGATGTTTCATTTTCTTTCAAGATAGCTAGTGAAAAATGCATCATTATGTCCATAGGCCAGTATGTGTGAGAAGTCATGAAAAATGTGATACCGTACACCATGAGGAAAATACATCTATATGCATGTATGCCATGTGTGCATGTCAATGCGATGCAAATAAGTGATAAAGACCATATGTATACTCTCAGAGTATCAATTCACTTAGTCCTCCCAATCACTCAGTCCTTACAGTCACTCAGTCCTCCCAATCACTCGGCACTCGCACTTAGTAGGTACCTACACTCACTGGGGGAGTGTACAGACTCCGGAGGGGCTCCTTCAGCCCAAGCGCTATAAACCGCACGGACAACTCATGCGCTGCACGGATAACTCACGTGCTATAGTATAAATATCTGGATTCGCACGGACAACTCACATATTGTACGGATAACTCACGTGCTATATAAAACCTATAAGGCTTGCTGCAGGCGGGTAGTCCCGGTCCACATAATAATAATAATGTATATAAAGCCAACATGGCCTACTCTGGCGTGCAGCCCGATCCCAAAATTATCCTCACAATCAGGCCCTCGACCTCCCTCAGTCATCAATCTCTCCAATATCTTTCTTATGGGCTCACAATGTCACGAAAATAGCCCGAAAATGATGATATGATGTATCAATAAATAACAACAGAGACTGAGATATGATATGTAATGAAATAAATATAATTGAGTATGAATTTTCAATTTAAAACAAATAATTCATAGCAATATGACCTTTGTGGGTCCCAATAAAACTGGAACATAGCCTCAAAATGATTTTTTTTAATATGATTCTCAGCTCAATTTCTTTAACTCATAAAACTGCATGAAAAATGCCAAGATTATTTGACTACAAAATTTCCACGGAACAATTACATCACAATTTCTATGATGCACGCCCACACACCTGTCACCTACCATGTGCGTCACCTCCAAACAATTCACATAATACGTATATTCAGGGTTCATACCCTCAGCTCCAAGATTAGAAGAGTTACTTACCTCGAACAAGTCGAATCCAATATCTAGCAAGCTAAACAATGCTCCAGAAATTCCATTATGCACGTATCAACTTCCAAACGGCTCGAATCTAGTCACAATTAATTTGATTCAGTCAACACAAATTATAGGAATTTATTCCATATCAAATACTAATTTGCTTCCCACAAAATCCGAAATTACACTCAAAAACGTCTTAGAACCTGACAAATGTTATAAAATATGAATTCCCCTTCAACCACGAGTCCAACCATACAAATTTTACTCAAATCTCAACTCGACCCTCAAATCTTCAAATTAAACCAAGAGGGTTTTCACAATTTTTCCACTTAATTCACCAATTAAATGTTAAAACTACCATGGATTGGGGTAATTTGACCAATATTGAGTTACGAACACTTACCCCGTTGTTTTCCTTGAAAATCTCCCAAACGTTGCCTCTTCTCGAGCTCCAAATCGGTAAAAATGGAAAAGGGGACGAAGTCCAATTTTCAGAACTTAAACTCTATGCACAGTCAGTTCTTCTATGAGATCGCAGCCCAAGTCCCGCGATCGCGAAGCACACATTTCAACTACCAAAAATTGACCCTATGCGATCGCGGATTAGTTCACGCGATCGCGAAGCACAAAAGATACGTGCCCCAAATTTGGCCTTCGCGAACGTGGTTGAATCCATGCGAACGCAGATCACTGATGCACAAATCTACGTGATCGCGAACTCGTCCACGCGATTGCGAAGCACAAACACGTGACCTCCACATCTGCACCACTTCCTCTACGCGAATGCGGCCTTAGCCACGCGTTCGCAAATCACAAAATCCTAGAGCTAAGCGGCCGCATTCCTCCGCACGCGATCGCATATAAAAAAACTCAACAGCCTCCAATTAACCCTACGTGATCGTAGACCTTCTCACGCGATCGCGTAGAAGGAAATCAGACACAAATATTAGAAGATTTCCAGCAATACTCCAAGTCTAAAAATTGATCTGTTAACCATCTGAAACTCACCCGAGGCCCCCGGGACCACAACCAAATATACCAACATGTCCCATAACATAATACGTACCTACTCGAGGCCTCAAATCACACCTAACAACATCAAAATGACGAATTACACCTAAATTCAAAATCAATGAACTTTGAAACTTCAACTTCCACAACCGATGCCGAAACCTATCAAATCACGTCCGATTGACCTCATATTTTGCACACAAGTCACATTTCACATTTCGGACCTATTCCAATTTCCTAAATCGGATTCCGACCCCAATATCAAAAAGTCAATCCCCCGATAAAACTTCCAAAAAACTCAAATTTCGCCATTTCAAGCCAAATTCTACTACGGACCTCCAAAAACTTTTCGGACACGCTCCTAAGTCCAAAATCACCAAATGGAGCTGTTGGAATCATCAGAACTAAATTTTGTGGTTGTTTGCATATAAATCTGTCACAACCCAAATTCTCCCTCCGTAGATTGTCGTGACGGCACCTAGTCTTTACGACTAGGTAAGCCTAACACTTTGGAAATGAAATGAAAACATGAAAATTAACAACTAACAGTAGCAGATACTTTATATAAGCAATTGAGATGCCGCTCGGCATATACAATAGCCAATACTCTATAAATACATAGTCTTCCCAAAACCCGGAACATCGTAAGTCACAAGCAACAGAAGGAAACTAGTATCTCTATACACCAGAATCTAACAAAAAAAAGTACGGAATGTAAATGTCATAGGAGAGAATAGAGGGGGACTCCGAGGTCTGCGGACGTGGCAGATGTACCTTGAAGTCTCCGTACAGTAGCAAGCACTCTCAGCTAATAGCGGGGCTGATTAGTAGCATTTGGATCTGCACACAAAAACATGTGCAGAAGAGTATCATGAGTACACCACAACGGTACCCAGTAAGTTCCAAGCCTAACCTCGCTTGAGTAGTGACGAGGTTAGGTCCGGGCCCTACTGGGATATACTAATAAAACAGATGCTATAATAAAAATGAAGTAAAATAGAGAAGACAACAGCAAGTATTTACAAAGCAATAACAACACCGTGCAATGATATAGCAACAGGGGTGCTCCCAAGATACCGTCTCGTAGTCCCAAAAGTAAATATGCAGGGAGAACTCCCGAGGAACCGCCTCATAGTCTCAAAAGTAAATGTGCAGGGAGAACTCCCAAGGAACTGCCTCGTAGTCTCAAAAGTAAATGTGCAGGGATGACTCCCGAGGAACCGCCTCATAGTCTCAAAAGTAAACATACAGCTCAAACCGATAGATACAACAATTAACAACAAGAATTTTTACAGTTAAGACTGATAAATATCAAGGGAAAAATAGGAAATCAATTAGGCATGCTGCACAAAGTTCAAATAAGTAGTTAAAGCACGTAGACATGGGATATTAGACTGAACAGGATAGCTACACATGTTGGAATAGCTCAATTAAGAATGAAAACAGACTAATACCCATTTAAACGGTATAAATTAAAGGAAAGACAGCTTACTACTCAGTAAAATAAATCGGGTTTTTTTACAACAAATAGACCGTGTACGTACTCGTCACCTCACGTACACGACGCTCACATATCACAACAGTACCAAATCCTAAGGGGATTTCCCCCACACAAGGTTAGGCAAGCCACTTACCTCGAACCAAGCTCAATCAATCGGTGACAATGCCTTTTCCACGAATATCTGACTCCGTATGGCCCAAATCTAGCTAAACTCAATTACATAACATAAATATAACTACCAGGAACTAATCTAGCTAATGAAATCAAAGCTAAAGCAACAAATTAGAAAATCGCCCAAAAAAAGTCTCTCCGGGCCCATGTCTCGGAATCGGGTAAAATTCACCAAATATGAACACTCATTCACTCACAAGTCTAACCATACAAGAATTACTCGAATCTGACCTCAAATAACCTTCCAAAACTCGAAATTTTAGTCTATGAAGTTTCTACCATTTTTCCCCAAATTTTCAACTCAAATCCCTAATTAGATGATGAAATAGCAATAGATTCATGAAATATATCCCAATCCGAGTTAGAACCACTTACTCTAACAATCTCGAAAAATCGCCTCACGCCGAGCTCTCAAACTCCCAAAATCGAAATGGGTAATCAACCCTCGAACTCCTCTTTTCTGCCCAGTAAACTCGCTTCTACGAGCCTTCAACCGCACCTGCGGGACATCTATCGCAGGTGCGAAAATCACTAAAGGATACTGGGACCGCATCTACGGCAAGGGGGCCGCACCTGCGCGTGCGCGCCTGCGGAGCATTGTCTGCTTATGCGGTCATTCACCGCGACTGCGGTTCCTATAACGCATCTGCGGGCATCGTAGATGTGGAAATTCCCTCGCACCTGCGATCCGTGGCCACGCCTCCAATCTCTGCTTCTGCGCTGCACGTGCGATCCCATACCTGCGGTCTCCCCGCCGTAAGTGCGAAAACACCAGATGCCTGAAGACTTCAGCAACAACACCAATCCAACTTTTGATCCGTTAAGCACCCGAAACTCACCCGAGGCCCCCGGGACCTCAACCAAACATACCAACCAATCTTAAAATATCATACAAACATAGTCGAGCCCACAAATCACATCAAACAACGCTAAAATCACGAATCATCCTCCGATTCAAACTTAAAGAACTTGAAACTTCCAAATCTAATAATCGATGCCGAAACCAACCAAACCACGTCCGATTGATCCCAAATTTTGCACACATGTCATATTCATCCCTACGGACCTACTCCAACTTCCGGAATTGGAATCCGACCCCGATATTAAAAAGTCCACTACCGGTCAAAATCTCTAAAACTTCGACTTTCGCCATTTCAAGCATAAATGAGCTACAGACCTCCAAAACACTATCCGGACAAGACCTAAGTCCAAAATCACCTAACGGAGCTAACAGAACCGACGGAACTCCATTCCGTAGTCGTCTTCACATAATTCCGACTACGGTCCAAATCCTAAGGCTTAAACCTCCATTTAGGGACTAAGTGTCCCAAAACACTCCAAAAATCAAAACGAAACCTCTCGGCAAGTCGCAATAGCAGAAATAAATATGGGAGAAGCAGTAAATAGGGGTTCGAGGCTATAACTCTCAAAATGACCGGTCGGGTCATTACAAAGTCGACATCCGGTCAACTTTTTCCAACTTAAGTTTTCCATTATGAGACTAAGTGTCTCATTTTACTCCGAAATCTGGACCCTATCCAACTAATCTGGTAAGTCATAAAATAATTGTAAAGCATAAGTTGAGCAGTAAATGGGGGAACGGGGTTGTAATACGCAAAACGGTCGGTTGGGTCGTTACATTTTTATGATCTTCTGTAACTTTATTCTCATATGTGATATTTATTTATATATTATTCTCGTGCCAGTTTTGGTTGTGCAAACTTTTATGAGATCAGAATAAGCAGACGACTCAAAAGAGGGGAATAAAATGGTGAGAATAACCCTAAATATTTTGAGATTACTAGATTCATTTTTCTTATTCCAAAACTCTAATTTTCTAGATTGTTTTCTAAATGTTTTCCCCCTTGAAATTACAACAATTAAAAATGTAGTACAAGCTAAGGTTAGTATATATGAAAATAATCACAAATATATCAATGCTAAATTGATAAGAAAACACATTGTTTTTGTACATATATTTACTTGACGCTAGGCACACGTGCAATGCACGTACACTAAACTAGTTATATTAAAAGCACGAAGGCCTTAGCAAAATGTTGTTCGCCTTTTTTATCCTTATAAAATAGAGTTCGCACTAGACAAAATAATAATTCAATTAATTGCCTAATACTTAGGAATAGTCATTTATTATTTTTTTACTATTAGAAATAATTATTCAATTATTTTTCTAATATTTAGGAAAAGTCATTAAATTAATTTTCTAATATTTAGAATTATACAAAGTTTTGCCACTTTGTATTCCTTTTAGGTTTAGGCTGTATTAATTAGTTGATATTCTTTTCTATGCTAAATATAAACATTGTTATTCTATTGGGTATTTAAATATCAAGTATATTAATTTATAAAGTAAATAGTCTAAGAAGAGTAACCTTCTGCCAACAATTAATATATCATACTAAATTATAAAGAAATTTTTGTATTGTTAATGTTTGTTCTAAATCCTTATAAAATTTACAGACACATACATGTGCAACATATATTAGAGTTCTAAATCTTTGTTTATGGACACTACTCATTAGATAAAATATTTATTTAATTATTTTTTTAATATTAATAATAGTAATTTAATTAGTTTTCTAAGAATTAAGATTCTTAAAAAATTTATTTGAAAAATTTACAAATACCTAATTTTAAAAATTTAAATAATGTATGATTTTTCTTTTATAAATCCTAATAAACATTGAAGAATTTCTCGAGGTCGACAGCTTATTATGTCTTCTCGAGGTTTTCCATCAACATTGTTTGGTGTAGATCAGTATTGAAAGATTATTAGTTTCTTTTTTTCTTTTTGTGCTTTCTTACAAAAAATATGTGAAATCTGGCTCCAAATATTAGATCAATTTAAAGCAAGGTATTGGCCATAAAAAATATTTTTTGACTATTCTTTTCTCTTTCTTCATCTTTTTATTTTCATATGGCCAAATACTAGCAATTTTAATTCTTTTCAGTTATTCAAAATTACTTTATCAGTAATTATAGACGTTAAGTAGAATACAAAATATCAAATAACATATTCGCCTGATAAAAAATAATATAATTATAACATCAACATGCGTAATATGTCCTAAAATTTAACATCATTACAAAAAGCTAAGAAAACGTATTTATCACAAGATGATGAGAATTTTGGCTTTTGTAAACATTAATTAGTGTGGGTTGAACAAATTATCTCTGGAAATCATATTTTTGCTAATTTTTATTTATCACAAATATCTTTTAAATATACCATTTATATTATTTTAAAATTTTATTTTTATTAACATAGGTACACGCGCAACGCACGTATCCTATCCTATTAAAAACAGCTCTCACAATAGATAAAATTGTAATTTAAGTCATTCTCCTAATATTTAGAACTTTGAAATCAATTAAAATTTTACATATTAAATCTCTCCCTATTAAACTAGGTAAGAAGTTATAATATTTAAGAATTAGTATCGATTAATATTTTACCTTATATAAATTATACTATTTGAAAATACATACTTGGTGTAATACTTATAAACCAATACGAGAACGAGATTATATATGTGCCTTCATACGATTTCTAATTAAATTGAAATATGAAGACATCAAATGACATATTAAATTAACATTATTTAACACAAGAACGTCTAAATAAAAATTATTTCAGTGTGAAAACAATTAAATATGCATTAAAAATTCTTATTTTTTCATATTAACTCATGTTCAATTAAGTACCCAAAATAATTATTTGACGGTATATTTAAAATACTAAACCGTACAAGCCTAAATCTATGTTATAAAAACACGATATCTTTACAGAAAATGTTAATTGCCTTTTTATCTTATAAAAATAGATTTTATTTTGAATAAATATAATTTAAATATTTTATTAATATTTGGCATTTCAAAATTAATTAAAATTTTACTTATTAAATCTTTTCTTATTAGAACTATGTAAAAAGTACAAGTATTTAGATCTTCAAAACTAGATGATATATATATATATATATATATATATATATATATATATATATATATATATATATTTAATAGGGCGAACAAATTATAGTGAAATATTATTGAATCCATTGATTGTTGTTGTATCTAAATTAATATGTACATACAACAATCAATGGATTCAATAATATTTCACTATAATTTGTTCGCCCTATTAAATTTCATGTTTAGTAATGTTTTTTTTGCCCACACACATTTCGACAAAGTTATGTAAATCATAAATTCTTTTTCTTTGTATCTTATCAATTCGAACCTCACTGCTTGGGTAACATTGAAACCATTGAAGGGAAATAAAGAGAACATAAAAGTAAATTTTTTAATTTATGTTATATGAAAATTGTAACGACCCGAACGGTTGTTTTGAGCATTTACGCTCCTTTCAACTATTTGAAGTCTTGAATAACTTCCTACGAGGTATTATGACTTGTGTAAATTGTCGGTTTTTGTTTTAAGGTATTTCAGAGTTAGTTTAGAAGAATAAATTTCATGTTGGAAGTATGGTGACTTATGTGTAAACGACCCCGGAATATAGTTTTGATGATTCCAATAGCTCTGTATGATAATTTTGGACTTAGGAGCGTATCCAAAAAAATATTTGGAGGTCCGTAGTGGAATTAGGCTGGAAATGCCGAAAGTTGAATTTTTGGGAAGTTTAACCGGGGGGTTGACTTTTTGATATCGAGGTCGGAATCCAATTCTGGAAATTGAAATAGTTTCGTTATGTCATTTATGACTTGTGTGCAAAATTTGAAGTCATTCCGGATTGATTTGATGTATTTCAGCACAATATATAGAATTTGAAAGTTTAAAGTTCATTAGGCTTGAATTGAGGTATGATTCATGGTTTTAGCTTTGTTTGATGTGATTCGAGGCTTCGACTAAGTTCGTATGATGTTTTAGGACTTGTTGGTACATTTGATTGAGGTCCCGAGGGGCTCGGGTGAGTTTCGGGGTGGTTTCAGACCATTTCTAGGCCATTCTTAGTTACTGGTTTTTTGCCACAGAGGTATGCATTGCGATCGCGGACAATTGGTCGCGATCGCGAAGAGCAATTTTGCTGTTTGGGCAGTGTGAATTGCGATCGCGGAAGCCTTTTTGCAATAGCGTAGAACAAACTTCAGTTGCACTGACCCGACTTTAGAAGCATATATCTCGCAATCTATAGGGAATTGGAAGATGATCCAAAAATAAAAGTTGTAGCCCTTTGTGTCTAGTTTTCTGAAAGGCAAACGATTTATCATTTGGAGTTGTGTACAAAAAGTTATGATATATATACTATAGGCTATCTGGGAAGAGTTTGGAAATTCTTGGTTGCACAGGACTGACTTTGGAAGCTTATATCTCGGAATATATAAGGAATTGGGAGATGAGCAACAAATGAAAGTCATAGCCCTTGGTGTATAGTTTTCAGAAAGGTAAACCAATTGCAATTTAGAGTTTTGTACAAAATGTTATGACCATTATACTAGAGGTTGTCCGGAAGAGCTGGGCATTTATGCTTCGCGATCGTGAAAGGAAAATTTTGGGCTGGAAATTTTTGTGCTTCGCAATCGTGAAGAGTAAATAACTGGACAGAAGATAGAATCGTGGGTTTTGGTTTCTTTCTTCATTTTCGGATTTTGTAGCTCGGATTGGGCGACTTTGGAGAGGAAATTTTCCACACAACTTGGGGTAAGTGTTCTTAACTCCCTTGTGATTATATTCCATGAATTAATCTTCGTTTTCGGCGTTAGATTATTGATTTTGCAAGAGAAATCGGAGGAATTTCTACAATTTCATAAAAATAAATTTTCGAGATTTGAACACTGATTCAGAGTCGGATTTGAGTGAAATTAGTATGGTTGAACTTGTAATTGGATGGGTTGTCTGATTTTGTGAGTTTCGTCGGATTCCGAGACGTGGGCCCCACGGGCAATTTTTGAGCTAAATTTTAGATTTTTATGGAAAATTAACATTTTCTTATGGAATTAATTTCAATAAATTTTATTGACTGAATCGAATTAATTGTGGCTAGATTTGAGGTGTTTGGAGGCAAATTCACGAGACAAAGGCATACCGGAGTAAAGAATTACACGGTTTGAGGTAAGTAACACTTCTAAACTTGGTTCTGAGGGTATGAATCCCGGAATTTGGTATGATATGAATTGTTTGGAGGTGACACAGACGATAGGTGATGAACATATAGACGTGCACCACAGAAAGTGTGTCTTGAATAAATCCTGTGAAATAGAAAAAATAAAGAATCATGTTATTATCTGAACATGT
The DNA here is from genome assembly GCF_000390325.3 of Nicotiana tomentosiformis. Classification (NCBI taxonomy): domain Eukaryota; kingdom Viridiplantae; phylum Streptophyta; class Magnoliopsida; order Solanales; family Solanaceae; genus Nicotiana; species Nicotiana tomentosiformis. The sequence continues at coordinate 58,640,858 of NC_090812.1, read as the reverse complement.
GGCACGTGTTAGAAAAATTATTTGAGGCTAGTAATAAAGATCATGTTTAGGCTATGTGCCGATATTTTAAGACCCATGGGGTCGTGATGCTGTTGAATTAATTGTTCTAAATATACATTTCACAATTAGTAATAATTGTCCATAGTGGGGATATTTATGGGATTGAGCTGCGCAATGCAGCAGGCCATTTGGCTTTATATATGTAATTAATAAATGGATCGGGGTTGCCCGCCTGCAGCAGGCCAAAATGGCTTTATACATTATTATTGTTCTAGATCGGGGCTGCCCGCCTGCAGCAGGCCTTATTGGCTTTACTATTTTATGGATCGGGGCTGCCCGCCTGCAGCAGGCCTTATTGGTTTTACTATTTTATGGATCGGGGCTGCCCGCCTGCAGCAGGCCTTATTGGCTTTATTATTAAATGGATCGGGGCTGCCCGCCTGCAGCAGGCCTCATTGGCTTTATTATTATACGGATCGGGACTGCCCGCCTGCAGTAGGCCATATTGGCTTTATATCACGCTTGGGCTGAAGGAGCCCCTCCGAGAGTCTGCACACACCCCCAATGAGCGCGGGCGACTTATAGCGCTTGGGCTGAAGGAGCCCCTCCGGAGTCTGTACATCCCCAGTGAGCGTAGATGATTATATATATTCGGGATGAATTTCCCAGGGCATGGACTTGCCTTCCTTACTGCTTATATATATGTTTGGGATGGATTTTCCCAGGGCATGGACTTGCCTTACTTATTTATATTGTAATGAATTTACCTGGACATGGATCTTGTCCGTATCATTTGCATTTGGGGATAAATTACTCCAGGGCTTGATTGGCCTTATACGGTACTGAATGACTGACTGTCAGTCGATGTGTGTGTGTTTGTGTGTGTGTGTGTGTGTATATATATATATATATATATATATATATATATATATATATATATATATATATATATATATATACGGGTTGGAACACCCTGGGGCTGGACTGGCCATAATTTGTACCGAGTGACCGAATAATTGGTGACCAGTATCTACAGGAGGTCTTGCTACTGAGATGTCATATTCCTTATATCATGCAGTATTGATCTATTTCATTTGTACTGAGTTTATCTGTTGAACTTGAAAGCATGCCTACATTTTTGTACTATTATTTTTACTGGACTATACCTGCGGAGCTCATCATTTCTTTCAACCCAGAGGTTAGTCTTGTTACTTATTGAGTTAGTTATACTCATACTACACTCTGCACCTTGTGTGCAGACACAGGTGCTTTCGGACACGGAGGTTGTTCGATTTCAGAGTACTATCAGTTGGAGACTATCAAGGTAGCTTCTTGGCGTCCGCTGACCTTGTCTCTCTTTCCTTTATTTATTGTATTGTTATATACTTTCAGGTAGTGGTTTTTATCAGTCAAACATTGTATTCACATTAGATGCTTATGTACTCGGTGACACCGGATTTTGGGAGTGATATATTTGAAATTTTGAGATTTCTTCTGCTGAATTTAATTATTTTGTTTTCAAATTTAAAAGAAATGGTGGTTTATTGGGATTTTTGGCTTGCCTAGTATTGAGATAGGCGCCATCACGACATGTGAGATTTTGGGTCGTGACAAGTTGGTATCAGAGCTTTAGGTTACATAGGTCTCACGAGTCATGAGCAGGTTTAGTAGAGTCTTGCGGATCGGTACGGGGACGTCTGTACTTATCTTTGAGAGGCTGCCAAAACCTTAGGAAAATTTCACTTTCTTGTATTCTATCGTGCGGAACTGACTCAGCTTGAAACATAACTCTTTGAATTCCTTTCACGCATTCGTATGCGCACATGAGAGCTCGATATCAGTTGTGCATCGCCGGCTTGTGATTCCATGAACGATGTTTGAGATGTGTATTTCGTATTCTGGTGATGGGCCAGTTTGGAGGACCTGAGGCCAGGTTAAGACCGCAGCTTAGGCTCGGTAGCTTCGATTGCAACCTGTACATTTGGACTCATATGTCCGATAATGTCCCTACGAGTGGAATTTATGGCTCGATGAACGGTGGAATGGCTTTGTGATGAGTATGATGTAACTGCGGGATGTGTTAAGACGATTTGAATGTGACAAGAAGTGTTTCCTTGAAATGTAAAGGAAGGCCATTGGGTGCTTTATTTTCGTTTTGATGTGACATACAATCTCGAGTGTGAATATTTTGAAAGATCTTTCACGTTGTTAAATTTTGGGGCAAATTAAATTCTCGTGTCTGGTTAATGAGTTTGGACTCAGACAAATTAAGTGATTTCATAGTAATTGTGGCTGCGAAAGGGTATAACAAGATGCCAATTTGAGACTAAGCAGGTGGGTTATCTCATGCGGAGTAATTTATGTAGGTGTGTTCCTTATGATGTGAATATAGAGTTTCTTTTCTGCCAGCGAGGTGTATGTGTTGAGACTCGAATTTGAATCTGGTTGAGAAAGTTGACTTGAGTGTTAAGAGAATGAATGCGAGATTAGCGGATGATTGAGGTATTTTATGGTTGGTGTGTCATGAGCTTGAGAAAAATTTTCGTTGAACTAACTGTTGTATTAAGGCAGTAATAAAGTATGGGTATTGTGAGTTATCAAGTATTTAAATCTATGGCTTTGAGCCAAGTGGGGGAGCATGCTATTGACAATTCAATTCATGGTTATGTGTCAAATAGTTTTTTTGTTTTGGTTTGAAGTATACTTGGGAATCAGTGATGACTTGCAGAAGTGGAGTTCGAGAATGAATCGAGTAAGGAAATTTCTGGATACGGGTTATATTGCGCTTTATGAGTATATGAAAATCGTGGGATGAGTGAGTTGTTATTTGTGAATGATGTAGTGCGCACGGAGTATGAATTTGATAGGTAGTATTAAAGTAGAGTTACTTCCTTGAGTGTTGTTATGCTAATGGGGCACATGTCTTTTGGCCCATTTAGGAGGTGGAATGTGGATTTGAACAAAGGGGTGAATCTCGAGAAAGTTCTAATGGATTCGAGATTAATATGTAGCAATAGAGAATTTTTGGCGGATTTGTTTATGGCTAAAATCTGAGATTTAAGTTGGATGGTGTCGAGACTTGTGGCATTTTTGTATATCATTATGGATTTTATATTTTGGTATCAGGAAGGTGAATGAAACAGCCTTAGACTCAAATAAGGTATTTTCAGAGTGGGTGTTTCGGTTGTGGTATTTATAGGGGTAATTATGATGTGGTGAGACTCTACAGATGTTTTGGTGGCAATAATCTTGGGTTTTGGTGACCTACGTGGTTTGGTCGAGTTAGAGGAATTTAGGTTTGATAGCTTGGTTATGTGCAAATGGATTTCAAAATGTTCTTAATGGTTTCTACCATGGGTTGAACCGGATATATTCTACCGGTGTAAGGAACGTGTTGTGTATTATAAATTCCTCCTGGAAGGAAGAAAGATGAAGGTTACTGAATGACCAAGTATGTAATTTGCTGGTTACCCATAGTTGATAATGAGATTCCCATGCTTGTCACATGATGGCATGATAGATGCGGTGTGTGGCGCGGGATTAAGAATTACATGTACAAGGTGGAAGTTCATTCTTGAAAGGAATATCATGAATTTTAGACAGAATGGCCAATTTCAGATAATTAGATGAATGTTATAACTGCTCGGTAATCCCTGAGAAGGGTGCGCATTTCAAAAGGCGCATTTTGTTTTGACTTACAGATGTTCATTGGTTGCAGTACTCACCTGGTTGATAAACTGCTGATATTCAAATTATTGCTATATGGCACGGAGGAATTATGGAAATATTCCTAGTGGGATGATCATGCATGAAGGATGTGATAGCCATGCGAGTGCTGGATTTGTGATCAGTTATGATGGTTCATGTGTACTTATTTGATTGCTCCCGTATGTTATGCTTGAATTAATGGCATGTGACCATGCCAGGCGGATTATGTTATTGGCACGTGAGTTGTCCGTGCGGATCCATATATTGATATTATTGGCACGGGAGTTGTCCGTGCGGGTCCAGATATTGATACTATAGCACGTGAGTTGTCCGTGCGAGTGATGTTAATGTGAGCTCTAGAAGAGCTGGTTACTGTTATTAAATTTATGTGTCTTGGTTCTACTATATATAATGAGCTTATAGCATCACAGTTGTGACTCTGAGTTATATTGGTGCGGCATGTCTATGGAACGGTTGTGTTTAGTAATATAAGGTCATTGGACCTAGAATGGGTACTATCAGGTTTGATTTTGGTATATTCGGGAGTATAATATTGAAAGTAGGCTCAGAAAGTGATTATGGTTCTGGTTGGGGCGAGAGAGCTCTGTGACTTGTTGGTCTGGTAAGTGGTCATGAAAGTTTGCGTGTTTTTTTTATTATCAACAGTGTACAAAGATTTTGGGATGAGGTTTGGTTCAATATAGGTTTAATACTAGTATGTGGTTGGTTTTGGAGTAGTCACTGTGATCAGGAATGGTGCTACGAGCATACGAGTTGTGTAATATGTTAGTTGATTATATCTGTGGTTATAGTTATGGCTTGATACAACTTTTTCAAACTCATACAGTGTGTAAATGTAAGATTTGTGTCTTGAAAGAAATTATAAAGGTTGGAAATTAATTTCCAAGATTTATGGGCCAAAGTTAAATCAATGATTTCAGTGGTATTGTGTTGTCAAGCCTATATGGAATAGGGTGACGGGGGTTCACCCCCGGATACGTGTGTGGTAAGATGGAACAGTGATTTGATGGCTTGGAAAAAACTCTTGGCACGTTCGAGGACGAACGTATGTTTAAGTGGGGAAGATTGTAACGACCCGAACGGTCGTTATGAGCATTTACGCTCCTTTCAATTATTTAAAGTCTTGAATAACTTCCTACGAGGTATTATGACTTGTGTGAATTATCGATTTTGGTTTTAATGTATTTCAGAGTTAGTTTGGAAGAATAAATTTCATGTTGGAAGCTTAAGTTGAAATAGTTGACCGGGTGGTGACTTATGCGTAAACGACCCCGGAATATAGTTTTGATGATTCCAATAGCCCGTATGGTGATTTTGGACTTAGGAGCGTGTCTGAAAATTTATCTGGAGGTCCGTAGTGGAATTAGGCTCGAAATGTCGAAAGTTGAATTTTTGGAAAGTTTGACCGGGGTTGACTTTTTGATATCGAGGTCGGAATTCAATTTTGGAAATTGGAATAGCTTCGTTATGTCATTTATGACTTGTGAGAAAAATTTGAAGTCATTCCGGATTGATTTGATGTATTTCGGCACAATATATAGAATTTGAAAGTTCAAAGTTCATTAGGCTTGAATTGAGGTGCGATTCGTGGTTTTAGCATTGTTTGATGTGATTCGAGGCTTCGACTAAGTTCATATGATGTTTTAGGACTTGTTGGTACATTTGATTGAGGTCCTAAGGGGCTCGGGTGAGTTTCGGGGTGGTTTCAGACCATTTTCTAAGCCATTCTTAGTTGCTGGTTTTTGGCCACAGAGGTATGCATCGTGATCGCGGACAATTGGTCGCAATCGCGAAGAGCAATTTTGCCGTTTGGGCAGTGTGAATCGCGATCGCGTAAGCCTTTGCGCGATCGTGTAGAACAAACTTCTGTTGCACTGACCCGACTTTGGAAGCTTATATCTCGCAATCTATAAGGAATTTGGAGATGATCCAAAAGGGAAAGTTGTAGCCCTTTGTGGCTATTTATCATAAAGATAAACCATTTGTCATTTGGAGTTGTGTACAAAAGGTTATAATATATACACTATAGGCTGTCTGGGAAGAGTTTGGGAATTCTCGGTTGCACAGGGCTAACTTTGGAAGCTTATATCTTAGAATATATAAGGAATTGGGAGATGAGCAACAACTGAAAGTTATAGTCCTTGGTGTATAGTTTTCATAAAGCTAAACCAATTGCAATTTGGAGTTTTGTACAAACAGTTATGACAGTTATACTAGAGGCTATCCGGAAAAGATGGGCTTTTGTGCTTCGCGATCGCGAAGCATTTTCCGCGATCGCGAAAGGCAAATTTTGGGATGGAAATTTTTTTGCTTCGCGGTCGCAAAGAGTAAATGACTGGACATAAGATAAAATCATGGGTTTTGGTTTCTTTCTTCATTTTCGGATTTTGGAGCTCGAATTGGGCAACTTTGGAGAGGAAATTTTCCACACAACTTGGGGTAAGTGTTCTTGACTTCCTTGTGATTATATTCCATGAATTAATCTTCGTTTTCGGCGTTAGATTATTGATTTTGCAAGAGAAATCGGAGGAATTTCTACAATTTCATAAAAATAAATTTTCGAGATTAGAACACTGATTCGGAGTCGGATTTGAGTGAAATTAGTATGGTTGAACTTGTAATTGGATGAGTTGTCGGATTTTGTGAGTTTCATCGGATTCCGAGACATGGGGCCCACGGGCGATGTTTGAGCTAAATTTTGGATTTTTATGGAAAATTAGCATTTTCTTATGCAATTAATTCCAATAAATTTTATTGACTGAATCGAATTAATTGTGGCTAGATTCGAGGTGTTTGGAGGCAAATTCACGAGGCAAAGGCATACCGGAGTAAAGAATTACACGGTTTGAGGTAAGTAACACTTCTAAACTTGGTTCTGAGGGTAAGAATCCCCGAATTTGGTATGATATGAATTTTTTGGAGATGACACACACGATAGGTGACGAACATGTAAACGTACACCACAGAAAGTGTCTTGAATAAATCCTACGGAGTAGAAAAATTAAAGAATCATGTTATTATCTGAACATGTGGCACATGTTAGAAGAATTAAGCTGAGGCTAGTAATAAAGATCATATTTAGGCTATGTGCCGATATTTTATGACCCATTGGGTCGTGATGCTATTGAATTAATTGTTCTAAAAATACATTTCATAGTCAGTAATAATTGTCCATTGTGAGGATATTTATGGGATTGAGCTGCGCAATGCAGCATGCCATTTGGCTTTATATATGTTATTATTAAATGGATCGGGGCTGCCCGCCTGTAGCAGGCCAAAATGGCATTATACATTATTATTGTTCTAGATCGGGGTTGCCCGCCTGTAGCAGGCCTTATTGGCTTTACTATTTTATGGATCGGGGCTGCCCGCCTGCAGCAGGCCTTATTGGCTTTATTATTAAATGGATCAGGGCAGCCCGCCTGCAGCAGGCCTCATTGGCTTTATTATTATAAGGATCAGGACTGGCCGCCTGCAGTAGGCCATATTGGCTTTATATCATGTTTGGGCTGAAGGAGCCCCTACGAGAGTCTGCACACACCCCCAGTGAGTGCGGTCGACTTGTAGCGCTTGGGCTGAAGGAGCCCCTCTGGAGTCAGTACACCCCCAGTAAGCGTAGATGATTATATACATTCGGGATGGATTTCCCAGGGCATGGACTTGCCTTACTTGCTGCTTAAATATATGTTTGGGATGGATTTTCCCAAGGCATGGGCTTGCCTTACTTATTTATATTGTAATGAATTTACCTGGATATGGATCTTGTCCGTATCATTTGCATTTGGGGATAAATTACCCCAGGGCTGGATTGGCCTTATAGATACTGAATGATTGGCTGTCAGTCAATGTGTGTGTGTGTGTGTGTGTGTGTGTGTGTGTGTGTGTGTGTGTGTGTGTATATATATATATATATACGGGTTGGAACACCCCGGGGCTGGACTGGCCATAAATTATACCGAGTGATCGAATAATTTGTGACCAGTATCTACAGGAGGTCTTGCTACTGAGATGTCATATTCCTTATATCATGCAGTATTGATCTATTTCATTTGTACTGAGTTTATCTGTTGAACTTGAAAGCATGCCTACATTTCTGTACTATTATTTTTACTTGATTGAACCTGCGGAGCTCATCATTTCTTTCAGCCCAGAGGTTAGTCTTGTTACTTATTGAGTTAGTTGTACTCATACTACACTCTGCACTTCGTGTGCAGACCCAGGTGCTTTTGGACACGGAGATTGTTCGATTTCAGAGTACTATCAGTTGGAGACTATCAAGGTAGCTGCTTGGCGTCCGCTGACCTTGTCTCTCTTTCCTTCAGTTATTATATTGTTATATACTTTCAGGCAGTGGTTTTTATCAGTCAAGCATTGTATTCACATTAGATGATCATGTACTCAGTGACACCGAATTTTGGGAGTGATATATTTGAAATTTTGAGATTTCTTCTGCTGAATTTAATTATTTTGTTTTCAAATTTAAAAGAAATGGTGATTTATTGGGATTTTCTACTTGCCTAGTATTGAGATAGGCGCCATCACGACATGTGAGATTTTTGGTCGTGACAAAAATCTTAAAGAATCATAATAAAAGTACAACTAATTAATTATGTATATGTCTTCTTGAATGAACTTGAGAATTAATAGCTTATGAAAAGTATTTTCAGAAAACTTTTAAAATCTTCAAGGGTTATGTGCTTTAATGAAAGTTGAAACTAAAAAGGAAGCACAATAATAATTTGTAAAATTCAACTGATAAAGTTATAAAATTAAAACAAATTTTAAAATGAATATATTGAATAATGTATAACGATCCAACCGGTCGTTTTGACTGTTAGAACCCCGTTTCTCTAAATAAAACTTCTCGTATGTGTTTTTAATGATTTATGACTTGCAGGGATGGTTGGTTCGAGATTTGAAAGTGTTCGGGTTGGAATCGGAACACTTGGTTCCTTAAGTTAGCCTTAAAAGGCCAAGTTTGACTTCGGTCAACATTTTTGAGAAAACGACCCCGGAATCGGGATTTGACGGTTCCAATAGCTCCGTATGGTGATTTTGGACTTAGGAGCGTGTTCGGAATTTTATTTGGAAGTCCATAGTTAAATTAGGCTTGAAATGGGTAAAACAAGAATTAAGTTTGGAAGTTTGACCGGTGAGTTAACTTTTTGATATCGGGGTCGGAATCTAGTTCCGAAAATTTTCATAGCTCCATTTTTTTATTTATGACTTGTGTGCAAAATTTGAGGTCAATCAGAGTTGATTTGATAGGTTTCAGTAGCGAATGTAAAAGTTGGAAATCTTAAATTTCATTAAGCTTGAAATGGAGGATAATTCGTGGTTTTAGCGTTGTTTGATGTGATTTAAGGTTCGACTAAGTTCGTATGATGTATTGGGACTTGTTGGTATATTTGATTGAGGTCCCGAGGGGCTCGGGTGAGTTTCAAATGACTAACGGATCACTTTTGGCCTTTGGAAGACTGTTGATAGCTGCTGGAAATTTTCTTCTGATTTTGCTTATACGCGATCGCGTAAGTTGGTCTGCGATCGAACAGAGTAATTTGGGAAGCTGTAATTTGTTCTCTGAGATCGCATGGGCATGTCCGAGATTGCATAGGTTAGGACATCTTGTGCATAGCGATCACGAGTCGTTGTTTGCGATCGTGTAGGATAAACTGGGGAGGAACTGGGCCAAGCGCTTAATGCTTCGCGATCGCGTGAGGAGGTTCGCGATCGCCTAGGTTTTCGGAATCAGTGTTTCATGACGCATGGGACTTTATGCGATCGCGTAGGGTTATTTTCTGGGAAGAAAAATTTGTGCTACGCGATCGCGTAGAAGAAATCACTGGGCAGAGAGTTTAAGTTTTGAAAATGGGACTTCGTCCCATTTTTTATTTTTAACTATTTGGAGCTCAGATTTGGACGATTTTTGGGAGATTTTCAGAGAAAACAACGGGGTAAGTGTTCTTAATTCAATATTGGTTAAATTACCCGAATCCATCACTGTTTTTATCATTTTATTGGTGAATTAAATTGGAAAAAGTTTGAAAATCCTCTTGGATAGATTTGAGGATTTGAGGGCTGAATTATTATCGGAATTTAGTGATTTTGGTATGGGTAGACTCGTGGTTGAGTGGGCGTTCATATTTCGTAACTTTCGCCATATTCCGAGATGTGGGCCCCACAGACGATTGTTGAATCAATTTCATATTTTTATTTAAAAAATGTACTATTTTCTTATGAAATTGATTTCTATAATTTTTAGTGATTGTAGCGAATTATTTTGGCTAGATTCGAGCCATACAGAGTTGGATAATCGAGGAAAAGGCCTACCAGTGGATTAAATTGGAGCAAGTTGAGGCAAGTCTCTTGTCTAATCTTGTGAGGGGAAATTATCCCATTGGAATTAAATTGAATAATTGTTGCTAATTGCGGGGGCTACGTACGCACGAGGTGACGAGAGTCCGTGCATAGCTACTATTAATGCTAAAGTCCGGGTAGTTTAGGATTCAAAGTGTAACGACCCAACCGGTGGTTTCGACTTTTAGAACCTTGTTCCCATAAATAAAACTCCCCGAATGTGTTTTTAATGATTTGTGACTTGCGGTGATGGTTGGTTCGGGATTTGGAAGTGTTTGGGTTGAAATCAGAACACTTGGTTTATTAAGTTAGCCTTAAAAGGCCAAGTTTGACTTCGGTCAACATTTTGAGAAAACGACCCCGGAATCGGGATTTGAAGGTTTCAGCAGTTTCGTATATTAATAAGTGTACAAGTCATATTATAAGTGATGTGGGGTCTAAGGAGAGACCTAAGTTTAAATCAAGTTGGAAATTACATGATAGACTAAAGTTCCAAATGAGTACACACAAAACCTAACTTTGGACGAGCATGCCTATATATATATATATATATATATATAAGGAGTTATATGGTGGACAACCTATCAAATGAAAGTTCTTCGAGTCTAGTTTCTAACGCTTTCAACCGTTCGTCATTTGGATATTTCTACAAGGACTTATGGACGTTTAAGTAAAAGGTGTCCAGAAGGGAAAAACTTGTAATATGAGGTACAACCTGTACAACTCAAGGTACAACTCGCTGAAGCACCTGTGCCTATATAAGGCAGTCACGGGCAGCAGCCATTTTTGGGGATTTTCTTGAGCTAGGGATTGGTTCTTTCATGGTGGATTCGACCTTGGGGACTACTTAAGAATACAAGGTGAGTGTTTTTGGATATTTTGAGTTAATAACATCCTATTAACACTAGTATTAACATCCTTCAATCTTTGAAATCCCTAGAAATCTTTCAAGTTGTTCAAGAACACCAAATTTCCCAAACATTGGAATTTCAAGGAAAAGCTTCAAGAAGGTAATACTAATGCTTCAAGCTCATTTCTTATGAGTCGGTGAGAGTAAATCTAATATTTGTTTCAAGTTGTTATGGTTGGATAATTGATTTTATAAATTCTAGTTCATGGCATGAATAGTGTTCTTGAGAAAATGAGGGAAAGATAAATAGTGTTCTTAGAAATGAAATTAAAGGATGCAATGAACCTATGGAATCATTTTCTAGCTTAGTTGGAATTATTCAACTAAGTAATCACCAAATTGAATGTTTTGGAAATGTTGGTTAAGGAAGACGATGAATAGTAATTTGGCGGTGTTGGAGAATTAATGTAGTATCATTGATGACTTCAAATGGATATTAAATGATAAGAGTGGAGTTGAATGTGCTAGTAAGTGAACCTATTAGACGATTTGAGCTGGAGGCTTATAGCCAACTTGAGAGCCATAAATGGATATTGATAAATATCTTTGAGTCATATTTTGATTGTAACTGGGATTGTAATTGTAGATATCAATTTGTTGGTGGAGTATGAGCATTTTACTCAATGTTACGATGTCGGAGGAGGATTAAAAGCTTGTGAATGTTAATAAAGCGAACGCAAGTTTTGGAGCGTTGGGCATCGGTCGAATTATTTGAAAGGCTTGGAAGTCGGCTATGGAACTTCGGAGCGAAGTAAGTCTCTTGTCTAATCTTGTGAGGGAGAAATTACCCCATAAGTGATTAAATTAATAATTGTTGCTAATTGTGGGGGCTACGTACGCACGAGGTGACGAGAGTCCGTGCGTAGCTACTATTAATGCTAAAGTCCGGGTAGTTTAGGACACAAAGTATGAATTACTTGTATAAATTGTATTCTTTATTTAATTGAATTATTTGATATATAAATTGTGAATTGTTAGGAAATATAATAAAGATGAAAATTTCATATTCTTAATTTTTATTTAGATTAATTAATTGTTGAAATAAATTGTAACCCTCTCGAATAAATTTTACAATAAATACTCTTATTCCGGAGGTACATAAGAAAATGTCCTCCTTTCTTGTGGATCGGGCCGAACGCCTCGGCGGATAGATGCATCTATGGATCGTGCCGCACGTCCCTCGGTAGTGTACACAATACTCTGGATTGGGCCGAACGACCTCGGCAGAAATCGTGCTTAATAATAATAATTACACGATACCTTAATAGTTTATTTCAGCTTGCGAAGCTAATTGATAAATTAGAGAATCCTTGGAATTTAATGAATTATTATTCCTGCTTGTTAAGGAATTAATGGTTATTCCTGTAAATGAGATTAATTGATAAATTAGAAATTATTTGAATTGAAGAAATTTAATTAATATATTGAGAATTGTTGCATTTGAAGGAATTTGATTATTTCTGCTAGTTAAATAAATTATTGTAAATCCTGTGAATCATGCTGATTTAGATATTCTAGTTTTATTATAATTATTATTATTGACCCATAGTGAGTGTCAAAGTCGGCTATCTCATCTCTACCACTTCAAGATTTAGGCTTGATACTTACTGGGTACACGTTATTTTCGTACTCATACTGCACTTGTTGCACATTTTATTGTGCAGGTACATATATGTATAGCGGCCTTGTAGGCGCAGAGGTGTAGTTAATAATTGTGGGGACATAGGTGAGCTGCATTCTATATTACGATCTGCAGCTAACAGAATCTCCTTAAGATTTATTATATTTTTCTATCTAATTTGTATTCTGGACAGATGCTGTATTTTATTTTAATTCCCTAGTAAATGCTCATGCACTTGTGGCACCGGGTTTTGGAAATGGTTGTGAATTGTTTAGAAATTTAGTTGCTAAAAATATTTATCATTTACTCTATGAGTTTTATCTTTACTATTTCATTGAAGAAATTTTTATTTCAAAAATACTAAAATGGGTAATTAAGTTAATTGATTATGGTTGGCTTGCCTGACAGTGGTGTCCGGCGCCATCACGACCTTTTTGGATTTTGGGTCGTGACAACATGGTATTAGAGCACTAGGTTCACTTAGGTCTCACGAGTCATGAGCAAGTCTAGTAGAGTCTTACGGATCGGTACGGAGACGTTTGTGCTAATCTTCGAGAGGCTACAGGGCTGTTAGGAATACTTCCCTTTTTGATTCCTCATCGTGCGATTTGATTCCTTTGAGGCTTAGGCCTACATTTCCTTCCTATTCAATCTTATGCGACGTGAACCGCTTGTTATAAATTGGGGATCGAGGAAATTTTTAATGGTGCTACAGATGTAGTGCAGGATGCTTCTCCCTGTGTAATTAACTGGGCTATTGTCATCGCCTTGCAGGAGGCCGCTCTGTCATTTCAAATTAAGTATCAATACTACCTAAGGTTTTGAGATTTGGCATTGATTGTTATGACGATTCGTGCGTTGTTATCGCACAGTGTTTATGAAATAGTAAAATGCATGTCTATGTGTCAGGGCAGTAAACGACTTGAAAGAAGGTTTTTCTCAGTACATGATTCAGAGGTTCCATATTTTATTTCCAGCAGAGAAAAGGCAACCGGACTATGAATGTTTATGTTTGGGATTGATGGAGTAACGAAGCTTGATATTTTCGAGTGTGGTAGAGTTCTCAATTTTGATGTGGTGTCATCGCCTTGTTAAATACGTTAAGGTTTGTCGGTGTTATAGTTTTCTTCAACTCGCCTTCACGATGGGGTGTTAGGAATTGGTATAGGGGAAGCAGTCGTTAGAGATCGCGGTGTGCAGTGATTCAGGATCGAAGTAGCATTTCTAGTATTGATGTCTCGAGAAGGATGATCGTCAGAAAGGTTTAAAGCTGGTAACGAGTTATTGGTTCAAGTGCTACAAAGATGGATTTTGAGTTAAGGCAACAACTGGGCAGCGAAGGATGAGGAAGGACATGTGAAAGGTGTCTTGTGGTGGTTAGGTTCCGAGAAGGCCAAGTGTAAGAAAACATAAGTCGAGTAGTTGCTTAAAGGAGATGGTTGACCAAAGTGGGAGAGTGGCAAGGTAGCACATGGGTTACGTGGTAGGATGATTACACGTCTTGAGGAAAGTTTGGAGTGATTTGGGATGTAGAATGGACAGTGACTAGGTCTACGGACTTAAGTTGTAATATTAGCTGCTATATTGAGGAACATTGGAAACAACATGAGGGAATTGCTTGATATGAAGAAGGATACAACATGACTTTGGATTGGAATGTATTGTCGCACCTCTAGTTGACGTCCATGAGGAGTGAACGGACTGATGTAGCTGGTGAATAAGCTCATACTCAGGATGATCTACTAATTTCATAGTAATTGCACCCAGTGCAATGACGTTGGAATATGTCGGCATGTAATTTTCACATGTGGGTTATCTCCTGTGAGCAGGTTAGCGGTCGCGTGGTGTTGATGAAGCTTCTGCGAAGAATTCTACTGGCTACCCGGTAAGAGATTTAATATGTAAATGTGGCTAGTGGTTCAGAGTGTTTATTAAAGGTTAATAGAAGGATTTCGAGAAATTTAGCGAGTTGCGTGTGCAGAATCATGTCAACGATGAAGAAAGGATCTCGGTGGATTCCATAATTTATGTAATTGTAGCTTCAAGCTAAGTGGGAGAGCCCCACCATCTACAATTGGATTGCATGGTTGTCTATTTGTGAGGTTCCTGGTTATCGGTGTATTGGTGGATCATTGCAACTAAGGGAAAAAATATCAGTGGTAATTTGAGCAAATGATGTGGGGAATGTGTGCCATATTTGGCCTTATCGACACATATTCAGGTTTTTGGAAGACTCAGAGTTTATGCTTCGTGCAGATGTAATGCATAGGAAAAGTGAGACAGTCGGGTGTTTCCTTGACAAAGTGTCCATGTGCTAGCAGAGCCTTAGTGTTGATCATGTTTGGGAACAAGTCAGAGCAAGTGACTCTCGATAACGGTCTTAGAGTGTTCAAAAATTTAAAGTGCGGTGCCTAAGGATCTCGAGTCCGTAGTATAGTTGAGTATCGAGCTTTTGCAGTAGATTATGAAACGGGGCTTGGAGTACTCTGCATTATCTTCAGGTTGTGGTGTAGCATTTGAGAAACGGAAGAAAATAACTTCGGATTCATAAAAGAAGTATCAGAATGGGTGTACCAGTTGAAGATGTAAAAGTGCCAAAATGAGGGGTATGAGATGATTCGTGGGTTTTGAAACAGCATGGTTTCATGAAATAAGGTCACTCGAGATGAGTGTGGATTTGAGTTCATGATGTAATGAATGGAGCTATTATTATTTCTAAGGCAAGTTGAGAATAAATTGAGAAAAGACGGGTCGGCTAACAATGGTTGAATTGGCATGATGGTGGCAATGATCAGTTCCTTCAGCGCATTGAGTGATTGAGTTATGCATGTGATTTGTGGCGGTATGTGCGAGGCTTGACGGCCACCATAATTGATTTTTATTTGGAGGAGTTCAAGTATTATGGCATGTTGTTAAGTGTAGATGGATCCCGGGAGAGTTATGGTGGTTTAGACCACTACTTGAGGAGTTTATTTCCTGCGGATATGGGAATTCAGTCACATGTTGCAATGGTTCTCTTGAAATAAGTTAAGTAGAAGGTTTCTATATGATGAAGTGTTTACCCTATTAGTAGTTCGGGAGTTATGATGGGATTCTTGTACTTTTGCTCTTTTGCGTGATTAAGTGCACTAAATAGCATGGAATTCGAAAGTTGAGGATTCAAGATTTCGGTTCGGTGTTGACAAGGATGTCATGAGCTCGGATGAGCAGGAAAAGGATTTAGATGTTTAAAGTAAGATGGTATTGTTTTTGACATCACCTATGGTCGATGTCAGGTGTAAGATACCTTGTGTATTGATTTGTGGATTCTTGATATGCTTTACAACATTAGAGTAATCGGTAGAATGGATGTGCAGACTTGTTACCTGGTGCGGAAGGTCGTGGGAGAGTGTCTCACGGAAAGATTGTGTAAGAGTGGCATGTAGTCACTTGATTGAGTGAAGATTGAAACCAAGTATGAATATTGTGGTAATATCGTTGATTCAAAAATTTATGCCTGGAGGGCGCTCGATTCATTTGGTTGTGGATTGTGGAAGTTTGTTCCAATTATGATGGCTATTCTTGTGTGGTATGGGAAAAAGGGTTATTATGGATCCTTGAAATGTTATTAGCCTAGTACGGTGCGATCAGAATCGGCTTGAGGTCTGTGGATGGATTTAAATATGAATACGGGCTCTATATCAGGCTGGATGTGTTCATTTCAGCATAAAAGCTCCCTATGGAGGAGTATTCGGACGCTGGATGTCGTTTCGTCGTCGATTGTTTCATGCAATACTATATTGTGCCATATGAGTAGTGAAACGGCTTGATAAATTTCTTATGTGTTGAGGTTCCGCGTAGCAATGGTGTTATGTGAGAAGGATGGATCTCGAGATTCAGATCATATATCGCACCTTAGTTGTGCTTGAGTTTTGTAGCGTATGGCGTTGTCGGTCCTTCCAGGGATGGTATTATGCACTTAGCTTGCTTGTGTCCGATAATCAGATATTTTGTAGTAATGAGCATTCTATCTTGTTAAGTATTTCCTTTTAGATTCTTTTTGTGCGGATCGGGTGGCACGCCGCCACGGGTATGTTGGTTGGATCAGGTTGCACGCCGCAACAGTGTGATGTTGAGTACAGTCCCCTATATTCTATTTTGTGTGTTTTGTGTCCCATTTTCTGAAGAAGGTTCATGACACCTTTTCAGTTGTCTAATTAGTCACTTGGGTTGAGTAATCCTTTCCAGAGTTCACTTTCCTTATGCATCGCAATCGAGTCCGTAGCTTATTAGCTCATTGTGGCGTCATATGAGGCGTTTTGATCGTGTCTGAGGTGGTTTATTGCCTGAGCAGCTTATACTTGGTGAGACGAGATTATTGGATTCGGGATCAGTGCGATCAGATTATATGAAGTGTAATAAAGAGAAAATACCATTATATGGTTATAATGAGGCAATGGTTCTTGTCAGAAGGAGAAACTCAATAATTATTGACCTCCGGACAGCTCAAATCTATCCAAATTAATTATATAACTCTATTAAAATTTGTCAGAAACAATTCAGGATAATAATACGTCGACTTAAAAATTTATTCCAAAAAGTCAACAAAAGTCAACGCGGAACACACCCCTCGGAAGACGACATAATTTTCATGAAATCCGAACACCCATTCCAATACGAGTTCAACCATATCAATTTTATCGAATTCTAATAACAACTCGACTCCAAATCTTAAATTTTCATTTTCAAATTCCTAAGTTCAAACCCCCAATTTACACCTCAAAAACATGTAATCTAATCGGATTATTCGATGATAATTCAATATTATGGAGTATAAATGATCACAAGGGACTTACCTCAAGTTTTCCCGTGAAAACCTTTCTCAAAAATCGCCCAACTCGAGCTTGAAATGCCCAAAAATGGCAAAAGCTCGGAACCCCTCTGTTTTTGTATTGCCCAGGGGGTTTTGCACCCGCGGTGAGTTCTTCGCACCTGATGCTTCGCACCCGCGGTAAAATTCTTCACACCCGTGGCTTCGCACCCACGGTAATATTCTTCTCACCCGCGGTTTCGCACCCGCGATAATATTCTTCTCACGCGTGGCATAATTTTTTGCACCCGACGTGCCTGGCCAGCCCATGCATTTTTCGCTTCCGCGACTAATTCCACGTATCCGCGAGCTCGCACCTACGGCCCTTTTTTGCGCAAGTGCGATCATACCAGATGCCCAGCTGCTTCAGCTCTTCCTCCAAATCCAAATTCGATCTGTTAGGCATCCGAACTCCCCCGAGGCCCCCTGGGACCTCAATCAAATATACTATCAAGTCCTAAAACATCATACGAACTTATTCAAATTTTTAAATTACATCAAACAACATCAAAACGACGAATCACACCTCAAATCAAAATCTATGAACTTTGAACTTTTAAATTCTATATCTTGTGCCGAAACACATCAAATCAATTCGGAATGACTTCAAATTTTGCACACAAGTCATAATTGACATAACGAAGCTATTACCATTTCCGGAATCGAAATCCGACCTCGTTATCGAAAATTCACCCTTCGGTAGAACTTTTCCCAAAATCTTATATTTTCCAACTTTCATTAAAATGTGTCGAATTGTCCTACAGACTTCCAAATCCAAATCCGAACATATGCCTAAGTCTGAAATCATCATACGAAGCTATTGACATAATCAAAATTCTATTCCGAGGTTATTTTCTCAAAAGTCAACTCTCCGGTCAACTCTTTCCATTTAAGCTTCAAAATGAGAATTTTTCTTTAAATTAAATTCTGAATCTTCCAAAATCAAACTCGACCATACCCGCGGGTCATAATACATATTATGAAATTATCCGGGACCTTAAGTCATTGAACGAGGTCGTTTGCTCAAAAGTCAACTCTCCGATTAACTCTTTCCATTATGCTGCAAAATGAGAATTTTTCTTTAAATTAAATTTCGAATTTTCCGAAAATCAAACCCGACCACAACCGCGGGTCATAATACATATTATGAAGTTGCCCAGGACCTTAAGTCGTTGAACGGGGCATTAATTCTTAAAACGACAAGTCGGGTCGTTACATTCTCCACCTCTTAAACATACGTTCGTCCTTGAATGTGCCAAGAATCTTTCTGAGGAATTTAAATTACTGAGTGTATTCTTACACACATACTTGTGGGTGATTCTACATTCCCGCAATTTAACACGGGTCCGACGACACCATCTCAATTGAGATTATTTCCTTTTTCCATTCTTATAAGATTTAAAGCAAATTCCCTAACTCTCCAATCATTTCCAAAAGGCCTGATTTTCACTTCGACACACGGTATTAGTCTCAACTGGCTATAGTAACTCGTGCCTACGCACACATCAACTTTCTTGATAGTGTTGAAGTACTTCAAAATTTTCGGGGTTGCTACGTTCTTCCCCGCTTAGGATCATTTGCCCTCAAATACATAACATATTTATCTCTTCCTTTGCAAATCTCAACCCTCCAAATTTTACTAACTCCCAAATTTTTCAGAAATTTCGGCAGAGTCCCTCTTGTAATTGGGCCTATCCACCTGCTAGAGTAACACCAAAACAACTCCTAACAACACATCCACAACCAAACAAAATACCACAAGGTATATATCAATAACACCAATCTCAGCATTACAAGCACTGCATTATCATAATGATATGAGGACATGAAGCACATCATATGTATGCTCATCACCACATCTCTAGTCTTAAAAGCTATTCATAATTAATTCCAGCATTATCAATTAATCTCATATTAACTACCACCTCATTTTAAATTTTCACAACACTAACAACATAATGTGAGGCATTAAGACCTCATGATTGCTTACTCGGATTAATTAGTCACATTTAACGCCACATGGGCACTCATCTCATAGGTTAAAACTCATGTTTACAGCACGAAAATGGCTGAATATGCACAGAAAAATATACAAGAATTATCAAATAAGCCTAACAGGCATGACTCCCTATTAATACTATTGTACAATTAAATTTCACAAAGGAAAAATTTTAAACTCATAAATACTTCACCACAAGGACCTCGTCCTTACATAACTTCCATCGCGGCTTGCAGCCCGGTTTAAATATTTCACATCATGTAAAAATGTGAGGATCTCATCCTCAACTCCGAATCACAAGTATGTTGCACATTGTGCCAACTGAAATTTTCAATTTCCTTTCTTTCTTCTTTTCAATATATTTCATAAACAATTTTCACAACATATAATGAACCCTCCTATCGGTAGGGCATATAATTCATAAAAATTGGAATTAATTATTCCGAAACATATTAAACCCACTGTAATGAATAATAAAAATTACTTTTGTACTTATAGCCCTCAATGGTGTACAAAAATAAATGACAGACACGGGCTCACAACTTCAAATCTCCCAACAGGGATAAACATATAAGTGGGTCATAAATTTACGAAGCTCACCCATAAGTGGAGCATAATAGGAGGACTCACCTCAATATTCAGAACCGAATCAAATTAAGGAAAATATCCTTTTATAATAAAAATCAGGATCGTACCTGTAACGACACCATCTGGTGTATTGGCCTCAGCCAAATCATAGTGATTAAACCAACGGGTCGGGCCTCTACCTCTTAAGCGCCCACTACCCGCCTGTCCTCCACCTCTAGCTGATTGTGCACGTGGAGTATCAACTGGAATAAAACTTATGGCTGGAGTGTTCATATGAAATCTACCCCTCCCAAGTCTGGGACAATCTCTCATGATATGCCTAGTATCACCACACTCATAACAACCCCTCTAAGGTCGCGGCTGCTCGTACTGAGTCTGTGCCGGATAACTGGAATAACCACTGTAAGAATATCGTGTCGGTAGTGCACTATAAACTAGAGCACTCCGAGTAATCTGATGTGCGGACTGAGCTGACCGACTGCTCGAGCCTCCGCTATAATGGGTTCTAGCTGAAGAGTAAAATCCACTGAACCCCCCTGATCTTCGAGACCTTTTGGCCTCCTTAGACTCCCTTTCCTCGCCTAAAACACCCTCAATCTTCCTTGCAATCTCTACTACTTGTTGAAATGGAGTATCAGTTTGCAATTCTCGATCCATGCATATTTTAATATCATATTCGAGCCCCTCAATGAATCTGCGGACCCGCTCTCTGATTGTAGGAACCAAGATAGGTGCATGAAAGGCTAACTCGCTGAACCTAATACCATATTCTGAAACTATCATAGTGCCCCGACGCAACCGTTCAAACTCTGCGCGCCACGCATCTTTGAGAGTCTGGGGAACAAACTCTCTCAAGAAAATTTCCGAAAATTGAGCCCAAGTTGGTGGTGTGGAATCGACTGGTCTACCTTCTTCATAGATTTTCCACCATCGATACGCTGCGCCTGACAGTTGAAATGTAGTAAAGGCAACTCCGCTCACCTCTACAATACCCATGGTGCGGAGAATACGGTGATAAGTTTCTAGAAATTCTTAGGCATCCTCTATAGCTGTGCCACTGAAAGTAGGTGGACTATACCTTTTGAACCTTTCAAGTCACTTTTGTTCTTCTTCTGATGCCTCGAGCCTGAACTCAGGTAGAACCGAACCGGAATAACAGGTTGTACCGGTACTACACCCGGAACCTGACCAACGTGAACATGCTGCTCTGGAGTTGAAATAGGAGTCTGAGCTACTCCCCCAATATGCGGAATGTTTGGTACAACAGAGATCAATCCCGCCTGAGTTAATGTACCAAACATACTCAGGAACTGTGCTAAAGTCTCCTAAAGTACTGGGGTAACAACAGGTGCTTCTGGTACCTGTCCCCCAACTGGAGCTACTAGTGGCTCCTTAACTGTTGTTCTGACAGGTGCTCTAGTCGCAGCATGTGCCCTTCCCCGACCTCTACCTAGGCCCCGGCCTCTTGCAGCCCTAGCAGTATGTGCGGATGCCTGCTCAGCTAACCCAGTAGCACGTGTCCTCACTATCTGTGAGAGAATGGAAATACAAGGTTCAAATTCCAAATTCAACAAATTCTGCACGACAGGAATGAAAGAAATGGAAATTTCCTAACAATTCTGTAGCCTCTCAAAGATAAGTACAGACGTCTCCGTACCGATCTGCAAGACTCTACTAGACTCGTTCGTGACTCGTAGAACCTATGAACCTATAGCTCTGATACCAACTTGTCACGACCCAAATATCCTACCACAGGCGTCGTGATGGCACCTAAGCCGATTTCAATTATATTTTTAGAGCCTTTTTTTTAATTAAATAAGTAACCAAAACTAACAGCGGAAAAAATATAAATGTACAACCTCCCAAGACTTGTAGTACCGAGTCACGAACTCTAACTGAATACATGGAATGATTACGAGAACCGAATATACAATAATGTTTGATAAAAACAATTAACAGTATAATGAAATGAAAAGACTCCAAGGGACTGCGACGACCAAACAGCTCTACCTTCAATCCTTACGATCCCGCTTTAACTCTTCTCAAGTCCAATAACTCCAATACCTGGCTCTGCACAAAAATGTGCAGAAGTGTAGTATGAGTACACCACGGTCGGTACCCAGTAAGTATCAAGACTAACCTCAGTGGAGTAGAGACGAGGTACAGTCAAGACACTCACTAGTCTAATAGCTTGTGCAATATAATATACAAAATAATAGGAAGCAGATAACAATAAGGGAAACATAAAAAAACCAGTAATATGCACAGCAGACAACAAGAATATCATTAATATCGCTCAACAATTAATAAATACAATTACACACAATAAATCAAATCCTTCAAATAAATATCTTTCACATATAATTCTTTCAAATAACTCTCTTTCAAATATAATTTTCTCAAATAATTACCTTTCAAATATAATTCTTTCATATAATACCTTCTATATAAAAATCCTTTCAAATAAATATTTTGAATATAATTCTTTCAATTAAAAAGTCACCATGTGATACCTCGTTTCATAATCATAAAAATACGGGTCTCAGCCCATTTCCATATTTTTCTTAAACACGTGTCTCCACCCATTTTTCATATTTCCACGCCACCTCGTGCCCATAATTAGATCATCATATTTCTCCGGCACCTTGTGCCCTCATTTCATATTACAACTACACGGACAATTCACGTGCCAAATATTATTATTATTTAATCATAGCACCTCGTGCCCACAATTCATATCACAACTGCACGAACAATTCATGTGCCAATATCCTCATTATTTACTCACGGCACCTCGTGCCCACATTTTATTTTATAATCCGCCTGGCAATAGCCACAGGCTCTCAATTTCAACATAAATCAGATTGTCATCAATTTACCAACAACAAAAAAAATTGCACAAAATATAAAAATAAACACAAGAATATCACAACATCACATGAAAATCATCAACCCCACATCATCAGATATCGTCCCTGACAATAGCCACCCTTATCACTCCTATTGCCATCCTTATCACTCCTATAGCCACCCTTATCGCTCCGCCCAGACAATATCAATAGCCACCCTTATCGCTCCTATTGCCACCCTTATCGCTCATATTGCCACCCTTACCGCTCCGCCCAGACAATATTCTAACAAACACAACAACAGTGAAATGCCACCCTTATCTCCCCAAAATAATAACTCACACAATACAACAATTTACACGAAAAATTAATACGGCAACATAATAAAATCAATTCGTATCACAATTTGCCCAATGGCTACAACCAAATTCCAAAGATATAACAAAAATCAATTAATTTCACAACAAATAGCCCAAGGCTCCACACAATGTATATAACACCCAAAAACAATCAATAGAGATAGAAATTACTCAGCATAAAGCAAAACCTTCATTAATGCAAATTTAGATAATTATATTAATACTTATTTTTAAGCTCGCTTAAATTAATTATTTGCATAAGAAAATTCATATTGGAATTAATTTACAAGAAATATTAAACCAACAATACTCACGAAATTTCATAAATATTTCAAGTAACAATCACATCAAATTATCATATAAAAATAAATTCAACAATAAGGATTTAGGCATGGCAAATAGATGATTTAATAATTTTCCACAATTTTCTAATTTACTACACAATAATGCCTAAGACTTTAATTAAATGAATTTTGCACGTATAAGCCCGAGTACATACTCATCACCTCGCGTACACGGCTTTTCACATATCACAAATGGCACAGAAGACTCAATGCCTAAGGAGTAATTCCCCCACTCGAGGTTAAGCAAGACACTTAGGCATACCAATTTTATCGAATTCCAATAACAACTCAACCTCCAAATCTTAAATTTTTATTTTCAAATCCCTAAGTTCAAACCCCCGATTTACACCTCAAAAATATGTAATCTAATCGGATTATTCGATGATAATTCAATATTATGGAGTAGAAATGATCACAAGGGACTTACCTCAAGTTTTCCCTTGAAAACCTTGCTGAACAATCGCCCAACCCGAGCTTGAAATGCCCAAAAATGGCAAAAGCTCGGAACCCCTCTGTTTTTGTATTACCCAGGGGTTTTCGCACCCGCGGTGATTTCTTCGCACCTGCGACTTCGCACCCGCGGTAAAACTTTTCGCACCCGCGGCTTCGCACCCACTGTAATATTCTTCGCACCTGCGACTTCACAGCCGCAGCATAATTTTTTGCACCCGCGGTGCCTGGCCAGCCCATGCATTTTCCGCTTCCGCAACTAACTCCACGCATCCGTGAGCCCGTACCTGCGGCCTTTTTTTATGCAACTGCGATCATACCAGATGCCCAGCTGCTTCAGCTCTTCCTCCAAATCCAAATTCGATCCGTTAGGCATCCGAACTCCCCCGAGGTCCCCCGGGACCTCAACCAAATATACCATCAAGTCCTAAAACATCATACAAACTTAGTCAAATTCTTAAATCACATCAAACAATATCAAAACGACGAATCACACCTCAAATCAAAATCTATGAACTTTGAACTTTCAAATTCTATATCTTGTGCCGAAACATATCAAATCAATTCGGAATGACTTCAAATTTTACACACAAGTCATAATTGACATAACGAAGCTATTCCCATTTCCGGAATCGAAATCCGACCTCATTATCAAAAATTCACCCTTCGGTCAGACTTTTCCCAAAATATTATATTTTCCAACTTTCGCCAAAATGTGTCGAATTGTCCTACGGACTTCCAAATACAAATCCGAACATACGCCTAAGTCCGAAATCATCATACGAAGCTATTGACATAATCAAAATTCTATTCCGAGGTTATTTTCTCAAAAGTCAACTCTCCGGTCAACTCTTTCCATTTAAGCTTCAAAATGAGAATTTTTCTTTAAATTAAATTCTGAATCTTCCGAAATCAAACTCGACC
The DNA here is from genome assembly GCF_000390325.3 of Nicotiana tomentosiformis. Lineage (NCBI taxonomy): Eukaryota > Viridiplantae > Streptophyta > Magnoliopsida > Solanales > Solanaceae > Nicotiana > Nicotiana tomentosiformis. The sequence continues at coordinate 58,615,879 of NC_090812.1, read as the reverse complement.
ATACCCGCGGGTCATAATACATATTATGAAATTATCCGGGACCTTAAGTCATTGAACGAGGCATTAATTCTTAAAATGTCAAGTCGGGTCGTTACATTTTGTGAGGGAGAAATTACCCCATAGGGAATAGATTGAATAATTGTTGCTAATTGCGGGGGCTACGTACGCACGAGGTGATGAGAGTCCGTGCGTAGCTACTATTAATGCTAAAGTCCGGGTAGTTTGGGACTCAAAGCGTGAATTACTTGTGTAAATTATATTCTTTGTTTAATTAATATATATATATATATATATATTGTGAATTGTTAGATAACGATATTAAAGGACGAAAATCTCATATGCTTGATTTTCTTTTTAAATTAACTAATTTCTAAGAGAAATTGTTCATCCTCCCGAATTTATCTTACAATAAATACTCTTATTCCGGAGGTACATAAGAAAATGTCATCATTTCTTGTGCAGCGGGCCGAACGCCTCGGCAGGATAGATGCATCTATGGATCGTGCCGCACGTCCCTCGACAGTGTACACGAAACTCTGGATCGGGCCGTATGACCTCGGCAGAAATCGTGCTTAATAATAATAATAATTACACGATACTTGGACAGTTTATTGCAGCTTGTAAAGCTATTTGATAAATTGAATTTTTTATTGAAATTGAAGGATTTAATTAATAGATTGAAAATTGTTGTATTTGAAGGAATTTAATTGATAAATTGAAAACTATTGGAAATTGAAAGAATTAATTATCTCTGCTTGTAAAGCAATTATGGTTATTCCTGTGAATAAGGCTAATTAATAAATTGGAAATTTATTGGAATTGAAGGAATTTCATTACTTCTATTGGTTCAATAAAATTATTGTTAACTCTCTGAATCACGTTGATATAAATATTTCTATTTTCATGATTATTTAATATTATTGACCCATAGTGAGTGTCAAAGTCGGCCGTCTCGTCTCTACCTCTTCGAGATTAGGCTTGATACTTACTGGGTACACGTTGTTTTCGTATTCATGCTGCACTTGCTGCACATTTTATTGTGCAAGTACATATACGTCTAGCGGCCTTGTGGGCGCAAAGGTGTGGTTAATAATAGTGGGGACATAGGCGAGCTGCATTCTGTATTACGATCCGTAGCCAACAGAGTCTCCTTCAGAGTTGTTATATTTTCATGTCTAATTGGTATTTTGGACAGATATTGTATTTTATTCTAAACTCCTTAGTAAAAGCTCATGCACTTGTGACACCGGGTTTTGGAAAATGGTTGTGAACTGTTTATAAATGTAGTTGCTAAAATTACTTATCATTTACTCTATGAGATTTATCTTTATTATTTCATCGAAGAAGTTTTTGATTTTCAAAAATACAAAAATGTGTAATTAAGCTAAGTATGTATTGTTGGCTTGTCTGACAGCGGTGTCCGGCGCCATCTCGACCTTAAAGAATTTTGGGTCGTGACATAATGATTGAGGAAGCTTATTGTAGTCTAATTAAACAACCAAAAAAAAAATTCATTTACATATAAGAAAATCGTTTTAAGTTTTTATTGGAGCCATGCAACGTTCATTATTCTTATTAATCAAGACTGCGAGCCATCAAATTCTTTGGCTTCAGAATTAATTCGAGACAGTGAAAATAAAAGAGGTATAACGCAAATAAATTTTTTAAATATTATATTATATTATATTATTATTAAAAATTTTATTCTCATTAATATTGGTACACGCGCACCGCACGTACATTGATACTAGCAGAACTAAAAATTAATAAGTGGACGAAGGAGAAGTCTCTGATTCTCTCAAAGTTGAACTTAGTTTTCTACTTCAAGTATGTGATTTACAATTTTGTAATTATACCACGTTATATATCAGCATGATTCTCTGATTTTCTCAAGGCAAGACTAATATCGTTTTTTAAATTTTGAAAAGAAATTCGAGAAAAAGAAAAAAGTTTGAACGGACAAACGCGTTAGAGTTCATTGCGGTGGACTATCCAAACAAACACGTGTCATCGTCTCGACTTCGACAGTCCTTACTGATTTATATGTCCTAGTACTGATAAATAATTCAATCCTTTAAGAAATACAAAAATCTAAAGTTTGAAATTATATTCTTACATCTTTAATTTCACCGATTTCCATTTTCTTGACTTAATTAGTTTCGAGAAAAAATCTATTACTATGTGGAAACTTAATGGGTGACTCTTGACATTTTCACACCTCTTTTTGCCCGAAGGATAGGGAATTTTTCCAATTAAAGTGACATTATTCGAAAAAGGAATTATTTTATTTATTTATGAGTCGCCACTTGGAATATTTATTATTGTAATGACCCAACCGGTCATTTTGACTTTTAGAACCTCGTTTCCCTAAATAAAACTCCCAGTATGTGCTTTTATTAATTTATGACTTGCGGGGATGGTTGGTTCGGGATTTGGAAGTGTTCGGGTTGAAATTGGAACACTTGGTTCCTTAGTTTGGCTTTAAAGGCCCAGTTTGACTTCGGTCAACATTTTGAGAAAATGGCTCCGGAATCGAGATTTGACAGTTCCAATAGGTTCGTATGATGATTTTGGACTTGGGCGTATGTTCGAATAGGGTTTTGGACAATCCGAGAGCGTTTCAGTGCTTAATAGTGAAAATCAACTATTTGAAGGTTTAATGTTCTTTAACTTTAGTTTGGAGTAGGTTTTGGAGTAATTGAGGTCCGTTTGGAATTCTGAGCCTCAGAATAGCTCCGTATGGTGATTTAAGACTTGCACGCAAAATTTGGTGTCATTCCAAGTAGTTTAAGTATGGTTCGGCGCGTTCGGAGCGAGTTTGAAAAATTTGAAAATTCTTAGTTGAATCAATTTGGTTTGAGGTATGATTCTTAGTTTTGATGCTGTTTTACACGTTCCGAGGGTTCGAGCAAGTCCGTTTTATGATTTCAAACTTGTTGGTATGTTTGGACGGGCTCTGGGGGCCTCGGGGGTTAATCGGATGAGGCTCGGACCAAGTTGAAAATTGGGAGCCAAAGCTGAAGCTCCTAGCTGCTGTCAGAATCGCACCTACGCTTGGTCAGCCGCAGGTGCGAGAGATGAGTCGCAGAAGCAGCTTGAGCCGCAGGAGCAGCAGACTTGGCGCAGAAGCGGGACCGCAAAAGCGAGCCTGGCCAGCCTTGGGTTCTTCCGCAGAAGCGACGCTGCAAATGCGGCCCAGGCACCGCAGATGCGGAAATACTGTCTGGGCAGAACCTTAAAAAGGGACGAGACTCAGTCATTTTAAGCCCGTATTTCCTCCATTTTTGGGCGATTTTGGAGCTTTTTGAGAAGGAATTTCAACTAGCAACTTGAAGGTAAGTTAATTCTATACACTTTGAGTTAAATACATAGATTATAACCTGTAAATCATGAAAATCAAGGGTTAGAGGAAAAACCTAGATTTGTATAAAAATGAGATTTTAACCACAAAAATGGTTAAGGAATTGTATGGAAATTGTATATTTGAGTTCTTGAGATTATGGGTAACGATTTCCTCCGAATATTTTCGAAATCCGAGCACGTGGGCCCGGGGTAAATTTTAGGAATTTATCATTTTTGGATAGGGTAATTTATTTAATAGTCTAATTTTGAATTTTTGAGCATGTATTAATTGTTTTATATAATTTTTGGATAGTTTCGGATTTTTCGGCACCGAATTGAGATTTTTCGCGACATTGTGATCGGGAAGTGGGCTTTGAGACAAGGTAAGTCTCTTGCCTAACCTTGTAAGAGTGAATTTACTCCATAGGTGATTCATATTAATAATTGCTGCTAATTGTGGGGTCTACGTACGCACGAGGTGACGAGAGTCCGTGCGTAGCTACTAATTATGTTAATGTCCGGGTAGTTTAGAACTCAAATCATAAATTACTTGTGATAATTACTCCTTTTAATTAATTAAATTACTGGAATTTTGTTGCAAATTGTTTGAGGAAATAGTAAAAGATCGAAACTTCATATACTCGAAATTTTGTGTAAATTATTGAATTGTTAATAGACATTGAACATCCTACGTGTTAATATTATAATAACTTCTCATTCTGGAGGTTCATAAGAAAATGTTCTCCTTTCTTGTGGAGCGGGCCGAACACCTCGGCAGTATAGATGCATCTATGGATCGCTCTGCACGTCCCTCAGTAGTGTACACGACACTTTGGATCGGGTCATACGACCTCGGCAGAATTCGTGCCTAATAATAATTACACGATACCTTGATACTTTAATTGCCGCTTGTGAAGTTAATTGATAAATTGGAAATTATTGGAATGTAAGGAATTAATTATTTCTGCTTGTTTAGAAACTTATTGTTGTTCATCTAAAAATCATGTTTAATTAAATATTTCTATTGTAATATTATTGACCCATAGTGAGTATCAAAGTCGACCTCTCGTCACTACTTCTTCGAGATTAGGCTTGATACTTACTGGGTACACGTTGTTTACGTACTCATGCTACGCTTGCTGCACTTTTTGTGCAGGACCTGAGACAGGTACTATCGGAGGACCTATCGGAGCGCACCCACGTTATCCAGAGGCTTAGTGGTGAGCTGCCTTTCTGAGTCGTTCTGTAGCAACTAGTGCCTCTTCTTGTATTTGTATTTTGTGTATTTTATTTCAGACAGTATTTAAAATTTTGTATAATCTACTAGATGCTTATATACTCGTGACACCAGGTCTTGGCACACACTAGTAGAATATTTGGATTTAATTATTTTACTTGGGTTTTAATTTATCTTATTTCTCACATTGTCTTAATTTTTGCAAGTACTCCGATTTTTATTACTCGGATAATTTTTAAAGAAATGAATGTATGTTTAAATCATTAGTTGGCTTGCCTAGCTGGGATGTTGGGCGTCATCACGACCTATAAGTAAATTTTGGTCGTGACAATATGGTATCAAAGCACTAGGTTCATGTAGGTCTCACAAGTTATGAGGATGCCTAATAGAGTCTTGCGGATCGGTACGGAAATGTTTGTACTTATCTTCGAGAGGCTATAGGGTGTTAGGAAAACTACCTTTCTTCATCTCCCATCGTGCAAATAATGTAGTACTAAATATCTTTCTCTTATTCTCTCACAGATGGTGAGAACGCGCTCTAATGAGGTTCCAGACCAGGGAAGAGCTACTCCCCCTGTTGTTAGAGGCCGAGGGAGGGCTCCAGCCCGTGGTAGGGGACGAGGACGTCCCAAGGTTGTTCCAGTTTTGCCACCAGTGGGTCCAGTAGAGGATCCTATTATTGAGGAACAAGATGAAGTGCCCATACCAGAGCCAGCTCTGGTGGATTTCACGTTTGCACCAGGATTCCAGGAGGTCATGGGTCGTATGCTGCGGTTCATGGACACTATGACTCAGGCCGATTTCTTTCCGGCAGACCCAGCCATATCTCAGGCGGGCGGGGGAGCACATACCCCTACCGCACAGGCTCATGGGCAGGCAACTGCTGTATATCAGACCCAGGGTGCACTACCCGTGGGTGGAGTCCAGCCAGTGGCAGCAGCTACACCTGAGCCTAGACCAGCTGCGACCGCCGATCCGCAAAAACTATTGGACATATGGACTAGACTACATCCTCCTGTCTTTGGGGGAGAGCGACATGAGGATCCCCAGGATTTCATTGATAGGTACAGGGACAGACTGCACAATATGAGGATATTAGAGTCTCATGGGGTAGACTTTGCTACTTTTCAGCTAGAGGGCAGGGCCCGTAGATGATAGAAATCTTATCTTTTTGGCATACCATCAGATTCTCCTCCCATGACTTGGGACAGGTTCACCCGTATTTTTTTGGACAGGTATATTCCACCCTCCCAGAGGGAAGAGTTGCGGTTTCAGTTTAAGCAGCTCCAGCAGGGTCAGATGTCAGTGACCAATTATGAGGAAAGGTTCTCTGAGTTATCTCGCCATGCACTTATGATACTGCCTACTGAGGCGGAGAGAGTACGGAGGTTTGTTGCGGGTTTACATACTGGCATTCAGGCCACTATGGCCCGAGATGTTGAGATGGGGACTTCTTATGAGTTGGTTGTGGAGATATCCCGAAGGATTGAAGGTGTGTGTCAAAGTAGCCGAGAGCAGGTTATGAGGGATAAACGGTTTAGATATTCTGGAGAGTTCAGAGGTACTATTTCTAGGGATAGAGGTCAGTTCATGAGAGGGCAGTCCAGCAGGCCCCCATATCCAGCACTACCGCCTCCTCGGGGTGCCCCAGTGCGACCTTATTTCATTACTATGCCAGAGAGTTCTTATCACCCACCAACTATTCAGGGTTCTTCCAGTGGGTATTCAGGTCCCCAGGGTCAGACTTCTAATCAGCAGCCCATCGCACCGAAAAGTTGTTGCGAGTACGGGGATCCCACTCACATACGGAGATTCTACCCCAGGCTTCGATGTAGACCAGTGCAGCAGGGTCAGCAGCCTATGATTACCACACCAGTTGCTCCACTAGTCGTCCGACCACCCAGAGGTGGAGGGCAGGTAGGTAGGGGCTGTCCTAGAAGTGGAGGCTAGCCAGTTAGTGCTCCAGCTTGGTTCTATGCTTTTCCGGCCAGACCAGATACAGAAGCCTCAGATGCAGTGATTACAGGTATTATTTCTGTTTACGGCAAAGATGCCTCCGTATTATTTGATCCAGGATCTACGTATTCATATGTGTCCTCTCTATTTGTTCATTTCATGGGTGTTTCTCGAGAGTCCTTGAGTACTCTTGTTTATGTGTCCACTCATGTGGGCGATTCTGTTGTTGTGAATCAGATCTATCGGTCCTGTGTTGTTACATTCTGTGGTTATGAGTCTAGAGCAGATCTTTTGCTGCTTGATATGACCGACTTCGAGATTATCCTAGGCATGGACTGGCTATCCCCATATCATGCCGTCCTAAATTGCCATGCTAAGACTGTTACTTTGGCAATGCCGGAATTTTCTAGGTTGGAGTGGAAGGGTTCGTCTGTCAGCGCATCTAATTATGTTATTTCCTTTCTAAAAGCTCGACATATGCCCGAGAAGGGTTGTTTGGCTTATCTAGCCTATGTTTGGGATACTACTGCAGAGACCCCGACTATTGATTCAGTGCCTGTGGTTCGGGAGTTCTCCGATATATTTCCTTCAGATCTTCCAGGTATGCCACCAGATCGTGATATTGATTTTTGTATTGACTTGGCTCCAGATACCCAGCCTATATCTATCCCGCTGTATCGCATGGCTCCGAAAGAATTAAAGGAATTGAAAGAACAACTTGAGGAGTTATTAGCAAAAGGGTGCGTCAGACCAAGTGTATCGCCTAGGGATGCACCGGTGTTATTTGTGAAGAAAATGGATGGAACTATGCGAATGTGTATTGACTATCGCCAACTGAACAAAGTCACCATTAAGAACAAGTACTCTTTGCTGCGTATTGATGATCTATTGACCAGTTGCAGAGTGTTAGGGTGTTTTCTAAGATCGACTTGAGGTCGGGGTACCATTAGTTGAAGATTCGGGATTCGGATGTTCCGAAGACGGCTTTCCAGACTAGATATGGTTATTATGAATTTCTTGTGATGTCTTTTGGTTTGCCTAACGCCTCAGCGACATTTATGGATTTGATGAACAGGTTATTCATGCCATATATTGATTCGTTTGTGATTGTCTTCATTAATGATATTTTGATTTACTCGCGCAGTAAGGAAGAGCACGAGCAACATATGAGAATGGTGCTTCAGACACTGTGGGAACAAAAGCTTTATGCTAAGTTCTCCAAATGCGAGTTTTGGCTAGATTCTGTAGCATTTTTGGGACATATTGTATTGGGCGAGGGCATTAAAGTTGATCCTAAAAAGATCGAGGCAGTTCAGAATTGGCATCGTCCCACTTCGGCGACTGAGATCAGGAGTTTCCTAGGTTTAGCGGGTTATTATCGTCAGTTCGTGGAGGACTTTTCATCTATTGCAGCACCTTTGACCAAATTAACCCAGAAGGGTGCTCCGTCCGATGGTCTGATGATTGAGAAGTGAGCTTTCAGAAGCTCAAGACAGCATTGACTACAGCACCAGTGTTAGTTTTGCCTTCCGGTTCAGGGATGTATACAGTGTATTGTGACGTTTCACGCCTTGGTTTGGATTGTGTATTAATGCAGGAGGGGCGAGTTATTTCACATGCTTCACGTCAGCTGAAACCCTACGAGAAGAATTACCCGGTACATGATTTGGAGTTAGCTGCAATTGTTCACGCTCTTAAGTTTGGATGCATTATCTTTATGAGGTGTCTTGTGAAGTTTACACTGATCATCGCAGTTTGCAATATTTGTTCATGCAGAGGGACCTAAATTTGAGGTAGCGCAGATGGCTTGAGTTACTAAAAATTATGATATTACTATCATGTATCATCCGGGCAAAGCGAATATGGTTGCCGACGCCTTGAGTAGAAAGGCGGAGAGTATGGGTAGTCTGGCTTTCATTTCAGTAGAGGAGAGACCATTCGATTTTGATATTCAATCCTTGGCTAACAGACTTGTGAGGCTGGATATTTCGTAGCCTAGCCGATATCTTGCGTGTGTTGTGGCCCAGTATTCACTATTTGAGCAGATCAATGCTCGCCAGTTTGATGATCCACACTTAATGGTTCTTCGATAAACGGTACTACGGGGTGGTGAACAAGGAAGTTACTATTTGCGCATATGGTGTTCTATGACTCCAGGATCGTTTATGTGTTCTTAATATGGATGGACAGAGGAAAAGGATTTTAGAGGAGGCACACACTTCTCAGTATTCTATTCATCCAGGTGCTACGAAGATGTATCGTGACTTGAGGCAGCATTAGTGGTGGCGGAGGATGAAAAAGGACATAGTTGAGTATGTAGCTAGGTGTCTAAATTGCCAGCAAGTTAAATATGAGCACCAGAGGCCAGGTGGACTACTTCAGCAGAGGACTATACCAGAGTGGAAATGGTAATGCATTACTATGGACTTCGTAGTTGGGTTGCCGCGGACCTTGCGGAAGTTTGATGCAGTTTGGGTCATTGTCGACAGGTTGACCAAGTCGGCACACTTTATTCCGGTTGTGACTACGTATACTTCGGAGAGGTTGGCCCAGATTTATATTCAGGAGATAGTTCGGTTGCACGGTGTGCCAATTTCCATCATATCAGATAGAGGCCCTCAGTTTACTTCACATTTCTAGAGATCAGTACAGAGTGAATTGGGGACCCGCGTAGAGCTCAGCACAGCCCTTCATCCGCAGACCGACGGGCAGTCGGAGCGGACAGTTCAAATTTTGGAGGATATGCTCAGGGCATGTGTGATTGACTTTGGAGGTCAGTGGGATCGTTTCATGCCTTTGGCCGAGTTTGCTTATAATAACAGTTATCAATCCAGCATTGAGATGGCTCCATTTGAGGATTTATATGGTCGGCGAAGTCGTTCACCCATCGGATGGTTTGAGACCGGTGAGGCTAAGTTACATGGTAATGATTTGGTAAAAGATGCCTTGGAAAAGGTAAAATTAATTCAAGAGCGACTTCGTACAATACAATCCAGGCAGAAAAGTTACACGGATCAGAAAGCGCATGATTTATCATTGATGGTGGGTGAAAAAGTTCTCTTTAAGGTTTCGCCGATGAAGGGAATCATGAGATTTGGGAAGAAGGGCAAGTTCAGCCCAAGGTTTATAAGACCATTTGAGGTGTTGAGACAAGTTGGGAAGGTTTCTTATGAGCTTGCTTTGCCTCCCAGTCTATCAGGAGTTCATCCAGTTTTCCATGTATCTATGCTCCGGAAGTATCATGCCGATCTATAGCATTTGTTAGACTTCAGCACGGTTCAACTAGATAAGAGCTTGGGTTATGAAGAGGAGCCAATTGCCATTATTGATAAACAGGTTTGCCAGTTGAGGTCCAAGAAGATTACTGCAGTAAAAGTCCAGTGGAGGGGCCAACCAGTCGAGGAAGCGGCTTGGGAGGCCGAGGAGGACATGCAGAGTAGATATCCACACTTATTTAGCACTCTAGGTAAAATTCTAAACTCGTTCGAGGACGAACGTTTGTTTAAGAGGTGGAGAATGTAATGACCTAACCGGTCATTTTAACTTTTAGAACCCCGTTACCATAAATAAAACTCCCCGTATGTGCTTTTATTAATTTATGACTTGCGGGGATGGTTGGTTCGGGATTTGGAAGTGTTCAGGTTGAAATCGGAATACTTGGTTCCTTAGTTCGGCTTTAAAGGCCCAAGATTGACTTCGGTCAACATTTTGAGAAAACGACCACGGAATCGAGATTTGACAGTTCCAATAGGTTAGTATGATGATTTTGGACTTGGGTGTATGTTTGAATCGGGTTTTGGACAAACTGGGAGCGTTTCGGCGCTTAATAGTGAAAATCAACTATTTGAAGTTTTAATGTTCTTTAAATTTGGTTTGGACTAGGTTTTGGAGTAATTGAGACCCGTTTGGAATTCCGAGCCTGAGAATAGCTCTGTATGGTGATTTAAGACTTGCACGCAAAATTTGGTATCATTCCGAGTAGTTTAAGTATGTTTCAGCGCGTTCGGAGTGAGTTTGAAAATTTTGAAAATTCTAAGTTGAATCAATTTGGTTTGAGGTATGATTCTTAGTTTTGAAGTTGTTTTACACGTTCCGAGGATTCGAGCAAGTCCGTTTTATGATTTCAAACTTGTTGGTATGTTCGGGCGGGGCCTCGGGGTCCTCGGGGGTTAATCGGAGGAGGATTGGACCAAGTTGGAAATGGGAGCCAAAGCTGAAGCTCCCAGCTGCTGTCAGAATCGCACCTGCGCTTGGCCAGCCGCAGGTAAGAGCTCGCAGGAGAGAGAGAGAGAGATGAGTCGCAGGAGCAGCAGACTTGGCACAGAAGCGGGACCGCAGAAGCGGGTCTTCGTCTGCAGAAGTGAGCCTGGTCAGCCTTGGGTTCTTCCGCAGAAGCGACGCTGCAAATGTGGCCCAGGCACCGCAGATGCAGAAATACTTTCTGGGCAGAACCTTAAAAAGGGACGAGGCTCAGTCATTTTTAGCCCGTATTTCCTCCTTTTTTTGGAGATTTTGGAGCTTTTTTGAGAGGGGATTTAAACTAGCAACTTAAGGGTAAGTTAATTCTACACACTTTGAGTTAAATACATAAATTATGGGTAGATTATAACCTGTAAATCATGGAAATCAAGGGTTAGAGGAAAAACCCATATTTGTATAAAAATGAGATTTTAACCACGAAAATGGTTATGGAATTGGATGTAAATTGTATATTTGAGTTCTTGAGATTATGGTTAATGGTTTCATCCGAACATTTCTGGAATCCGGGCACGTGGGCCCGGGGTGAATTTTAGGAATTTATCATTTTTCGATAGGGTAATTTATTTAATAGTCTAATTTTGAATTTTTGAGCATGTATTAATTGTTTTATATAACTTTTGGATAGTTTCGGATTTTTCGGCACCGAATTGAGATTTTTTGCGACATTGTTATCGGGAAGTGGGCTTTAAGACAAGGTAAGTCTCTTGCCTAACCTTATAAGAGGGAATTTACCCTATAGGTGATTCATATTAATAATTATTTCTAATTGTGGGAACTACATACGTACGAGGTGACGAGAGTCCGTGCGTAGCTACTAATTATGTTAATGTCAAAGTAGTTTAGGACTCAAATTATGAATTACTTGTGATAATTGCTCCTTTTATTTAATTAAATTACTGGAATATTGTTGCAAATTGTTTGAGGAAATAGTAAAAGATCGAAACTTCATATACTCGAAATTTTGTGTAAATTTTGTGTAACTACGTGTTAATATTATAATAACTTCTCATTCCGGAGGTTCATAAGAAAATGTCCTCCTTTTTTGTGGAGCGGGCCGAATGCCTCTACAGTATAGATGCATCTATGGATCGCGCCGCACGTCCCTCGGCAGTGTACACGATACTCTGGATCGGGCCGTACGACCTCGGCAGAATTCGTGCCTAATAATAATAATTACATGATACCTTGATACTTTAATTGCCGCTTGCGAAGTTAATTGATAAATTGGAATTTATTGGAATGTAAGGAATTAATTATTTCTACTTGTTTAGAAACTTATTGTTGTTCATCTAAAAATCATGTTTAATTAAATATTTCTATTGTAATATTATTGACCCATAGTGAGTGTCAAAGTCGACCTCTCGTCACTACTTCTTCGAGATTAGGCTTGATACTTACTGGATACACGTTGTTTACGTACTCATGCTATGCTTGCTTCTCTTTTTGTGCAGGACCTGAGACAGGTACTATCGGAGGACCTATCGGAGCGCACCCACGTTATCCAGAGACTTAGTGGTGAGCTGCCTTTCTGAGTCGTTCTGCAGCAACTAGTGCCTCTTCTTGTATTTGTATTTTGTCTATTTTATTTCAGATAATATTTAGAATTTTGTATAATCTACTAGATGCTCATATACTCGTGACACCAGGTCTTGGATCGCACTAGTAGAATTTTTGGATTTAATTATTTTACTTGGGTTTTAATTTATCTTATTTCTCACATTGTCTTAATTTTTGCAAGTACTTTGTGTTTTATTACTCGGATAATTTTTAAAGAAATGAATATATGTTTAAATCATTAGTTGGCTTGCCTAGCTGGGATATTGGGCGCCATCACGACCTATAGGTAAATTTGGGTCGTGACAATTGTGGTGTCCCAAGTCACCGGTTTATTTTAAAATCCCAAATCAAGGAAATTTGACTCTGTTTTAAAGTCTGTGGAAATCAGAAGACCAGGTAAGGAATTTTGTTAACCCGGGAGAAGGTGTTAGGTATTCCCGGGTTCCGTGGTTTTAGCACGACCACTTTTAATCATACCTGGCTTAATTAATTATTAATTACGCGTTATAGAACCTATGTGCGTTTTACCTTTTACCGCTTTTAAATTACCTGATTATGGCATTATGGAATTATCTTGAAAAAGAGTCACGCGTACATGTACTCGTCTCGTTTGGCGCATCAAGAATCATGTCACGCGTACGTGTACACAATTCACAACACTTAATTATTTAAGATTATTTGGTCAAAGTCGCGCGAACGCGTACCTTGATTTATTTTGAGAATCATAATTATGTCACGCGAACGTGTACACAATCACGATGATAGATTGAAAGCGCGCCTAAAAGTATAATGTGGTGTTCATTATTCTCCCCAAACTTTGAGATTATGGAAAGGTCATGATTTATGGATGAAGAATTATGGGAAGTCATTAGCTCTTTAGATTATTAACCTATCACGACCCAAACTCCCTCTGTATAACATCGTGACGGCACCTAGTTTCTACGACTAGGTAAGCCTAACAATTGCGGAAAATAACAAAACGAAAGTAAAATTTGGTAACTAACAGCAGTAGATAACTAAATAACTAGTAACAATCCCGCTCGGCATGTACAATAACCAATACTCTATAAATACACAGTCTTCCCAAAACCCGGAACATCATAAGTCACAAGCTACAGAAGGAAACTAGTATCTCTATACACCAGAGTCCAACAAAAGAAGTACGGAAGGTAAATGACATAGGAGAGAATAGAGGGGGACTCCGAGGTTTGCAGATGCAGCAAATGTACCTTGAAGTCTCCGTACAATAACAAGCACTCTCAGCTAAGAGCGGGGCTGATAAGAAGTACCTGGATCTGCAGACAAAACATGTGCAGAAGATAGCGTGAGTACACCACAACGGTACCCAGTAAGTGCCAAGCCTAACCTCGGTTGAGTAGTGACTAGGTCAGGTCAGGCCCACTGGTAAATAATAAATAAAGCAAGAGAATATAACAGTATAATAAGAGACTGGAATTTAAACAAAGAAAAATGCAGCGAAATAACAATGCAACACACATGGATAAATAGCAGGGGATCTCCCGAGATACCGTCTCGTAGTCCCAAAATAAATATGCAGGGAGAACTCCCGAGGTATCGCCTCGTAGTCTTAAAAGTAAATATAAAAGGAGAACTCCGAGGTACCGCCTCGTAGTCTCAAAAGTAAATGTGAAAGGAGAACTCCTGAGGTACCGCCTCGTAGTATCAAAAGTAAACACACGGCTCAATCGATAAATACCATAGTTAACATCAAGAACTCTACAGTTAAGACTGATAAAGAATAAGGAAAAGCAGAAAATCAACTAGGCATGCTTCACAGAGTTCAAATAAGCAGTTAAAGCACGTAGACATGTGATATTAGACTAAACAGGATAGCTACACATATTGGAATAGCTCAGTTAAGAATGAAAAACAGACTAATACTCATTTAAACAGTATAACTCAAATTAAAGGAAAAACAGATTATTACTCAGTAAAATAAATCGGGTTTTACAACAAATAGCCCGTGTACATACTCGTCACCTCACGTACACGGAGCTCATATATCACAACAGTACCAAATCCTAAGGGGATTTCCCCCACACAAGTTTAGGCAAGTCACTTGCCTCGAACCAAGCTCAATCAATCGGTAACAATGCCTTTTCCAAGAATATCCGACTCCGAATGGCCCAAATCTAGCCAAAATTAATTACATATCATAAATACAACTATAAGAAACTAATCTAAATAATGAAATCAACGTTAAAGCAAGAAATTAGAAAATCGACCCAAAAAGTCGACCCGGGCCCACGTCTCGAAATCGGATAAAAGTCACAAAATTTGAACACCCATTCACTCATCCAAATCCGAGCCCCCAACTCAAGGTTTTGAAAAAAAATGGCAAAACCCTCGTTTTTGAAATGTTATATTCTGCCCAGGCATTTTCTTCTTCGCGAACGCGGCTATACCCTCGCGTTCGCGAAGCACAAATTTTCCTTCAGTCCAAAACCTTCTTCACGAATGCGAGAGCACCCTCGCGAATGCAGAAGCTTACATTGCCTAACCTTATGTGAACGCGAGACTCTCATCCCGAACGCCTAGGCTAACTGCCTGGAGTTCCATCTGACTGTTCCTCTACGTGAACGCAATGATCATATCGCGAACGCATAGACTAAATGATCCACATCTTCGCGAACGCGGGAACCACATTGCGAACGCGAAGGGCAAACTCAGCTGGCCTCCCAGATGCCTTACGCAAACGCGAGACCTCTCTCGTGAACGCGATGAAGAAAAGTTTGCAACAAAAATACCAGAAAATCTGCTATCTTTCCTAAGTCCAAAATGATCTGTTAACCACCCGAAATCAATCCGAGGCCCCCGGGACCTCAACCAAACATACCTGCAAGTCCTAAAATACCATACGAACTTAGTTGAGCCCTCAAATCATATCGAACAATGCTAAAAACACGAATCACCCTCTGATTCAAACTTAATAAACTTGAAACTTTAAATTTCTACAACCGATGCCTAAAATCACGTCCGATTGACCTCCAATTTTGCACACAAGTCATATTTGATATTACGGACCTACTCCAACTTCTGAAATTAGAATCCAACCTCGATATCAAAAAGTCCACTTCCGGTCAAAATCTCCAAAAATTCGACTTTCGCCATTTCAAGCCTAAATTAGCTACAGACCTTCAAAATACAATTCGGACATGCCCTAATTCCAAAATCATCCAACGGAGCTAACGGAACTGACATAACCGATGGAATTCCATTCTAGAGTCGTCTTCACACAGTTCCGACTACGGTCAAAATCCTAAGGCTTAAGCTTCCGTTTAGGGACTAAGTGTCCCAAAACACTCCCTAACCAAAATCAAAACCTCCCGGCAAGTCACATAAGCAGAAAAAGATATGGGGGAAGCACTTAATAGGGGATCGGGGCTATTACTCTCAAAACGACCGGCCGGGTCGTTATGTAACCACTCACTTTGAATTATTTACAACTTAATAAGTTCTCACTACTCTATATATTTATAAAATTAGGCCCAGCTGGTTGTTTCATTTTTATTGGGCTGGGGGAATTGTATATTTGGCCCAACTTACTAAAGCAACAATGACGATAATTATCCAAGCCAAACAAAAGAAAGTTGCACCTATCAAAACCTATTGCATAATTCAAATTAATTCACTACAAACCTTTTGCTTATGACCCAAAACTATTTCAACAATATTGTAACGACCCGACTGGTTGTTTTGAGCTCTAGCGCGTCGTTCAGCAGTTTGAGGCCCAGGGCAGCTTAACTTGAGGTATTATGACTTGTACGCGTGGTTGAAATTTAATTTCGGGAAGTTCGGAGTTGATTTGGAAAAAATATTCTAGTTTCGGAAGCATTAAGTTAGAGGAATTGACTAAAGGGTGATTTTTGAGTAAACGACCTCAGAATCGGGATTTGAAAGTTTCAACAGGTTTGTATGATGATTTTGGACTTGGGCGTATGTCCGGATCGTATTTTGGATGACCCAGGAGCGTTTCGGCGCCTATTATGGAAGTTGGCATTTTTGGAAGGATTCCTTAAATTTGGGTTGAAGTGCATTTCAATGCTATCAATATCCGTTTAGGATTCTAAGTCTGGAAATAGCTCCGCATGGTGATTTTGGTATTAGGAACGCGTCCGGATGTGGATTTGGAGGCCCGTAGGTCATTTCAGGATAATTTGGCGAAAAATGAAAATTTGAAAGTTTTTGGAAAGTTTGATCGGGAGTGGACTTTTAGATATCAGGGTCGGATTCCGATTCCAGAAGTTGGAGTAGGTCTGTAATGACAATTATGAGTTGTGTGCAAAATTTGAGGTCAATCGGACATGATTTGATGGATTTCGGCATCGATTGTAGAAGTTTGAAGTTCTAAAGTTCATTAGGTTTGAATTGGAGGGTGATTCATAGTTTTGATATTGTTTGGCGTGATTTGAGGCCTCGACTAAGTTCGTAATGTATTTTGGGACGTGTTGGTATATTTGGTTGAGGTCTCGAGTACCTCAGGTGGATTCCGAGTGATCAATGGATCGAGTTTGGACTTGGAAGAAGTGCTGGAGCAGCTGCCTCCTAGTGTAACCGCACCTGCGAGCTTTTGGCCGCAAGTGAGGAGCCGCAGAAGCGGCCAAAAGGGCGCATATGCGATTTTTGTTGGGTAGTGCTGAGACCGCAGATGCGGTCATCTCGCCGCAGAAGTGAGACCGCACTTGCGAAAGGGAAGGCGCAGAAGCGGAAGCATGAATCTAGGGGCATCTCCACAGAAGAGGAATATTTTCCGCACCTGCGAAACCGCAGAAGCGGTCAAGTGACCGCAGGTGCAAGAAGTCGTTGGGCAGAAGGGTTCTTTAAGAACGGGATTTGGCCAATTGTCTTTCATTTTCTCTTGGTTGGGGCGATTTTTGGAGAGCTTCAAAGGAGGATTTTCACCAATAAACACAAGGTAAGTGATTCCCACTTATTATAAGTCAAATACATGGGTTGTATAAGGATTTAAACATGAAAAATTGATAGAAATTGTAGGATTTTGAAGAAAAACCTAGAAATTGGTATTTTTGGATTTTGACCGCGAATTTGGGCATGGAATTGGATATAAATCACATATTTGAGTTCGTGAGGTCATGGGTAATAGTTATCTTCGAAAAATTTCGGAATCCGGGCACGTGGGCCTGAGGGTGATTTTTATCGACTTTTCGAGCGGAGTTGGAAATTATTGTGAATTGAATTATTATGAGTGTTAGAGTATATATTTATGGATTTGCACCTTTATTGACTAGTTTTGGAGCGATGGGCATTGGTTTGAGTTGTTGGAAAGGCTTTGGAGTCGTTTATGGAATTTCGGAGCGAGGTAAGTCTCCTTTCTAATCTTGTAAGATGGAATTAACCCATAGGTGAAATAATTCAATATGTGCTTCTATTTGTGAGGGGGCTACGTATGCACGAGGTGACGAGAGTCCATGCGTAGCTACTAAAATGCTTATGTCAGGGTAGTCTAGGACCCAGATCATGTTATAATTGCGATGCTTGCATCCTACTTGTTAATTTAAACTGCTTAAATCATATAGAAACTTGGTAAAGGAACTTTAAATGGTTAAACTCCATTATTCTTGACCGTAAATGAGAATTTGTATTTCTTGAATAGTTGCCCTAATAAATTTTGAATTTGGTTGTTTTAAATTATATTTTCTCTTTTGTGGAGCGGGCCGAACGCCTCGGCAGGTTAAATAGATACATCTATGGTTCACGTCGTTCGACCCTCGGCAGTGCACAGTTTAAATATTATGTTGGATCGGGCCGTACGACCCCGGCATGATTTGCGCATGATATATTTTTGGAATTTATAAT
Source organism: Nicotiana tomentosiformis (assembly GCF_000390325.3). Taxonomy (NCBI): domain Eukaryota; kingdom Viridiplantae; phylum Streptophyta; class Magnoliopsida; order Solanales; family Solanaceae; genus Nicotiana; species Nicotiana tomentosiformis. The sequence goes on along the minus strand of NC_090812.1, from coordinate 58,597,689 downwards.
AATTGATATTGCTTTCATTGGCCCCAGACACAAAAAAATGTTAAATGACGAAAATAAAATTTGGAAATTTCTTATGAACAAAAGAATTGTTTACTTATTTCATGATATTGAGCTTACAGCCGTTCTACATAATCCATGCCTAATTATATCATTGATATTTTATTTATAGCCCATCGTAAGTGTCGAAGTCGACCCCTCGTCACTACTTCTTCGAGGTTAGGCGGGATACTTACTGGGTACGCATTGATTTACGTACTCATACTACACTTGCTGCACATATTTGTGCAGGTGCATATATGTCTAGTTGCCTTGTTGGCGCAGAGGCGCGGTTATTGCGGGGACTAAGGTGAGCTGCATTCCACGTTACGAGTCCGCAGCCAGCAGAGTCTCCTTCAAAATATTTATATTTCTCCTGTCCGAATTTGTATTCCGGACAGATGTTGTATTTTATTTTGCATTTCTAGTTGAGGCTCATGCACTTGTGATACCGGGTTTTGGGGTGATTTGGGTTGTCCTGTATTGAAATCGTTGTAAAATATTATTATTTACAATGTAGATTCCATCTTTTACTGTTTAATTGAAGAAAAATATGATATCTAAAATATTAAAAATAAGAACCAAATTAAGTATTTATTTTTGGCTTGCCTGACAGCGGTGTCCGGCGCCATCACGACCTTTAATGGATTTTGGGTCGTGACAATATGGTATCAAAGCACTAGGTTCACTTAGGTCTCTCGAGTCATGAGCGATTCTAGTAGAGTCTTGCGGATCGGTACGGAGACATCTGTACTGATCTTCGAGAGGCTATCGGGCTAATAGGAGCACTTCCCTTCTTGATTTCTCATCGTGCCATTTGATTCCTTTGAGGCTTATGCCTTTATTCCCTTCCTATTCAGTCTTATGCGATGTGAAGCGCTTGTTATAAATTGGGAATCGAGGAATTTTAACGGTACTACAGATGCGTTGCAGGATGTTTTTCCCTGCGTATTTGATTGGGCTATTGTCGTCGCCTTGCAGAAGGTCGTTCTGTCATTTCAGCTCGGTATCAGTATTACCTAAGGTTTTGAGATTTGGAATTGATTGTTATAACGATTCATGCGTTTCTATCGCACCGTGGTTATGTAATGGCAGGATGCTTGTCTATGCGTCGAAGCAGTGAATGACTTGGAAGGAGGTTTACTCATTGCATGAATCAGAGATCCAGTATTTTATTTCCGGCAAAGGAAAGGAAATCGGACTAAGAATGTTCAGGTTTGGGTTGACGGAATAACGAGACTTGGTATTTCGAGCATGGTGGAATTTTCATCTGTGATGTGGTGTCGTCACCCTGGATTGAATATGTTAAGATCGCTGGTGTTATAGTCTTCATCAATTTGCCTTCGGGGCAGGGTAGTGTGAAATAGTGTCGGGGAAGCGGCTGTCAGAGATCGCAGTGTGCGGTGGTTCAGGACTTAATCGGTGGTCCGAGTGTTGAGGGCTCAAGGAAGATGACCTTTGGGGAGGTTTAAAGTTGGTAGCGATCTGTTGGTTCAAGTTCTATAGAGATAGATTTTGACTTAAGGCAACAACTGGGAAGCGAAGGATGAGGAAGGACATGTGGGAGGTGTCTTACGGTGGTTAAATTTCTAGAAGGCCAAGTATGAGAAACAGAAGTCGGGTAGTTGCTTAAAAGAGAGGGTTTGACCAAAGTGGGAGAGTGGCAGAGTAGCAGATGGGTTCTGTGGTAGGATAGCTACACGCGTTGAGGAAAGTTCAAAGTGATTTGGAACTCATGGTGGACAGTGACTAAGTCTATGCACTTAATTTGGAATATTTGGCTGCTATACGGAGAAGGGTTGGATATGTTTGAAAGGTGTTGCATGGTATGAAGAAGGATACAACATGACTTTAGATTAGAATGTATTGTCACCTCTTTAGTTGATGTCCATGAGGAGTGAACGGACTTGTACAGCTGGTGAACGAGCACGGGCTGAGGATGGTTTATTAGTTTTGTGGTAATTGTACTCGGTGCAGCATTGTTGGAAGATGTCGACATGGAATTTCCACAGGTGGGTTATTTCTGGCGAGCAGGTTAACTGTTACATGGTGTTGATGAAGCTTCTATGAAGAATTTTACTGGCTACCCGGTATGAGGTCGAACAGGTGAATGTGGTTAGGGATTCAGAGCGATCATGAAATGGTTAACACGAAGATTTCGAGGAATTTGGCGGGTCAATTGCGCGAGGTCATGTCAGTGAGGAAGAAGGAATCTTGGTAGGTTCTAGGGTCATGTAATGGTAGCTTCAAGCTAAGTGGGAGAGCCTCACCGTCTACAATTAGATTGCATGGTTGTCTACTTGTGAGGTTTCTAGTTATCGGCATATTGGTGGGTTGTTACGACTAAGGAAAGAGAACATCAATGGTGATTTGACCCAAGGATTTGAGGAATGTGTGCTAAAATTGGCCTTATCGATTCATGTTCAGGCTTTGGGAAGACTCGGAGTTTATGTACAAGGAAAGAAATTCAGCCGGTTTCTTCTTTGAGAGGGTGTTCATGTGCTAGCAGGGCCTTGGAGTTCGATCCTAATTGGGAACAAGTCAGAGTGGGTGACTCTCAACAATGGTTCTAGTGGGTTCAAAGTGTGGTGCCTAAGGATTTCGAGCCAGTAGTATGGTTAAGTATTGAGCTTTTGCAGTGAATTATGAAAAGTAGCTTGGAGTGTTCTACGTTATCTTCGATTTGCGGTGTGGCATTGGAGGAATGGGAGAAAATAACTTCGGATTCATAGAGGGATTTTTAGAATGGGTGTACCAGTTGAAGATGTGAATATGCGCATAAGGAGGGTGTGAGATGGTTTGTGGGTTTTGGAGACAACGTGGTCTCATGAAATAAAGTCACTCAGGATGAGTGCGGATTTGGGTCCATGGTGTTTTGAATGGAGATATTATTATTTCTAGGGCAAGTCCTGAGTAAATTAGAAGAAGTGGCTCGGTTGGCAATGGTTGAATCGGCATAATGGTGGCAATGATCAGTTCTTTCAGCGTGTTAAGTAACATGTGACTTGTGGCGGTACATGCGAGGCTTGACAGTCGCCGTAATTGATTTTATTCGGAGGCATTCGAGTATTATGTCATGTTATGCGTAGATGGATCCCGGAAGAGTTATGGTGGTTTAGACCACTACTTGAGAATTGTATTTTCTGTGGTTATGAGAATTCAGTCGTGTGTTGCAATGGTTCTCCTGAAATGAGTTAAGTGAGAGGTTCATATATGATAAAGTGTGAATTTTATTAGTGGTTCAGGAGTTATGATGAAACTCTTGTTCTCTTGCGTATTAGAACGATTAGGTGCAGTGAGTAGCATGGGAATTGGAAGTTGAGGATCAAGGCCGTGGTTCGGTGTTGACAAGAATGTCACAAGTTCGGATGAGCAGGAAAAGGAATTCAGATGGTTGGAGTAAGCTGGTATTATCTTTAGCGTCACCTAAGATCAGTGCCCTATGTAAGAGGCTTTGCGTACTGATTGCGGATTCTTGATTTGCTTTACAGCATTAGTATGGCCGGTGGTATGGATGTGTAGACTTGTTATCTGGTGCGGAAGGTCATGGGAGCGTGTCCCATGGGAAGATTATATAAGTGTGACATGTAGTCACTTGCTTGATTGAAGATTGAAACCAAGTATGGAGATCGTGGTACTATCGTTAATTTGAGAATTTATTCCTAGATGGCGCTCGGTTCATTTGATTGTGGACTATGGAAGTTTGTCCCGGAATTGACGGTTGTTATTGTGTGTCATGGGAAAAGAGTTATTGTGGATCCTTGAAAGGTTATTAGCCCATTGTGGTACGATTAGAATCGGCTTGAGGTCTGTGGATGGATCTAAATGTGAATGTGGGCTCTATATCAGGCCAGATGTGTTCATTTCAGCATAGCGTTGTCTTCGGAGGGTTCTTCTGGCCTTGGATGTTATTTCTGTTGTCGGCCCTTCAGTGTAGTCTCTATTGTGCCATGTGGGTTGTGAGGCTGTTTGATTATTCGCACTCGTATTGAGACCCCGTATAGTTTGTGGTGTTATATGAGCAGGATGGCTCTCGAGATGCAAGTCATTTATTGCACATTAGTCGTGCATGAGTTTTGTAGCTTATGGCGCTATCCGTCTCCCCAGGATTGGTATTATGCACTTGGCGTGCTTATGGTTGATATTCGGGCATTTTGTAAGTATAAGCGTTACGGCTCGATGAGCGTTTTCTTTAGATTATTATGTGTGGATCGGGTGGCATGCCACCACGGGTATTTGGTTGGATTGGGTGGCACGCCACCACGGATATGTTGTTTGGATCAGGTGGCACGCCACCACGGTATCATGTGTGGATCGGGTTGCATGCCGCAATAGTGTGAGGTTGAGTACAGTTCCCTATACATATTCTTGTATGTTTTACTTCTCATTTTCTGAGGAAGGTTCATAACATCTTTTCGGTTGTTTAATTAGTCACGTGGGTTGAACAGCTCTTTCCAGAGTTCATTTTTCCTTATGTATCATATGAGAGTCTGTGGATTGTTGGCACATGGTGGCATCATATGAGACCTTTGGTAGTGTTTGTGGTGGCATATTGCCGGAATAGCCTATACTGGGTGAGACAAGATTATTGGACCTGGGATCAGTGCGATCGGATTATATGAGGCATATTAAAAAGCAAATATCATTATTTTGTTCATAATGGGGTAATGGTCCTTGTCAGGAGGAGGTACTCAATGAATTGTCGACTCGAAAGTTGGTTATGAATTTCTACACATCCTTTCTGTTGTGGCAGTATTGCGAGAGTTGAAACGAGACTTATATGCTTCGTGAGGTGTGTGTGGGCATCAAATTCGTGGGATATTGACTATCGTTGTCAGAGGATGTTATTATGGTCATGTGATTTACACGGTGCATGGTATGAATTCAGTAAAGGTATGCAATCATGTATTGGTGCATCATGTAGTGATGGATACAATGTTCGTATGTTGGAAACAGACCTGGTAGAGGATTTCAGATGTTGGAAGTTGGATCTAAGGATTATTTGACTAAATAAAGTGGAAGATCTTCAGATTGGCTTGAGCTAATGTGCTCAACTGAGTTGCGGTAGCACGGGTAGGTGCACGAAGTGTTAAAACGGTGATTTTAGACAACTCCAGAACAGTTCTTAGCACGTTTGAGGACGAGCGTATGTTTAAGTGGGAGAGAATGTAACGACCCGACCGGTCATTTTGAGCTCTAGCATGTCGTTCAGCGGTTTGAGGCCCTAAGCAGCTTCACTTCAGGTATTATGACTTTGGTTTAGGTATTATGACTTGTACGCGTGGTCGGAATTTAATTTCGGGAAGTTCGGAGTTGATTTGGAAAGAAAATTCTAATTTTGGAAGATTTAAGTTGGAGGAATTGACGAAAAGGTGTTTTATAGTAAACGATCTCAGAATCGGAATTTGAAGATTCCAACATGTTTGTATGATGATTTTGGACTTGGGCGTATGTCCGGATCAGGTTTTGGATGACCCGAGAGCATTTCAGCGCTTATTATGGAAGTTGGCATTTTTTAAAAGATTTCATAAATTTGAGTTGAAGTGCATTTCAATGCTATCGATGTCCGTTTGGGATTCTGAGTCTAGGAATAGCTCTGTATGGTGATTTTGGTATTGGGAGCGCATCCGGATGAGGATTTGGAGGCCCGTAGGTCATTTCGGGGTCATTTGGCGAAAAGAGGAAATTTGAAGGTTTTGGGAAAGTTTGACCGGGAATGGACTTTTAGATATCGGGGTCGGATTCCGATTCCGGAAGTTGGAGTAGGTCAGTAATGTCAATTATGACTTGTGTGCAAAGAGGTCAATCAGACGTGATTTGATGGGTTTCGGCATCGATTGTAGAAGTTTGAAGTTCTAAAGTTCATTAGGTTTGAATTGGAGGGTGATTCGTAGTTTTGATATTGTTTGGCATTATTTGAGGCCTCGACTAAGTTCATAATGTGTTTTGGGACGTGTTGGTATACTTGGTTGAGGTCTCGAGGGCCTCGGGTGGATTCCGGATGATCGACGGATCGAGTTTGGACTTGGAAGAAGTGCTGGAGTAGCTGCCTCCTGATGTAACTGCACCTGCGAGGTTTTGGCCATAGATGCGGAGCCGCAGAAGAAGCCAAAAGGGTGATGCGATTTTTGTTGGGCAGTGCTGAGACCACAGATGCGGTCATCTCGCCGCAGAAGCGAAATAGCACGTGCGGAAGGGAAGGCGCAGAAGCGGAAGCAGGCAGCCAGGGGCATCTCCGCAGAAACGGAATATTTGCCGCACCTGCGGAACTGCAGAAGCGGTCAAGTAACCGTAGGTGCGAGAAGTCGTTGGGCAGAAGGGTTCTTTAAGAACGAGATTTGGCCCATTTTCTTTTATTTTCTCTTGGTTTGGGCGATTTTTGGAGAGCTTCAAAGGAGGATTTTCACCAAGAAACACAAGGTAAGTGATTCCCACTTATTATAAGTCAAATACATGGGTTGTATAAGGATTTAAACATGAAAAATTAATAGAAATTGTAGGATTTTGAAGAAAAACCTAAAAATTGGTATTTTTGGATTTTGACCGCGAATTTGGGTATGGAATTGGAAATAAATCATATATTTGAGTTCGTGAGATCATGGGTAATAGTTATCTTCGAAAAATTTTGGAATCCGGGCACGTGGGCCTGAGGGTGATTTTTATCGACTTTTCGAGCGGAGTTGGAAATTGTTGTGAATTGAATTATTATGAGTGTTAGAGTATATATTTATGGATTTGCACCTTTATTGACTAGTTTTGGAGCGATAGGTATTGGTTTGAGTTATTGGAAAGGCTTTGGAGCCGGTTATGGAATTTTGAAGCAAGGTAAGTCTCCTTTCTAACCTTGTAAGAGGGAATTAAGCCCATAGGTGAAATAATTCAATATGTGCTTCTATTTGTGGGGGCTACGTACGCACGAGGTGACGATAGTCCGTGCGTAGCTACTAATATGCTTATGTCCGGGTAGTCTAGGACCCAGATCGCGTTATAATTGTGATGCTTGCATCCTACTTGTTAATTTAAACTGCTTAAATCATATCGAAACTTGGTAAAGGAACTTTAAAAGGTTAAACTCCATTCTTCTTGACCGTAAATGAGAATTTGTATTTCTTGAATAGTTGCCTTAATAAATCTTGAATTTGGTTGTTTTAAATTGTATTTTCTCTTTTGTGGAGTGGGCCAAACGCCTCATCAGGTTAAATAGATCCATCTATGGCTCGCGTCGTTCGACCCTCGACAGAGTACAGTTTAAATATTATGTCAGAATGGGTCGTACGACCTCGGCATGATTTGTGCATGATATATTTTTGGAATTTATAATAATTGATATTGCTTTCATTGGCCCGAGACACAAAAAAATGTTAAATGACGAAAATAAAATCTGGAAATTTCTTACGAACAAAAGAATTGTTTACTTATTTCATAATATTGAGCTTACAGCCGTTCTACATAATCCATGCCTAATTATATCATTGATATTTTATTTATAGCCCATCGTAAGTGTCGAAGTCGACCCCTCGTCACTACTTCTTCGAGGTTAGGCGGGATACTTACTGGGTACGCGTTGATTTACGTACTCATACTACACTTGCTGCACATTTTTGTGCAGGTGCATATATGTCTAGTGGCCTTGTGAGTGCAGAGGCGTGGTTATTGCGGGGACTTAGGTGAGCTACATTCCACGTTACGAGTCCGCAACCAGCAGAGTCTCCTTCAGAATATGTATATTTCTCTTGTCCGAATTTATATTCCGGACAGATGTTGTATTTTATTTTGCATTTCTAGTTGAGGCTCATGCACTTGTGATACCGGGTTTTGGGGTGATTTGGGTTGTCCTGTATTGAAATCGTTGTAAAATATTATTATTTACAATGTAGATTCCATCTTTTACTGTTTAATTGAAGAAAAATATGATATCTAAAATATTAAAAATAAGAACCAAATTAAGTATTTATTTTTGGCTTGCCTGACAGCGGTGTCCGGCGCCATCACGACCTTTAATGGATTTTGGGTCGTGACAAACTTGATTAATAAGCTAGTATCAAAGTAAAAACATCATCTCCTAATTAAATCATTTATCAGGTCATCATTTTTTTACGCCAAATTTATATTCGCGAACGTTAATCACATATTGGATCAACAACTAAATCTAACCACATAACAAAAACATAGCAATATTTATAAGCATGAAAACTAGCCAAACACAGTATTAGAAATAAAGAGACGCACCTTCTTTGCAAAAGATTTCTTTTCAAACAAATGAGTTGAATTATTATGAAATCTCCCAGCAAACAAACCTCAACAATCAGAGGCAAGCAATTGACAGAAAGAAGATCAAATGACTGGTACACAAGACCACGATAGAAACCCAACTAGAGAAACTCGACGTCGACCCCGAACTAAATTTTTGGAGTTGCTATTTTTGTGTGAAAGGGGACTGTTTTCCACATTTTAGGTGGTTTCAATGAGGCGACGGGGTTCGATTTTTGGAGCTTCGTTAAAGGTTGTCTTTTTAGCAAAGTTTGGGGGCTGTCTTGGCATGATTTTGGGGCTGGTTTCGATGGTTTTGTATGGGCGTTTCAGTTGGTGTTTTGGTGTCGATTTTGGGGCAAAAAATGATTGTATTTTGGAGCTGATTTTTGGACTGTGTTTGGACGTTTTTGCAGCTGTTTTTGAGGTGGTTTAAGGGCTAGTTTATGGACAGTTTTCAGCTTGTTTTTGGAGCTGAAATGGGGTAGCTTTGGAGGTCGTTTTGGGTGGTTCTGATGCATTTTTGGAGATGGTTTAGCTGCCTTTCATGGCTGGCCTTTTGCCAGTGGTTTAAGGAAGAAGATGGGAGTGCTTGGGTGGTGAAAAATGGTGTTTTTAGTGTTGGAGAAGAAAAAGGAAGGCAGCGTCTTTAAAAGATAATCTAAAATTAAGCTATTACACTAATATTTAAACAATAAAAATATAATAAACTACTAAGAAAAAGTTATAAAATTATTAGTCTTACCAAAATTATAAGAAAAAATATTTCTTTTGTGAATTTTCTTTTCTTTTGCAAATAAAATACAACAATTATCTGAAATGTGACTTTTTTGTGTGATTTTTCATTTTATCAAATAAACCTACTAAAAGGTGAAATAAAGGCTAAAATATCAAGATTAAACTTAATAAATATTTAAACACTAAGAGATGGTAAAAAATTCAAGTATGGTAAAAAAATTAGGTGCTCACAGCTGCCCCTATTTGCTTGAAAACATGAAGAGTTTTCAGGCAAAGACAAGGAGAGCCATGTGACTAATTTTTTGCTAAATCTTTATTCAAAAGGGAAAATAAATAAAGGAAAGGGTGCAACCGAGTCCTGATTTTGGACAACCTACATATCCCCGGTTATAAGGGAATCAGGTCGCGTGTAGTTCAGGAAAGGAAGATCGAATGAAGAGTTCAAGAGTCGAGTGAGGTTCCGACGAGGTTCCGGTCCGCGGTCCTGTTTATTACATCAACATCAAAATCAAAAGAAACTAAACAAGCCTATCAACTACGAGTTACAAGATTCCTATCTATAAGTCTTCTGAAGATTGATCTTGAGTCTTGAATGGTTCTTCATGCATACTTTTAATTTGAACCTTGATAGTTGCTAGCTGCAGGTGCTAGTTCATTCTTCTACGGCTTCTTCTGATAAAAGCGAGGAATGAAGTGCTCGTGACTTCAGTCATGTCTTGAGCAGTTCACATCTTTCATTTGCTTCTGCATTTTGGATTCACTTCCTCTTTTTTTTTTGATTCTGGATTGAGACTTCTTCTTTTGGCCATCTCGAACCCTGTGCCTCGAGGTAAAACCTGCTCAGACACCAAAATAAACAAACGAATGAAATTTTTCTACCCCAGTTTTCACTAGGAAAATTTCGTGAGTTATTGTAACAAAATTCTAAACAACTTCTTTATTGAAAGCAATAAAAGGTCGAGAATGGTGTACCCTGAAAAGATCATGATAATTTTTTGTTGTTGTTGTTGTTGTTATTATTTTTGGATGGTGTTCCTTTATTGTCTAAAAGATGTCTTAACTAAGGATTGGTGTACCTTATGTTTGGAAAAAGTGGCCAGGAAATGGTATACCCTATATTGGCAAAGATATCAGGGAGTGGTGTACCCTCCATTTAAGATCAAATTAACTAGCGAGTGGATACCCTATGTTGGAAAGGAGACTAGGGAGTGGAAACCCTATGTCTAAAAATAAAATCAATTAGGGAGTGGAGACCCTATGTTGGAAAAGAAGACTAGGTTGAAAAATCAACTAGGGAGTGGTGAGTGGAGACCCTATGTTGGAAAAGAAGACTAGGGAGTGGAGACCCTATATCTAAAATAAAAATCAACTAGAGAATAGAGACCTTATGTTGGAAAAGGAGACTAGGGAGTGGAGACCCTATGTCTAAAATAAAATCAACTAGGGAGTGAAAACCCTATGTTGGAAAACGAGACTAGGGAATTATGTACCCTATGCTAAAATAAAATCAACTAGGGAGTGGGGACCCTATGTTGGAAAAACAGACTAGGGAATGCTAAAACGAACTAAGAAGGATTTTTTTTTTTGGTTTTTTTTTTTTTGGTTTTTTATTTTGAGAAAATTCAATTTTTTTTCTATTTTATTTTTGAGAAAATCATTCTCCTAAACAAATTTCCCCAATGCTTATTTTCTGAGGGCATGAACAAATGTCCTTTTTTTAAATTATCCTAGGAGAAAATTCATCAGACTAGGTTTTTTATCTTAGGAGAAAGATTCATCAGAGTAAGACGTCTATCCTAGGAGAAAGTTCATCAGACTAGGGTTTTTTTTTATCTTAGGAGAAAAATTAATTAGACTAAAATTTATTATTATAGGAGAAAGATTCATCAGACTAGGTTTCTTATCTTAGGAGAAAGATTGACCAGACTAAAACGATTATCCTAGGAGAAAAATTCATCAGACTAGGCTTTCTTTTTTATTTTTTATTTTATCTTAGGAGAAAGATTCATCAGACTAAGACTTCTATCCTAGGAGAAAATTCATCAGACTAAGATTTCTAGCCTAGGAGAAAATTCATCAGACTAGGTTTTCTTATCTTAGGAGAAAGATTCATCAGACTAAGACTTCTTATCCTAGGAAAAAATTCATCAGACTAGGTTTATTTATCTTAGGAGAAAGATTCATTACACTAAGATTTTTTTTGTTATCTTAAGAGAAAGATTCATCAGACTAAGACTTCTATTCTAGGAGAAAATTCATCAGACTAGATTTTCTATCCTAAGAGAAAGATTCATCAGTCTAAGACGTCTATCCTAGAAGCAAATTCATCAGACTAGGGATTCTTATCTTAGGAGAAAATTCATCAGACTAAGATTTCTATCCTACGAGAAAGTTCATCAGACTAGTTATTTTTTAATCTTAGGAGAAAGATTTATCAACTAAGATTTTTATCCTAGGAGAAAATTTATCAGACTAGGTTTTCTTATCTTAGGAGAAAGTTTCATCAGACTAAGACTTCTATTGATCGGGTCCAAACCTACACCACTATAGAGCAGCGAGGATGGTCAATGCAGTTTTACCCAACGAGGTCGGGATCGATTTTAACAGGGAGTTAATTTGGTTGGGAGTTGGGTATCTAACTAATCTAGATGTGCGTGTTGTTCCTAATTGCACTTCCAAACATTGATACGATTTATTCTATTCTAATTTTATACTATAGTATGTTGAGTGTAAGCTAAGTACAATATATTTGGTGAAAGTTTTCAAGTGTTAAAAGGCACTAGGGAAGTGACTTCCGCCTAGGTGAGTATCTAATGGGTATCAAGAAACTAGGACAAACTTGTTATGATTTGGGGTCATGATATAACCATCACACATAAGTGCTCGCTCTATACCTCTCGGTTGTTTGAGTGACTTTGCCCGATTTTGCTTTCTCAAGCCCAAATGGGTGTTCATACAATACAAGTGAAATTGGCTCAAGTAGGGTATTACTATCTCTAGGTTTAACCCTTTAATTGGGGCTATTAATATATTAAGTTCACCCCAATTCCTTGTTAGCCTAATTTTCCTAGACTTAGTCCCTATTTCTCAAGAAGAGCCTAAGTCATAAAGGCATGAATCAGTATTTGCAACTACTAATTCTACAATTTTAGCATGAATTAGGCTAAATATCACTAACCCATAAATAATTAAGCCCTAACATTCAAGACCCATTAAATACCCACACTAGGGTTGGGTAACAACCTTAGCTATGGGGTTTAGCTACTCATAATAGCAGCAGAAATCAAAGATAAAGATGAAATATATGCCATAATATTAAAGTACAAGATGAAAATCTAAAGTTTGAAGGTATATCTACTCTAAAATTGCCCAAAAGGGGAAAACTCAGCTGTTCACGTGCTCTCCTCAACAAAACTTAACCTAAAATTGATAAATGGATCTATTTATACTAGGCTGAAATTTTCGGATAAACATACCCCTGCGGAGGATTCGCGGATGAGTAATTCTGACCGCATCCACGCTTGAGCTTTCGCGGCCGTGTAATAATGAGCGCGGTCCGCGTTTCTTCAATACTGGGCTTGGATTGGGCTTAGTTTTGGGAACCGGGTAATTTCAACCGCGTCAGCGTGTGCTTCCATCGCAGTCGCATAATTTGGAGGCGGACCGCGTTCTTCAGTTAAGCCCGACTTGCAGGGTCTCTGAACCTCAAGATGCGCTCTCAGCGGAATTCCCTTCGCGGTCGCGCCTTTCCAATGCGGTCAGCGGTGATTTTAGTAATCAAAGCAGCTTCTCTTAATCTACTTTCACGCACCGCGTAATATTGGCCGCCTCAGCGGTGGTCCTTACGCGACCGCATTTTTCTGCCGCTCTCAGCGCTCCAGTCTCGGCCTTGGATTCGTGCAGGTTTGACTCCTTCATGAGTTGATTATGGCTTCTTTGCCTTATTTTGACCAAACCCTGCTAGCAAGCACATTAAGTTAGTTTTTGGGAATACCTTTACGCATTTTTGACCCAAAACCTAAGCAAAAGATAGCAAATAATAGGCTAAAACCCCTAGTTATGGCCTGAACTTTTCCATGGTGAAGACAATGGCTAATAACTCTTTCTCGGTCACCGTATAATTGATTTGGGTGTCATTCATCATTTTGCTTGCATAATAGACCGGATAAAATATCTTGTTCACTCTTTGCCCCAAAATCGCTCTTACTGCAACGTCACTAGCATCGCACATGAGCTCAAATGGTAAGCTCCAATTGGGTGCGGTAATGATGGGAGTGGTTGTCAATTTATACTTGAGAAGCTCAAAAGCTTTCATGCAATCTTCATTGAACACAAACTTTACATCTTTTTCTAGCAGCTTGCATAAGGGGTTCACCACTTTTGAGAAATCCTTGATGAACCTTCGGTAGAACCCCGCGTGCCCAAGAAAGCTCCTAACTCCCTTGACGGAAGTAGGAGGAGGGAGTTTTGAAATAACTTCAATTTTCGCTTTGTCCACTTCAATACCATTCTTTGAGATCTTATGGCCGAGGACAATACCCTCCTCGACCATAAAGTGACCTTTTTCCCAATAAAGCACTAGGTTGGTCTCTTCACATGGGGCCAACACTTTGTCAAGATTATCTAAGCATTCTTCAAATGAGTCCCCCACAATACTAAAATCATCCATGAACACTTCAAGGAAGTCCTCCACCATATCCGTAAATATTGCCATCATACACCGCTGAAAGGTAGCTAGTGCATTACACAAACCAAACGGCATCCGTGAGAATGTAAATGTGCCAGAGGGACATGTGAATGTGGTTTTCTCTTGGTCTTCCGGTGCAATGAGAATCTGGTTGTACCCTAAGTACCCATCCAAAAAGCAATAGTAGGCACGCCCAGTGAGTCTGTCCAATATTTGATAAAGAAAGGGCAATGGAAAGTGGTCCTTGCGGGTCACTTTGTTCAGCTTTCTATAGTCCATACATACCCTCCATCCGGTGACAGTACGAGTGGGGATCAACTCATTTTTCTCATTTATGACCACAGTCATACCCCCCTTCTTCGGCACACATTGTACCGGTGAAGTCCATGAACTATCTGAAATAGGGTACACAACCCCAGCATCAAGCCACTTGATAATTTCCTTCTTGACGACCTCTTGCATAGCCTCGTTCAACCTCCTTTGATGTTCCACGGAGGGTTTGGCATAATCCTCTAGTATATTTTTGTGCATGCAAAAGGCGGGGCTTATACCCCGAATGTCAGCCAAAGTCCATCTGGTTGCCTTTTTCCTTCTTTGAAGCACCGCAAGGGTGGAGTCTACCTGCACGTTAGTTAGGCAAGCAGAAAGAATAATAGGTAATGTGGAAGAAGGGCCTAAGAATTCATACCTGAGGTGTGAAGGCAAAGGCTTCAACTCCAATGTTGGTGGCTCCTCGATTGAGGGCTTTGTTGGTGGAGTCTTCCGGTTTTCAAGTCCAAGGAAAGTTTACGGGGCCCATATGAGTAGGATCCCATTCCTTGCAACGCATTTGCACATTCAACCAAGCCTTCCTTTTCATCATCCTCATGGTTTAACAACACAGCTTCCAAAGGGTCTTCTACATTGATCATGGCACTCGTGTCATCAACTATCACCTCTGTCACAAGATCCACAAAAGAGCAAACTTCATTGCTATTTGGTTGCCTCATTGATTTGCACACGTGAAATACAACTTTTTCATCGCCCCACTCGGAAGGTGAGCTCCCCTGCTTCCACATCAACCAATGCCTTCCCTGTTGCTAGGAAAGGTCTCCCCAATATTATAGGTACCTCATAGTCGACTTCGCAGTTGAGAATCACAAAATCAGCAGGCAAAATAAACTTGTCAACCCGGACTAGAACATCATCAATAATACCAAGCGACCTTTTAATTGTCCGATCCGCCATTTATAATCTCATGGAAGTAGCTCTTGGTTGCCCAATACCTAGTGTCTTGAATGCGGAATATGGCATCAAATTAATACTTGCTCCCAAATCACACAAGGCTTTTGCAAAATCGGCGCTACCAATGGTGCATGGAATTGTAATGGCACTCACTTGATGAGTCATTTTGATGGTCTCACAATTCATAGATCTCTTCTTAGTTACCTAGTCCGTCATGAACTTGGCATATCCCGGCCTTTGTTCGAGAGCTTCTACCAAGGGCACATTGATTGACAAGCTTTTCATCATCTCAATAAACTTCTTAAATTGTTTTTCATTATTTTTCTTTGCAAGCCTTTGAGGATACGGTGGAGGAGGCCTTGGCAAAGAGGCTTTGGCTTTAGGCACTACCATTTCCGGTATGTCTATCACGAGTTCCCTAGACAGATTCACATCATTTTGAGTCTCCTCCATGTTGTCATCAATATCGATCCTCACTTCATCATTCACATTCTCATCATTGGCTTGAATCTCATCATCTTCTTGCAACACAACATCATCACTCACAATCTTCTTTGGATTAGAGGTACTTGCATCCCCACCTCTACCGCTTCTTGTGGTCACCACCATAGTATAGCCTGTATTGTTCCTACCCTTCGGGTTTACTACCGTATCACTTGGTAGTGCCCAAATACGGGCGAGTAGTCAATGCTTGAAAAATTTGACCCATTTGTACTTCGAAGTTGCGAATAGAGGTAGTATGGGAGGCTATTTGGGCATCAGAGTCAGCATTCCTTTCCATCATTTATTTGAACATACTCTCTATCCGCCCCATCTCATTATTTGAAGAACTTTGCCCTTGAGACCAATATGGAGGCGGATTGTTGGGCTGTTGATACATCGGGGGCCTTTGAAAGCCCGACCCCTGGTTGCCTTGATTATTATTATTCCAACCTCTTTGGTTTTCATTGCCGCCCCAATTGTTATTGTTTTTCCCCCAATTCTGATTGTTGTTTCCCCAATTGTTCAAGTTGTTGTTGTTGCCATTGTTCCAATTCCCTTGACCTTGGTTGTCCCAATTTTGATTGTTCCCTTGCGATCTCCATTGTTGATTTGGAGCATTGCTCAGTTGACCTTGGTAGTTATTGGCATATAATACTTCCTCACTTTGATCATCATAAGAATCGTCTTGATTGTAATCACTACCACTTTGCTCATATTGATCTTGATTGCTTTGCACTTGTTAACCATGCTATCTCTTCTTGTTGACCATGGCATTTACCCCTTCCATGGTATTTACTTGCTTTGTCCCTTGAACTTGCTGAAGTTGGGCCTTTGCTAACTGATTCATAGTAGTTATCAAATCGGCTATGGCTTGTCCGTGATCATGAAGTTCCTTATGAAGATGGATGGCATTAGGGTCACCATGAGGAATATTTGCCCGACTCTGCCAAGCTGAGGATGTGTCAGCCATCTCATCAAGTATGTCACAAACATCGGCATAAGGCATTTTCATAAAATTTCCCCCAGCTAGCTGATTCACCACACATTGGTTGATCGTATTGATGCCCCTATAGAATGCCTGTTGAATCATTGCTTCAGTCATATCATTGTTTGGGCAGACCTTGACCATTGTCCGGTATCGCTCCCAGATTTCATGAAGGGGTTCATTAGATTCTTGTTTAAAGGCTAAGATCTCATCCCTCAATGTTTCCATATGACCCGATGAGAAAAACTTGGCTATAAATTTTTCTGCCAACTCATCTCACGTGTGTATGGAGTGGTTGAGTAGCCTCTCGAGCCAGTCCAAAGCTTTCCCTCTAAGTGAAAATAGGAAAAATTTCAATCTTAGAGCGTCACTACATCAAAAAGTGATTTTAGCAGCAATTATTTAGTGACAATAACTTAATTGCCGCTAAAGTATTCAATGAAGGCAAAATATTAGCAGCCAAAGAATATTAGCCAGCAATAAATATATGTTTAGTAGAAATTTAAGAGAATAGCCCGCAAAACTTTGGTTTTAACTTTTCCTCTTCCTTCCAATTTAGTTTTCCCTCTTAATATTTTCCCTCTGATATAATTTACCACTCGATTTTCCTTAAAAAAAATATATCTTATTGTGCGGCCTTCAACTATTACGGTGAAGCCTCCATAAGCTTTGCAAAGTTGCTGAAGTAAGAAAACGTACCATTGCAATTTGGCCTTCAACAAACAAAATTCTTCCAGGTTGTAGATATGATTTTGATTCCTCTCTATATCTCTATTTCTAGATCTCAATTTCTCTATATACACTTTCTATCCCTGTCTCTATCTTTTGGAATTTAGGGTTCTATTATTATGACAACAGAAAGATTCAACCTTTTGACCAATATGTTGACTCAATACTTAAAAGGCCAACTCAACCAATCCGAGAATCATCAACATTTGATCCCAATATCAAATTATTCATTAAAATCAATATCAGATACAAAGCTCAACATCCAAATTACTACTTACTAGAATAACTTTTATTAAAAAGGGAATAATAGGAATATTTAATTTTGATGCCTGGGCAAATTATGGATATAGTCTAAATTGGCAATTTATTAAGATGTTGATTATCTTATCGTGTCTCTAAATTTTAAATTTTTTAGATTTTGTAAATACGTAATACTGCTTTCTTCTTGAAGTTGATGGGTGTAACTTTTCACCCTCTTGTTGATAATCAGAAGTTTGATTTGGTTTGTTACTTTTTTCTTACTGTGATATATTTGTTTTGGTGCTATATCCTTAACTCTGCTGTTTTATTTCTCCATCCCAATTTCTTTTATACAAATTAACTTCTCAAATATCAAATGAAACTTCACGTTGAACACTTTTTCGGTCATTATGTTATGACAATTGTGAAATCCATTAGTGAAAAAATATGAAATTTCGATCTAATTTGGAATTCAAATGCGATAAAAGAAAAAATAATTTTGGAACGGAGTGTGTATGAAAAAGGTGAACTGGGTAGTTAGATTTTCCATCAATTGTGCTTAATATTTATATGCTCTTAGTATAATTCAGTACTTGAATAAGATAAATTAGGTAAAACTCTTCCCCAAGGAACTAATAAAATAAAGGATTACATAAAATTCTGTTGAATCTGGACTGGAGGGTCTGTAACATCTGTTTTGAGGTTTATTATCAACTTTTTTATTTTTCTTGACTATGCTAGTGGCCATATAGGATAAAATGTGCGTGTTTTAGTGTACAGTTTGCTAGTGTTCTTTAGTGGGTGAATTGATTTCTGTATGTACTTCGTATGTTTTTTTTGAGAAAAATTGCATTATAATAAAGTTTATTTAGATTTTCCAATCACAATAGGGTCGTTTAGTCTGGAATCCATATGATGGGTTTTGTTTATTTTAAATAGTGTTGATTGCATCATAATAAACTTCATTATTAATGATTATCCTGAAATTATACCAGGTTTAAGTCGTCTTTTGGATTTGGTAATGCTTTAATGTTCTTTGATTTTTTAAGTGGTGAAAGTTGCATTTTATTGGGATTTTAGTCAGTTATTAGATTAGAACCGTGTCTTTTTTAAAGTATAGTTATTCTGGCTTTGTCATATGATGAATTTGGATCAATGTGTTTGTATGTAAAAGGATCTGTTAGGATGCATGTCTTGAGTAATAGGTGTTAGGTCATGATTCTCTAATCTTTAATGCTATTTAAATTTAAGCTGTGAACTTATACTCATTGGTGCTAGAAAAAAGGATGGCATACAACAAGTGAGATGATGCAATCAGAATTACTCCTAGTGAGATAATTCATGCGCAAATATGCTCCTAGTGAACCTATGCGTCAAAATATCAATGGCACCTCAACTGAACAGGTAACTCGAGTTTATAAGTTTTAGATATTTTTACGAAATTTTAATCCTATAAAAGTATTGTTAACTAGTGTGTTAATATTTATCAGGTTCCTGACGCCAACAGTGGCCATGACCGAGTACCACAAACATCAAGGATATCTAGTGTTGCTGAAAATACTTTACCTTCTCACGGTAATACTCATCTTTATCCTTCGGCGCTACTGTTTGTGTTTTCTACCGTTTGAGTGTATCTCCTTGATTTTTATTAATTTGTTGTTGTATTTGTGCTTTCCTTGGATGCTTCTTGCTTTTATATTGTCACGACCCAAAATTTAACTAGTCGTGATGGCACCTAACCCAACCCGTTAGGTAAGCCAATTACCAACTATCAAATTTCAATAATAATTATTAAAGCAATTTAAGTGAATAAATGTCTCAGTCTTATACAATTCCCAAGAACTGGTAGTACAAATCATGAGCTTCTAAGAATAGAGTATACAAAGCGGAAATGAAATAAATACATAGTCTGTTTGAATAATACATAAACATGGCTTTTATAAATCTAGGGCTACCCTGAACAAGAGACAGCTACAACAGGAATGCTGGTACATCTTCAAATCCCTCAACCATCGAGCACAGCAACAACAGCAGCCAACATCTACACGCAATGTGCAGAAGTGTAGTATCAGTACAACCGATCTCATGTACTGAGTAAGTAACAAACCTAGCTGTAGGTTGAAAGTAGTGACGAGCTTCTACCAAGGTCGGGTCCATAACCAATAGTCTACAACAGTCCATAACAACTTAAAGCAAATAATACCAGAAGTAACTCAGAGATAAAATGCTCAGCCAAATCATGATTTCAAAAATAATAGTTCTTCCTTTCAAATACATCAGTGAAAACCCAAATCGTTTGCCGAAGTTGCCAAAAATATGAATAGTTTGAAAATAATAATTTCTCCCAAAATCTTTTCAATAATAAATAAGATGTTTCATTTTCCTTCCGGATAACCCTTGTAAAACAAATGCATCTGTAAAAATGTATGAGAAATTATGAATGATGTGATGTTGTACAGCATGAGGAAAATACATCTATATGCATGTATGTCATGTGTGCATGCCAATGCGATGCAACTCAGTGATAAAATCATAAATAGCCCCTCGGGCAGAACATCACTCATATACAACCCCTCGGGCAAACCTCACAGTCACTCATGCCTCTCGGGCATACCTCACAGTCACTCATGCCACTCGGGCATACCTCACAATCACTCATACCACTCGGGCATACCTCACAATCACTCATGCCTCCCAGTCACTTGTCACGACCCAAATTAACCCTCCGTAAGGTGTCGTGTTGGAACCTAGTCTTTACGACTAGGTAAGCCTAAGATTACGAAAAATATAAAGAAAACACAACATTTTTAAAGATCAACAACATATTGTGAATAACCAAGAGTAGTACCACTCGGCATATACAAAAGAATTTTCCAAGACCCGGAATATCACTAAGTCACAAGCTGCAATAATCTATGTAGCTCTATACAAAAGTCTGAAGATAATAAAGAAAGTCTCTAGGCGAGGGAGTAGAAGGGGACTCCGAAGAACTGCGTACGCAAGCAGTAGTACCTTGAAGTCTCCAAAAATCAGCAGCACGCACTAACCCCTAGGCTGATAGCTCGCACCTGGATCCGCACACGAAAACATGTGCAGGGAAGGGCATGAGTACACCACAATGGTACCTAGTAAGTGCCAAGCCTAACCTCAGTCGAGTAGTGATGAGGTCAGGTCAAGGCCCTACCGGAGTAAATATAATAAATGAAACAGTAAAAGATATAAGTAAAATTTACGGTAATACAGTTAAAGACGACGTCAAATCTCAGATTTTCAATTGGGGAACCATTTCCCCCATTTCCAAACTTCTACCCTCAATTTCCTTAATTAGACGAGAAAAACAATAATAGATTAATGTATTATGATCAAAATAGAGTTAGAATTAGTTACCCAATAGTTCTCCTTCAAAATCCCTCGAGAAATCGTCTCCCACCTAGCTCTAAATCGAATTGGTGAAAAATGAGGGATGAACCCTCGAAGCTGCCTCTTCAACCCAGCGATTTCCGCACCTGCGCTCATGGGGCCGCATCTGCGATCACCCACCTGCGAAAAAATCATCGCAGGTGCAAAAATCACTTATCCGTGCTGGGGCCGCATCTGCGGGCAATTCTTCGTACCTGCGGTCCAAATCGGCGCATCTGCGCATTTCACTAAGGCAGTCAGGCTCCGCACCTGCGCCCACGCTTCGCACCTGCGGGCTCGCAGGTGCGGTCAAACTTGCGCACCTACGCTCCATCACAAGCCCCATCAGTTCCGCATCTGTGCACTCCCTCCGCACCTGCGGCCTCCCTTCCGCAGGCGTGAAACACCAGAACCAGCAAAGGCACCAGATTTTTCTTAAGTCCAAATTCATTCCGTTAAGCATCCGAAACACACCCGAGGCCCCCGGGACCTCAACCAAACATATCAACCAATCCTAAAACACCATACGAACTTAGCCGTGCCTTCAAACCACATCGAATAACACCAAAATCATGAATTAAGCACGGATTCAAGCCTAAGAATTTAAAATTTTTCAAATTCTACAAACGATGCCGAAACACGTCAAATCTAGTCCGAATGACCTCAAATTTTACACACAGGTCACAAATGACACTACGAACCTACATCCACTTTCTCAATTCCATTCCGAGCTCGATATCAAAATTTCCACTATCGGCCGAAATCGCCGAAAAACTAACTTTCGCCAATTCAAGCCTAAATCTACTACAGACCTCCAAAACACATTGCGGACACGCTTCTAACCCCAAAATCACTCAACGGAGCTAACGGAGACGACAGAATTCCATTCCGGATCCGTCTTCACACAGTTCCGATTACGGTCCAGACTCTAAGGCTTAAACTCACAGCTAGGGACTAAGTGTCCCAAAACTCTCTGAATTCCAAAACCAATCACTCCGGCCAGTCTCAAAAACATAAACAAATATGGGGAAAGCAGATATTAGAGGATCAGGGCTCTAATTCTCAAAACGACCGGCTGGGTCGTTACATCCTCCCCCTCTTAAAACAATCGTTCGTCCTCGAACGAGTATAAAGACATAACTGAACTGTGAAAAGATGAGGGTACTGGCTGCACATATCCTGCTCGGTCTCCCAAGTCGCCTTCTTGACCGGCTGACCCCTCAACTGGACCTTTACTGAAGCAATATTCTTTGACCTGAGCTTTCTAACCTGCCTGTCCAAAATGGCTACTGGCTCCTCAACATAAGATAGATCTTTGTCCAACTGGACTGAGCTGAAATCCAATACATGAGTCGGATCACCGTGATACTTCTGGAGCATAGACACGTGGAATACCGGGTGAACTCCTGCTAGGCTGAGAGGCAAGGCAAGCTCATAAGCAACCTCCCCAACTCGCCGCAATATCTCAAAAGGACCAATGAACCTCGGGCTCAGCTTGCTCTTCTTCCCGAACCTCATGACGCCCTTCATAGGCGATACCCGAAGAAAGACCCGCTCACCAACCATAAATGCCAAGTCACGAACCTTCCGGCCCGCATAACTCTTCTGCCTGGACTGGGCTGTGCGAAGTCTCTCCTGAATCACCTTCACCTTATCCAGGGCATCCTGGACCAAATCTGTACCCAACAATCGGGCCTCGCCCGACTCAAACCATCCCACTGGGGACCGGCACCGCCTACCATACAAAGCCTCATACGGTGCCATCTGAATGCTAGACTGGTAGCTGTTGTTGTAAGCGAACTCTGCAAGTGGCAAGTATTGGTCCCATGACCCTCCGAACTCCATCACACAGGCACAGAGCTTATCCTCAAGAATCTGAATCGTGCGCTCGGACTGCCCGTTCGTCTGAGGGTGAAAGGTTGTGCTCAACTCCACCCTAGTACCCAACTCCTGCTGTACGACTCTCCAAAACCGTGATGTGAACTGTGTACCTCTGTCTGAAATGATGGATACTAGAATACCATGAAGACGGACAATCTCTCTGATATAAATCTCAGCCAACCTCTCAGAAGAATAAGTGGTCAACACTGGAATAAAATGAGCTGACTTGGTCAGCCGATCCACGATCACCCAAATAGCATCGAACCTTCTCAAAGTCCGTGGAAGTCCAACTACAAAGTCCATGGTGATCTGCTCCCACTTCCACTTTGGGATCTCTAACCTCTGAAGTAATCCACCCGGCCTCTGGTGCTCATATTTGACCTGCTGACAGTTGAGACACTTGGTCACAAACCCAACTATATACTTCTTCATCCTCCCCCACCAGTAGTGCTGTCTCAAATCCTGGTACATCTTCGTGGCACCGGGATGAATGGAGTACCGCGAGCTGTGGGCCTCCTTGAGAATCAACTCCCGAAGTCCATCTACATTGGGCACACATATCCGGCCCTGCATCCTCATCACACCGTCATCACCAATAGTCACATCTCTGGCATCACCTCGCCGAACCCTATCCTGAAGAATTAGAAGATGAGGATCATCATGCTGGCACTCCCTGATACGGTCATAAAGAGAAGACCGAGCAACCACACAAGCTAATACTCGGCTAGGCTCTGAAATATCCAACCTCACGAACTGACTGGCTAAGGCCTGACCATCCAAGGCTAAGGGCTTCTCAACTTCCGGAAGATATGCCAAACTCCCCAAACTCTCTGCCCGGCGACTCAAGGCGTCGGCCACTACATTGGCTTTCCCCGGGTGGTATAATATAGTGATATCATAGTCTTTAAGTAGCTCCAACCACCTACGCTGAAGCAAATTAAGGTCCTTCTGCCTGAATAAGTGCTGCAAACTCCGGTGATCAGTGTAAATCTCACAGGGAACACCGTATAAATAATGACGCCAGATCTTCAGGGCGTGAACAATAGCTGCTAACTCGAGATCATGAACCGGATAATTCTTCTCATGCACCTTCAACTGTCTAGACGCGTAGGCAATCACCCTACCGTCCTGCATCAATACCGCTCCAAGGACAATCCTCGAGGCATCACAACAGACAGTGTAGGACCCCGAACCTGTAGGCAATACTAATACTAGAGTTGTAGTCAAAGCTGTCTTGAGCTTCTGAAAGCTCTCCTCACACACCTCGGTCCACCTGAACGGAACACCCTTCTAGGTCAGCCTGGTCATAGGTGCTGGAATGGATGAAAATCCCCCCACAAAGCGACGGTAATACCCCGTCGAACCAAGGAAACTGCGGATCTCCGTAGCTGATGACGGTCTGGGCCAACTCTGCACTGCCTCCACCTTCTTCGGATCTACCTTGATCCCATCACAAGACACTATGTGGCCTAAGAATGCCATTGAATCAAGCCAGAATTCACACTTAGAAAATTTTGCATACAATTTCTTCTCCCTATAAGTCTGAAGCACGGTCCTCAAGTGTTGCTCATGATCTTCCCGAGACCGGGAATATACCAGGATGTCGTCAATAAACACAATGACGAAGGAATCAAGATAAGGCCGGAACACAATGTGCATCAAATGCATAAAGGCTGCTGGGGCATTGGTCAACCCAAATGACATGACAAGAAACTCATAGTGACCATATCTGGTCCTGAAAGCAGTCTTCGGGATGTCCGGCTCCCGAATCTTCAACTGATGATAGCCAGAACGTAAATCAATCTTGGAAAACACCCTGGCACCCTGTAACTGATCAAATAAATCATCGATGCGAGGCGAATGATATCTGTTCTTCACTGTAACCTTATTCAACTGCCGATAATCAATACACATACACATAGAACCATCCTTCTTCTTCACAAATAAGACCGGAGCACCCCAAGGTGATACACTGGGCCTGATGAAACCCTTATCAAGCAACTCCTGCAACTGCTCCTTCAACTCCTTCAACTCAGGAGGAGCCATACGGTAGGGAGGAATAGAAATGGGATGAGTGCCCGACAACAAATCAATGCCAAAATCAATATCTCTGTCGGGCGGCATGCCCGGAAAATCAGCTGGAAACACATCTGGAAAGTCCCTCACTACTGGAACTGACTCAATTGTAGGTGTATCAATACTGACATCTCTCACATAGGCCAAATACGCATCACACCCCTTCTCAACCATTCGCCGAGCCTTAAGAAATGAAATGACCCTACGGGGAGTATACTCTAAGGTACCTCTCCACTCTAATCTCGGCAAGTCTAGTATAGCCAGCGTCACGGTCTTAGCGTGACAATCAAGAATAGCATAATGGGGCGACAACCAGTCCATGCCCAAGATAACATCAAAAACTACCATACTGAGTAATAACAAATCAGCTCTGGTCTCAAAACCACTAAGAGCAATCAAACACGACCGATATATGCGGTCCACAACGAGAGAATCTCCCACGGGAGTAGATACATAAACAGGGGAACTCAAAGAATCCCGAGATATCCCCAAATGTGGAGCAAAATAAGAAGACACATATGAATACGTAGAGCCTGGGTCAAATAATACTGATGCATCCCTATGATAGACAGGGACGATACCTGTGATGACTGAATCTGAAGCAACGGCCTCTGAACGGGCTGGAAGGGCATAGTACCTGGCCTGGCCTCCCCCTCTAGGGCGACCTCGACCTCCCAAACCTCCACCTCGAGTTGGCTGAGGAGGTGGGGTGGCAGCTGGTGCTGGAAGAATGGACGGAGGACCCGGTGGAGCACGTGGAGGCTGATAAGTCTGTGAAGGTGTACCCCTCCTGGCTCTAGTGCAATCTCTAACCATGTGATGAGTGTCACCACACTCAAAACAACCCCTCGGAGAACGCGACGGCTGAGACTGACTCAGACCTGGCCTGCTGGACTGGCCGGTAATAGCATCTCGAGTAGGAGGCATACTGGATACTGGCGGTGCATAATAGGGCTCCTGAGGTCTAGGAGGAGCTGGAACACCGCTGGCTGCTGGAAGAGCTGAATGAACATGGAGACTCACAAAACCCCTACCATAGCGTGCTGTTGGTGCACGAGCTCCTGAATAATGACCAGTCTCTCGAGACCTCTTGGCCTCTCTCTCCTCTCTGTCCTAGGCAAACATGCCCTCCACTCTCCTGGCAATGCTCACTGCCTGCTAATAAGTGATGCCCATCTCCAATTCCCTGGCCATACTGGTCCGAATACTGGGGTGGAGTCTCTCAATGAAGCGACGAACCCTCTCTCTGACTGTAGCAACCAGAGCCGGTGCATGGCGAGCTAACTCACCGAAACGGACTGCATACTCCGACACAGTCATAACACCCTGACGCAACTGCTCAAACTCTGCGCGCCAAGCATCTCTGAGGCTCTGAGGAATATACTCACGCAAGAACATCTCTGAAAACTGAGTCCAAGTGAGTGAGGCTGCCTCGTCCGGACTACTCAGATCATAGGCACGCCACCACTGATATGTTGCTCCCCTCAGCTGGAAAGCGGTGAACGAAACCTCACTCGTCTCCACAATGCCCATAGTGCGAAGAATACGATGACACTCCTCAAGAAAACCCAGAGCATCATCTGAAGCTAGTTTGCTGAAAGTAGGTGGGTGGTACTTCTTGTACCTCTCAAGTCTGAGTTGCTTTGCCTCAGAAGCAGCTACCTTGATCTCATGTTGAACCGGAGCCACTGGGGGCATAGGAATTTACTCTGGGGCCTGATCAACCTGGACCTCTGCTCAGGAGTGCGGGCTGCGGGAGTCTGTGCCCCTCCCCCGGCCTGAGATGTAGCGGGAGCTATCGGAAATAGTCCAGCCTGAGCCAGAGTGCTGAACATGCTCATGAACTGAGCTAAAGTCTCCTGGAGGGCTGGAGTAGCAATAGGGATCTCCGGTGCTGGCCGTCCAGCTGGAACTGCTGGGGGCTCCTCTGACGCAGCTCTCGCAGGTGCTCGGGCTGCACCACGTGGTCGTCCTCTACCCCGACCCCGACCTCTGGCGGCTCTGATAGGGGGCTCGGGTGCCTGATCCTCGGTCCTGCCAGTACGGGTCCTCACCATCTGTGAGAAAGAATAGAATAGAATCTTAGAATATTTGATGTCAATAACTCGCACGACAAGGAAATCAAAGAAATATGATTGTTCTTAACAGTTACATAGCCTCCCGAAGATAAGTACGGACGTCTCCGCACCGATCCGCGAGACTCTAATAAACCGGCTTGTGACTCGCGACTCCTATGAACCTAGTGCTCTGATACCAACTTGTCACGACCCAAATTAACCCTCCGTAAGGTGTCGTGATGGCACCTAGTCTTTACGACTAGGTAAGCCTAAGATTACGAAAAATATAAAGAAAACACAATATTTTTAAAGATCAATAACATACTGTGAATAGCCAAGAGTAGTACCACTCGGCATATACAAAATAATTTTCCAAGACCCGGAACATCACTAAGTCACAAGCTGCTATAATCTATGTAGCTCTATACAAAAGTCTGAAGATAATAAAGAAAGTCTCTAGGCGAGGGAGTAGAAGGGCACTCCGAAGATCGGCGGACGCAAGCAGTAGTACCTTGAAGTCTCCTAAAATCAGCAGCACGCACTAACCCCGAGGCTGAGAGCTCGCACCTGGATCTGCATACAAAAATATGTGCAGGGAAGGGCATGAGTACACCACAATGGTACCTAGTAAGTGCCAAGCCTAACCTCGGTCGAGTAGTGACGAGGTCAGGTCAAGGCCCTACCGGAGTAAATATAATAAATTAAACAGTAAATTTACGGTAACACAGTTAAAGAAATTCTCGAAAGTTTAACAGTTAAGGGAGCCCTCGGCTTAGAAGAAGGTAAACACAGTGGGAAATCTCCCGGGATACCGTCCCTTAGTTTCAAATGAATATGCAGTACAGGGGGATCTCCCGGAATACGTCTGTAGTCCCAAAGTAAATATACAGTGCTGGGGGATCTCTCGAAATACGTCCTTAGTCCCAAAGTAAATATACAGTGCTGGAGGATCTCCCGGAATACGTTCGTAGTCCCAAAATAAATATGCAAGACAGGGGGATCTCCCGGAATACGTCCGTAGTCCCAATTTAAATATGCAACGCAAGATGAAATGGCTGGTATGTCATCGAGTTATACGGTTTATACTGAACACAGATAAGGAAAGTAGGGACTTAACTAAGCATGGCGCACAGAATGTCAAATAGACAGTTAAAACACGTAAGCATGCTTCTCTAATCTAAGCTAAACTATTCAACGTATTAGTGAAATTTAATAAGGGAAAACAGTTTATGATTTAGAAAGGAAAAATGGGATTTTTGCAATAATAGCCCATATACGTACTCGTCATCTCACGTACATGACGCCCACACATCAATTAATATCAAACATCTTAAGGGAAAAGTCCCCAACACTAGGTTAGTCAAGCCACTTACCTCGAATCGCTCAAATCAACTCGATATCATGTTCTTCCCACGAGTATCCGACTCCACATGGCCCGAATCTATTCAAATTAATTGCATTATGTAAATATAACTACAAGTAACTAATTTAGCTAATTAATTCGAAGCTAAAGCGTGAAATTAGAAAAAACGCCCAAAAAGTCTCCCCGGGCCCACGTCTCGGAATCGGGTAAAATTACAAATTATGAACACCCATTCACTCACGAGTTCATTCGAACAAAAATCATCTAAATCCGACGTCAAATTCCCATTCAAATCTCAGATTTTCAATTGGGGAACCTTTTCCCCCATTTTCAAACTTCTACCCTCAATTTCCTTAATTAGACGAGGAAAACAATAATAGATTAATGTATTATGATCAAAATAGAGTTAGAATTAGTTACCCAATAGTTCTCCTTCAAAATCTCTCGAGAAATTGTGTCCCACCGAGCTCTAAATTGAATTGGTGAAAAATGAGGGATGAACCCTCGAAGTTGCCTCTTCAACCCAGCGATTTCCACACCTGCGCTCATGGGGCCGCATCTGCGGTCACGCACCTGCGGAAATATCATCGCAGGTGCGAAGGTCACTTATCCGGGCTGGGTCTGCATCTGCGGGCAATTCCTCGCACCTGCGGTCCAAATCGGCGCATCTGCGCATTTCACTAAGTCAGCCAGGCTCCGCACCTGCGCCCACGCTTCGCACCTGCGGGCACGCAAGTGGGGTCAAACTTGCGCACCTGCGCTCCATCACCAGCCCCACCAGTTCCGCATCTGCGCACTCCCTCCGCACCTGCGGATCTCGCACCTGCGGCCTCCCTTCCGCAGGTGCGAAACACCAGAACCAGCAAAGGCACCAGTTTTTTCTTAAGTCCAACTTCATTCCGTTAAGCATCCGAAACACACCCGAAGCCTCCGGGACCTCGACCAAACATACCAACCAATCCTAAAACACCATACGAACTTAGTCGAGCCTTCAAACCACATCGAACAACACCAAAATCATGAATTAAGCACGGATTCAAGCCTAAGAATTTAAAATTTTCCAAATTCTACAAATGACGCCGAAACACGTCAAATCTAGTCCGAATGACATCAAATTTTACACAGATCACAAATGACACTATGAACCTACAACCACTTTCGGAATTCCATTCCGAGCTCGATATCAAAATTTTCACTATCGGCCGAAATTGCCGAAAAACTAACTTTCGCCAATTCAAGCCTAAATCTACTACAGACTTCCAAAACACATTCCGGCCGCGCTCCTAACCCCAAAATCACTCAACGGAGCTAACGGAGTCGACGGAATTTCATTCCGGATCTGTCTTCACACAGTTCCGACTACGGTCCAAACTCTAAGGCTTAAACTCACAACTAGGGACTAAGTGTCCCAAAACTCTCTGAATTCCATAACCAATCACTCCGGCCTGTCCCAAAAGCAGAAACAAATATGGGGAAAGCAGATATTAGGGGATCAGGGCTCTAATTCTCAAAATGACCGGCCGGGTCGTTACAGTCATTCAGCACTCGGCACTCACACTCAGTAGGTACCTGCGCTCACTAGGGGTGTGTACAGACTCCGGAGGGGTTCCTACAGCCCAAGCGCTATAATCTGCACGGACAACTCACGTTCTATAATATCATATCAGAATCCGCACGGACAACTCACGTGCCATAATAAGCCAATAAGTCCTGCTGCAGGCGGGCATCCCCAATCCATATAATAGTAATAATATATATAAAGCCAACATGGCATGCTGCGGCGTGCAGCCCGATCCCAAAATATCCTCACAACCAGGCCCTCGGCCTCCCTCAGTCATCAATCTCTCAGTCTCTCTCTCACGGGCTCACAATGTCATGAGAATAGCCCAAAAATGATGATATGATGCATCAATAAATAACAACAGAGACTGAGATATGATATGCAATGAAATGAATATGACTGAGTATGAATTTTTAATTTAAATAAATAATTCACAGCAATATGACCTCTGTGGGTCCCAAAAATACTGGCACATAGCCTCAACATGATTTTTAATATGCTTTTCAGCTCAATTTCTTTAACTCATAAAACACATGGAAAATGCCAAGATCATTTAACTACAAAATTTCACAGAAACAATTATGTCACAATTTCTATAGTGCACGCCCACACGCCCTTCAACTAGCATGTACGTCACCTCCCAACAATTCACAAAATACATATATTCAGGGTTCATACCCTCAACTCCAAGATTAGAAGAGTTACTTACCTCGAACAAGCAAAATCCAATGTCGAGCAAGCTAAGAATGCTCCAGAAATTCCATTCTGCGCGTATCAACTTCTAAACAGCTCGAATCTAGTCACAATTAATTTGATTCAGCCCACAAAAATTATAGGAATTAATTTCATATCAAAATATTAATATTTTCCAAAAATCCAAAATTACGCCCCAAAAATCACCTGTGGGGGCCACGTCTCAGAATTCGATAAAAGTTATAAAATCCAGAAGCCCATTCAACCACGAGTCTAACCATACTAATTTTACCAAAATCTGACCTCAACTCGACCTCCAAATCTTCAAATCTTATTTTCAAATCCCTAAGTTCAAACCCCCGATTTACACCTCAAAAACATGTAATCTAGTCGGATTATTCGATGATAATTCAATATTATGGAGTAGAAATGATCACAAGTGACTTACCTCAAGTTTCCCTTGAATTCTCTCTCAAAATCGCCCCAAAAACCGTGTTTGAAGGCCCAAAAATGGCCAAAACTTGGAACCCCTCTGTTTTTAATATTCTGTCCAGGATTTTCGCACCCGCGGTGATTTCTTCGCACCTGCGGTCTTCGCGCCCGCGGTGATTTTTTCGCGCCTGCAGTCTTCGCACCCGCGATGATTTCTTTGCACCTGCGGTGTTCGCACCTCAAATCAAAATTTATGAACTTTGAACTTTCAAATTCTATATCTTGTGCTGAAACATATCAAATTAATCCGGAATGACTTCAAATTTTGCACAAAAGTCATAAATGACATAACGAAGCTATTCAAATTTCCAGAATCAGATTTCGACCTCGATATCAAAAAGTCAACCTCTTGGCCAAACTTCCCAAAATTAAATTTTTCGGCATTTCAAGCCTAATTCCACTACGGACCTCCAAATAATTTTTCGGACACGCTCCTAAGTCCGAAATCACCATACGGAGCTATTGAGATCATCAAAATTAAATTCCGAGGTCGTTTACTCATAAGTCAATATCCGGTCAACTATTTCAACTTAAGCTTCCAACATGAAAATTCATCCTTCCAAGCTAACTCCGAAATACCTTAAAACCAAAACCGACAATTCACACAAGTCATAATACCTCGTAGGAAGTTATTCAAGACTTCAAATAGTTGAAAGGAACATAATTGCTCAAAACGACCGGTCGGGTCGTTACATATATATATTTCCTTTTTCCACGGTTGTTGATGTCGTAAGGTTGTGATAATAGTGAATACTGTCAGATACCATAATCACCTACTACATCTTTACCATCCAACTTTCTGTTGTAATTTGTAGTAACATTTTTCTCAAGCATAAGTTAATATTACTACAAAAATGTATTGTTTCCTTTGCTATGCCTATGCCAGTGAACTTAGTTATATGGACTCCTCCTCCAGTTGACGACACTTCTTTCTTGCCTTGGAATAAAATAAACTGGAAAAGCTTTTGTAAAATTATGACCGGATATTTGGAAATTTCGTGTGATTTATGCAGCAGTGGAAAGGATATTGCTTACCTGTCTCATTTAAAGAATGATCTCCTTGAACAAGTTGTAACTACTAGATTTGCATATTTGATGCCAATGCAAATCTAGTCACTCAAGTCTCAACACCTTCACTTCTTTTTGCAAGTTGCTGCTACAGATAAAACTTGCCATCATCCTTAAGTGACTCAATTACTATCAGGAAATAATACCATAAACATTATCAGTCTCTGGTTTATCCATTCCCTCTTCCAAGATATTTCTTTATATCTACAACCACTGTTGCAAAATGCCTTCTCACCTCTAAAAAGAACACAAACAGAAATACAATTCAGGACATAATGCATCACACATATTGTTCTTACAAAAAGGAAAGTTACAAGAGTTTTAATTATCAATGTATTACTACATAGTGAAAAGATTATTTATTTATTCAGTTAAATGGACATTACTTTCTACCTTTAATCATATTTGCCTGCTTGAACTCTTGGGATGGTTGGCAAACCGATAGCCTTAAATCTAAATGTCAATCACAACAAGTACGTTGTGTCTTTGCTGGGTAAATGTGAGCCTCCACCAACTGAATAACGCATTTGCATTTCTTGAGAGTAGATGTTGGTAAATATCGATTAAGGAAGGAGCTTGAGTAGAAATGAAGTCTATAGACATGGTTTACCAATAGAAAGAATAGAGAAAGTGAACCTTAGTAAACTATCAAACTTGTTTTGAGAGGTAAGTTACACATAGAAAGAATCCATGATATAGATATATCCTTTAATTCAAAAGGTCTTTTACTCTCATATGGACTATGTCAAGGGAGGTGAATTTTTAAGATATTGTATCTCTTTTTTGCAATTGAAAGAATCTGTACTAGTCATATACTAGTGTAACTCTTCCCTTTGTTGTGTAGATTTTACTTGATTTTAGAATGACTTACATGGGTATCAGAATGATATGTAGTAAACTTGTCCTTGCTTCTTGTGGCTATTTTTTCATAGTATATAATGTGATTACTAAAAGCAAAATTTCAAGGAGGACATGACCTGCTGATATACTAGAAACTAATATCGAAAGCCTTATAATTTAATAAATTCTCGTACGTAGCTAAAAAATAAAGGCAGCATCTCATTTGTTGGAATTAAAGTATTTTTTGTTTTCAGGGAACTTTATACAAAACTTATATTGATATAGAAGATTCATGTAGCTCATCTCTACTAGCTAAAATGTTTTATATCCTGCGGTAGGTATCATATTTGGACATAGCTTCATATCAGTCGTGTGAAGGTTTTATGAGTATCTTGTTGTACTGGTCCATAGAACTTAGTCTTGGAATTGTAGTTATGTTTAGGTTCTTATCAGAAACAATTATTCTTAAGTTGACTATAGTTTCTAGAGTAATTTTAACTATTTGTGACACATACAATATGCCTATGGCTAAGGTTTTGTCGAGGTTATTGTGCATGTAAGCAAAAGAACTTGTTTAAGGAAGCATATTCTAGTATCTATGTTTAAGGAAAAGAACTTGGCGACTATAACATTTGCTAATGAACTTGGCACGCAGCTTCCTTTCACTTCTCCAAGCTAATATTCTGCTTTTGATTTTTTTTTGTTCCCCTCGGTTAATACAAAGAAAGAATCTCTCTTTCATTATTTGCAAATCCATTTTGCTCGCCTATTAATCCATCTAGTTGTTTCTGCTAATAAATGTTAGGTGAGGGAGTTGGCTGAAAAAGAATATACAAACAGACAATGATGGAGTCTTCAATATGTTTTTTCATATTATATTTTATCTTTTGACACAGTTTTTTTTATAATTTCAGGTCACACACTCTGATGTTCAATAATTTAGCGGGTGGAAGATTTAAATATGATAAAAAGTTGCGGAAATTATTTTAAGACTGTCATTCGTCAGGATTAATTATATAATAACATTAGCTATTCAGTTCAAACAATATAAGTTTATTTTTTAAGTTAATGTGACATTGATTTTTTTATTAATACTTCCTTTTGTTTGTTAAGATTTAGTAAGGTATATTATATTTTTGAATTAATATTAATATATTTTGTTGTTTGGAACATATTCTAGACGAATGTAGTAACTATTATTAATGGTGCCTAAATTATTTCCATTACAGCTTGTGACTTTTAGCGCTAAAAATAATTATTGTTAAAGATAGCTTTTTAGCGACAATTTAGTTGAATATATCAGCCATTGAAATGGACGCTAAAAGGGCAAACTAAGAATTTGTCAGCAGGGATACTATTGCAATTCTAATTGCCACAAAATAATTGCCGTTAAAGATATGAACTTTTAGCGGCAATTATTTTAAATTTAGAGGCTATATAATAGGACGCTAAATGAGCATAAATTAGCCGTTTTTATATTGGGGTTTAGCAGCCATCATAATTGCCGCAAACAATTACCGTTAAAGTCAATTCTTTCTAGCGGCAATAAATCATATATTTTACCAGCTTTTGTCAGAAAGGCCGCAAAAGACTTTGCCGACTCCAACATCAGCGGCTAAATGCCAGTGGCCGGTAAACGATATAGCGGCTATTGTTATTGCCGCTAAAGTCGTTTTGTATTGCCGCTAAATACCCTTTTTGTTGTAGTGTAAGTAATCAACTCAAGAACTTTAAATCATAAGAAACGGTAGAACCAATTCACAAGAAATAACCACAGTAAAGAATGCCAGGCATAAAGAAAACAGCTCAACAAGGGAAAACTAATATGTGGCAATGATCCCACAACATACATTTCAACAACAAGGAAGCTAACACGAGTCAAATAATTTCAAATAAAACCAGTCGACTAAGATATAGGATATATAAATTTCTTTTAAGGTTGAGAAATTACGAAGGATATTCAACAATTCAATTAAGAATAAGCAGCGGAAAGATAATCATAACCTCAATTAATACTGAACAATTATAGAATGAGATAATATAATTTCAAATAAAGATAAGCAGTTATGAAAAGATAGCATGACAATAGAAAAGGTAAAATCTTTAGTTAAATAAAATAAGAGTCAAATAGGCAATAAGAGTGAATCCTGAAGCAATTAATTCTAATTAAAGCATGTAGAGGTGAATCTAGCAAATAGGAACTTAATCATATCAAGAACAACTTCATACTTAGTGAATATAAGGACCTAAGAACCATAAAAGGCCAACTTTCCACAAATAAGTGTGAGCACGCACTCGTCACCTCGCGTACATGGACTACAATCAACATAGAAGACTCAAATCCTAAGGAAAAATGCCCCACACAAGGTTAGACAAGATACTTACCTCGAACCAAGCTCAATCAATCAGTAACAATACCTTGACCATGAATATCCGTCTTCGAATGGCCCAAATCTAGCCAAAATCAATTACATACCATAAATACAACTATAAGGAATTAATCTAATTAATGAAATCAAAGCTAAAACAAGAAATTAAAAAATCGCCCCAAAATTCTCCCGGGCCCACGTCTCGAAATCGGATAAAAGTCATAAAATATGAACACCCATTCACTCACAAGTCCACTCGTACCAAAATTAGCCAATTCCGATCACAACTCGACCTTCAAATCCTCAATTTGTGGTTTATGAAGTTTCTATATTTTTTCCCAAATTTCCATCTCAAAGTACTAATTAAATGATAAAATTAGTGATATATTCATGTATATTAACCAAATCCAAGTTAGAATCACTTACCCCGATGAATTTCTTGAAAAACCCACAAAATATCGTCTCAAACCGAGCTCCCAAAGTCCAAAAATAAAATAATAACCTAAAACTCAGATATATAGTACATCCTCTGAACTCCCAATGTTCGGTCCGCACAATTCCATGTGCGGCTGCACATCCAAGCTTCTGCGGTCGCACAAAAATTGTGCAGCCGCACTCTTGGTGACTGCACTGGCAGACTTTAGTATTTTGGCCATATTTTTCTCTATAAATCTCCAAATGCTGACTTCTTTACCTTTCTGGAAACTAGACCCGAAGGGCTACAACTTTCGTTTTTGAATCATCTCAAAATTTCTCGTAGATTAAAAGATATAAGCTTCCAAAATCGGACCAGAGAATCTGAGAGTTCCTGAGTGCGGCCGCGCACAAAATTGTAAGGTCCGCATAATTCCCCTGAGGTTCGCACTCCCTTTTTGCCACAACACTCCCAAAATGTGCGGTCCACACTTCCAAAGACCCCCAAAACAATATTAGAGTGCTGAAAAGCCCGTACTCGTTCAAAAATCACCCGAGGCCCCCGGGATCTCAACCACATATATCAACCAATCCTAAAATACCATAGGAACTTAGTCGAGCCCTCAAATCACATCAAACAACGCTAAAATCACGAATCATCCTCCGATTCAAACTTAAAGAACTTGAAACTTCTAAATTCGACAACCGATGCCGAAACCAACCAAACCACATCTGATTGACCCTAAATTTTGCACACAAGTCAAAATCAACATTACGAACCTACTCCAACTTTCATAATCGAAATCCGATCCCGATATCAAAAATTCCACTACCGGTCCAAAACTCCAAAAATTTGACTTTCACCATTTCAAGCCTAATTGAGCTCGGACCTCCAAAACACAATACGGACACGCCCCTAAGCCAAAAATCACCCAACGGAGCTAACGGAATTGACGGAATTCCATTCCAGAGCCGTCTTCACATTGTTCCGACTATGGTTCAAATTTTAAGACTTAAGCTCCTAATTAGGGACTAAGTGTCCCAAAACACTCCAAAACCAAAACGAAACCTCCAGGCAAGTCATAATAGCAGAAAATAGATATGGGGAAAGTAGTTAATAGAGGATCGGGGCTATTACTCTTAAAACGACTGGCCGGATCGTTACACAGGTATTGAAGATATCGGATTCAGACAAAGATTAGAGTATGATCGCAAGGATTCAAGGTAGGACTGCTTGGCCATCGCAGTCCCTTGGAGTCTTTCCATTTTATTATACTGTTAATTTCTTATTCGATCAATACTGTATATTCGATCCTTGAGATAATTTCATGTATTCAGTTAGAGTTCGTGACTCAGTGTTACCAGTCTTGGGAGGTTGTATTAAATTATATGTTTTAAAAAAATGGCTTGACTTATGATTATAATCGGCTTACTTAGTCTTAGAGACTAAGTGCCATCACGACACCTGCGGTAGAATTTTTGGGTCGTGACAAGTTGGTATCAGAGCTCTAGGTTCATAGGTTCTACGAGTCACGAACGAGTTTAGTAGAGTCTTGCGGATAGGTACAGAAACGTCTGTACTTATATTCGAGAGGTTACAGAGCTAGTAGAAAATCTTCACTTCTTTTATTCCTTATCGTGCGGTATTTATTCAGCTTGAAACATATATCTAATGTTCTTTTGCATCCACTCGTGTATGAAATTGGGCACTCAGTATCAACTATGCGCCAATGGTTCGTGATACTACAGATGGGTTATAAGGGAACTAGCATTGCTCAACCATTGTTACAACGTGTCATCCAGATCGAGGATGCGGAAGTATTGAGAGATCATTTAGTTGTCCACATTGGGGTACAACAGTTTCTGACATATGGTTGATAAGTATGATCTTAAGAAGGTTTAATTAATTGCCTAATCGTCACAATCGTGGTAGGGTCACGAGGTGGATGTAGATTTGAAATAGTTGGTGGTATTAGAGACTATGTAGTTCGTATGGGATTTCTATTTAGCGAAGGGTACATACGCAGCCAAGACACTGGAGGAAGTGAGTTTAACTGTCACGAGGATGACATGTGCCAAATAAAAATCTTGAGGTGTCTTATGACCGGTATCCTATGAGCGATGAAGGTTAGTATTGTGGATCATTGGAATGTGTCCTATGGCTTCACGCCAAGTGAGGGGAGTCCACTATCAATGATCAGATTGCGGGGTCATGTGTTATATTAGTTTTGGCCTGAGATGTATTTATGTGGTATTGAAAGGTTCTCCGAAACTTGTATATGATTAAGAAGTGAGATTTGTATGGGATGATGTTGGGGCTTGCGGTATTCCCGCGTCCTTAATAATTCTACATTTCAGTACCAGCGGGGTCACAAAAACACTTTCAGAATATTCGGGGTGCTAGAGTAAGTTCTTTTAATGCACCACCAGCACGGGGTTCTTACAGTGGTTATTTCAGTTATCCGGCAGAGATTCAGTATGAGCAGCCGCACCTGCAGAGGGGTTGTTATGAGAGTGGTGATACTAGACACATCAAGAGGAATTGTCCCTGACTTGGGAGGGGTGGATTTCATCAGAACACTCAGGCTATAAGCTTTATTCTAGTTAATACTCCACGTGCATAGCCAGTTAAGGGTGGAGCACAGGCGAGTAGAGGGCGCCTAAGAGGTGGAGGCCCGACCTGTTGATATAATTGCTATGAATTGGCTGAGACCGATACACCAGATGGTGTAATTACAGGTATGATTTAATTTATAATAAAAGGAGCACCATTCTTATTTTGATTCGATTCCGATTATAGAGGTGAGAACTCATTTCATGCTCCTTACATATGGTGGATTAGTAAATTTGTACTCCACTCCTGTGTTTATCCATGTTGGGAGATTTTATGGTGTTAGCCCATGTGTATCATTTTTGTTTTGTACATTATTGTGGGCTATGAGTCCAAGGGTGACTTTCTATTACTCTCTACAGTGGGTTTCGATGTGATTTCAGAATAATTAAATTCAATTTTATGAATTATATTCCCCACTGGTATGAGGGTTCATTATGTGTTGAGAAAAAAACATTGTTTACGAAATTTATTGAAAGAAAGAAAGAAAGGAAATTAAAAATTTCAGTTGGAACAATGTGCAAAATACTTATGATTCGGAGTTGAGGACGAGATCCTCGCATTTTTATATGATGTGAAATATCTAAATTGGGCTACAAGCTGCGGTGGAAGTTGTATAAGGACAATATCCTTGTGATGAAAGTTTATGTGTTTAAATTCTCCCTTTGTGAAATTAAAACTTGTACTATAGTATTAATAAGGAGTCATGCCTGTTAGGCTTATTTGATAATTCTTTTATGTATTTCTGTGCATATTTATCCATAATTGCGAGGCAAATATTGAGTTTTAGCCTACGAGGTAAGTGCCTAGGCGGCGTTAAATGTGACTCGTTAAGTCGGGTAAATAGTTATGAGGTCTTCATGCCTCACATTTTTCTGTCAGCATTGTGAAAATTCGAAATGAGGTTTTGGTTAATATGAGGTTAATTGGCGATGTTGTAATCGATTATGAACAACTATTAAGACCAGAGATGTGGTGATGGGCATACATATGATATGCTTCATGTTCTGATATCATTATGGTAATACGGTGCTTGTAATGCTGAGATTAGTGTTATTGATATATACATTGTGGTGCTTTGTTGGGTTGTGGATGTGTTGTTAGGAGTTGTTTTGGTGTTACTCTGGCAGGTGGATAGGCCCCATTTACAGGGGAGACTCTGCCAAAATTTTTGAAAAATTTGGGAGTTAGTAAAATTTGGGGGATTGAGACGTGTGAAAGAAGAGATAAATTATGTTATGTGTTTGAGGGAGGACTCTACTTCTCATTCAAGGGCGAATGATCCTAAGTGGGGGAGAATGTAACACCCCGGAAGAATTTCGAAGTACTTCAACACTATCAAGAAAGTTAATGTGTGGTAAGCACGAGTGGCAATAGCCAGTTGAGACTAATACCGTGTGTTGATGTGAAAATCAGGCCTTTTGGAAATGTTTGGAGTGTAAGAAATTGGTTTCAAAGTTTATACGTATGGATAAAAGAAATAATCTCAACTGAGATGGTATTGTCGGACCCATGTTAAATTGCGGAACATAAAATCACCTGCGAATATGTGTGTAAGAATACACTCAGTAATTTAATGTCCTTAGAAAGATTCCTGGCACATTCAAGGACGAACGTATGTGTAAGAGGTGGAGAATGTAACGACCCGACTTGTCATTTTATGAATTTATGCCTCGTTCAGTGATTTAAGGTCTCGAGCAGCTTCGTAATATGTATTATGACCCGCGGGTGTGGTCGATTTTGATTTTCGAAAGATTCAGGATTAAATTGAAAGAACAATTCTCATTTTTGAAGCTTAAATGAAAAGAGTTGACCATACTTGGAATTTTGAGTAAACGACCTCGGAATAGGGTTTTGATTATTTCAATAGCTCCGTATGGTGATTTTGGACTAGGAGTGTGTCCGGAAAATTATTTGGAAGCCCGTAGTTAAATTAAGCTTGAAATGGCGAAAATATGAAGTTTAAGTTGGAAGTTTGACCGAGGAGTTGACTTTTGATATCGGGGTTGAAATCCAGTTCTGAAAATTTTCATAGGTCCGTTATATCATTTATGACTTGTGTGCAAAATTTGAGGTCAATCAGACTTGATTTGATAGGTTTCGGCGTCGAATGTAGAAGTTGAAATTTCTTAGTTTCATTAAGCTTGAATTGGGGTATGATTCATAGTTTTAGCGTTGTTTGATGTGATTTGAGGTTTCGACTAAGTCCGTAATATGTTTTGAGACTTGTTGGTATGTTTGGACGGGGTCCCGAGTGGCTCGGGGTGAGTTTTGAGGTGGTTTCGGACCATTTCTAGGCTATTTTTAGTTGCTGGTTTTTGGCCACTGAGGTATGCATCGCAATCACGGACAAACGGCCGCGATCGATAAGAGCAATTTTGCTATTTGGACACTGTGAATCGCGATCGTGGAAGCCTTTTCGCGATCGCATTGAGAAAATCTCTATTGCACTGACCCGACTTTGGAAGCTTATATCTCGCAATCTATAAGGAATGTGGAGATAATCCAAATAAAAGTTATAGCCCTTTGTGTCTAGTTTTCAGAAAGGTAAACCATTTATCATTTAGAGTTGTGTACAAAAGGTTATGATTGATATAGTATAGGCTGTCTGGGAAGATGTTGGAAATCGCTAAGAAGAAATTTGTACTGCACAGGGTTAAATTTGGCAGCTTATATCTCGAAATCTATAAGGAACTGAAGATGAGCAAAACATTAAAGTTGTAGTCCTTGGTATCTAGTTTTCAGAAAGTTAAACCATTTGCAATTTGGAGTTTTGTACCAAAAGTGATGACCATTATACTAGAGGCTGTCTGGAAGAGCTGGGCACTTGTTCTTCACGATCGCGAAGCATTTTCCGCAATCGCGAAAGGAAAATTTTGGCTTAGAAAAGTTGTGCTTGACGATCGCGAAGAATTTTCCGCGATTGCAAAGAGTAAATACCTGGGCAGTAGCTATATTTCGAGGTTCCAGCCATTTTTAACATATTTGGAGCTTTGGAGCTCGGATTGAAGCGATGTTTGAAGCGATTTTCTCCGTATGAATTGGGGTAAGTGTTCTATATCCTAAAGTGTTTATATTTCATGAATCTATGATTATATTCATCATTTAATTCGGATTTTAATGGAAGAAAAATTTAGGATTTGGAGGTCGAGTTGTTATCGGAATTTGATAAAATTGGTATGGTTGAACTCGTATCGGAATGGGTGTTCGGATTTCATAAAAATTATGTCGGGTTCCGAGAGGCGGGCCCCGCATTGACTTTTGTTGACTTTTTGAAATAAATTTCTAAGTCGGCGTATTATTATCCGGAATTGTTTCCGATGAATTTTAATGAAGTTGTACAATTAATTTGTATAGATTTGAGCTGTCCGGAGGTCAATTCAAGCAAGAAGGCGATTTCGGAATATCGGCATAACTTCAAAAAGGTAAGTATCTTTCCTAACCTCGAGTAGGGGAATTACCCCTTAGGCATTGAGTCTTATGTGAAAATTGTGTGATTGGAATTATATTATCATGTGAGGGAGAGTGTAAAGCACGGAGGGTAATGTCGTGCCATTTGAGAGTGTAAAGCACGAAGGATGATGCCGTGCCATTGAGAGTGTAAAGCACGAAGGGTGGTGCCGTGCTATTTCAATTATATTATCAGGTGAGGATGAGAGTAAAAGCACGAAGGGTGATGTCGTGCAATTATTTTTATATTATCATATATTCATGGCACAAAGGATATTTTCGTGCAGGCGAGGACAAGAGACATACATTATATTGTGATATCGTTTTGTTGTGTATACATTCATGCATTTATCTTGAGATGTTATTGTGCACCTATGTTTTCTATGTGACTTGTAGTCGTTGTTGCTTCCTATGTGCCTCCACTTTATTTATTTTATTGTTATTGGTATTTCTCCCACCTAGTTGGTACTGTTATATGTATGCACGGTGAGAAAGATATAAATACACGAAGGGAGTTATCGTGCCAATTGATATGATTTTTATATATATATATATATATATATATATATATATATATATATATATATATATATATATATATATATATATGGGTGAGAATGAGACAAGTGCACGAAGGTATTGTCGTGCCATTTGATGTGATATGTTTAATATATTTCTCACGCCAGGAAAGTTAAATGAGGTGTCACATGGTGACTTTTATTTGAAAGAATTATATTAGAAAAATATTTACTTGAAAGAAGTATATTTGAAAGATATTTACTTGAAAGAATAATATTTGAAAGATATTTACTTAGAAAGAATTATATTCGGAAGATATTTATTTGAAAGAATTATATTCGAAAGATATTTATTTGAAAGAATTATAATGAAAAGATATTTATTTGAAGGAAGTATATTCGAAATATATTTATTGAAAAGGATTATATTCTAGAAACTTTTATTGAAAAACTTATAGATAAAATCTGTATATTTTTAAGGACTTCATTAATTGGATGTGCCTGTGTTTATTATTCGTTTGAGTAATATTTATGGTGTTCCTGTTGCCTTGCTATTTAAATCTGTGATGACCCAAAATATCATCTTTAAATTTAATGATTAATTCTGTGTTTTAAGACCTCAAAAGCACTATTTATCATTACTCGACTTGCGTGCACAGTTCGTAAAATTTTCCGGAAAGTTTTTATGTGAAAATGGATTAAAATATGAATTAGAGCTTTAAAACTCAACTGAGTAGACTTTGTTCAACGTTTTGAGCAAACGAACTCGGATCAGTGTTTTGCCAAATCCAGTAGATCCGTATCGTGAATTGGGACTTGGGCGTACGCCCGGAATCGAATTCCGAGGTCCCTAGCCCACAATATGAAATTTTGATGAAAAATTAAAAGTTTAAGTTCAAATAGTGACCGGATGTCGAATTATGTGCAAACGACCCCGGAATAGAATTTTGATGATTCCAACAGCTCCGTATGGTGATTTTTGACTTAGGAGCGTGATCGGAATTTTATTTGGAAGTCCGTAGTGGAATTAGGCTTGAAATGCCGAAAGTTGAATCTTTGGGAAGTTTGACCGAGGGGTTGACTTTTTGATATCAGGGTCAAAATCCGATTCTGAAAATTTGAGTACCTCCGTTATGTCATTTATGACTTGTGCGCAAAATTCGAGGTAAATCGGACGTGATTTGATAGGTTCCGGAGTCATTTGTAGAAATTAGAAATTTCAAAGTTTATTAGGCTTGAATCTATGTGCGATTCGTGTTTTTAGCGTTGTTGGATGTGATTTGTGGATTCGACTAAGTTCGTATGGTGTTTTAGGACTTGTTGGTATATTTGATTGAGGTCCGGGGGACCTCGGGTGTGTTTCGGATGCTCAACGGGTCATTTTTGGACTTAGAGAAGTAGCAGATTTTTCTGGTTTTTGTTGCAGAAGTTTGTTCTTCGCGTTCGCGAAGGTGTGGTCAATGGAAGCATCACCAACGAGAGGAGTAGGTCGCGTTCGCGAAGAGTGTTCTGTGTGGGGTTTTGTTCTTCACTGTTTTTAATATTTAATTGGTGATTTAAGTTGGAACAATTTGAAAAACCCTCATGGATAAATTTGAGGGTTGAATTGTTATTGGAATTTAGTCATTTTAGTATGGTTAGACTCGCGATTGAATGAGCGTTCATATTTCGTAACTTTCGCCGGATTCCGAGACGTGGGCCCATTTTTGAGTTAATTTCGGATTTTTATTAAAAAATATAGTATTTTCTTATAGAATTAATTCTATAATTTTTGTTGACTGTATCGAATTATTTATGACTAGATACGAGTCGATCGGAATCGAAAAATTGAGGAAAAAATATACTACTTGGTTAAATTGGAGCAAGTCGAGATAAGTGACATGTCTAACCTTGTGTGAGGGAAATTTTCCCTAGGATTGGTATTAATTGTAATGTGATGAAAGTCATGTACACGAGGTGACGAGTGTGTACACAGACTAAATGTGAAGGATTTTGTGTCTAAATTAAGATCACTATTGCATATTAATTAAATTATTAAATCTTGTTATATTCTCCATCATTTATTTGAT
Organism: Nicotiana tomentosiformis; assembly: GCF_000390325.3. Classification (NCBI taxonomy): domain Eukaryota; kingdom Viridiplantae; phylum Streptophyta; class Magnoliopsida; order Solanales; family Solanaceae; genus Nicotiana; species Nicotiana tomentosiformis. The sequence continues at coordinate 58,553,456 of NC_090812.1, read as the reverse complement.
TTGTATACTTTAAATTTACTTGACCTTTTCCTGCTAATTATTTTATCTGTTTGGTTGAAACTTGGTTTCTTTTATTCTGTGCATTACTTGAAATTGATTTCCTTTAAATTAGATATTATTAATATGAAGTAATTGACATTTTAAATTTGGTATTGAAGCAACGTATTAAAGATTTTGAAATATTATTTTGCTAAATTATTTATTTCCTGAATATTTTTGTAAGATTTTTGTACTCATTGTGATGGGGTCGTAGGATCTTGATTGTGGAAAAATATTATTGATGATTTATGATGGTATGAGCCATGAGCTCTTTATTGTGGAAAATATCGTTGATTTATTTTGACAAATTGAAATATTTGGATACTTGAGGTGCAAATTATGATATATTGTGATATTGATACGCATGCGGTGGTATAAGGTCTGGGTATTGAAACGCATGCGGTGAGATAAGGGTGGCTTGATACGCGTGGCTAGTAGGGGGAATTACTAAAAGTCATGCGGTGTGATAAGGATGGCTAAAACGCGGGATGCTATTTCGGGAAAAATATTTTCTTTAAAATAAATTGTGAAGGCTCCCGCGGTGAGATAAGGAAATGAGATATTGTGAATTAAATTATGATTTGGGACTACGAGGCGGTACCTCGGTAGTGCCCTTGTTGATATTGATTTATGGCCGTAGTTGCCTTTGATTTTTATTGTGATTTTTCTTAAAGTTGAAAAGGAATTCTGTTTTGTTTCCACGAGGTATTTATTTGCCATTATTTGGTGTAATTAAATGTGACATACTACTTGATTCATTTCCATTATCATTTTATCTTATTAAATTATTTAAACATTTTTCCATATCATTATCTATTCTCCAGTAGGGCCTGACCTGACCTCGTCACTACTCTACCTAGGTTAGGCTTGGCACTTACTGGGTACCGCTGTGGTGTACTCATACTATGCTTCTGCACATCTTTTTTGTGCAGATCCGGGTACATCTTACCAGTCTAGACGTCAGTGAGTTACCTGCGCACGGAGACTTTGAGGTATATCTGCCAGCGTCCGCAGACTCCGTAGTCCCCTTCTATCATTTTTATGTTGCTTCCTTAATTTTCTTTAGACCTTGATACATAGAGACATTAAGAATAAATTTTTAGAAGCTTGTGACTTATTTTTACCGGGTTTTGGGAGTTGTAATTATTTGAATTGTAGTTTATTTATTTCAGATATTTATGATTATTCCGTATTGATAGGCTTACCTAGTCTTAGAGCACGACTTCCTACGGAGGGAATTTGGGGTCGTGACAAGTTGGTATCAGAGCACTGGATTCATAGGTGTTATGAGTCACAAGCAGGTTTAGTAGTGTCTTGTGGATCGGTACGGAGACGTCTGTACTTATCTTCTAGAGGCTATAGAACTGTTAGGAAATATTCACTTCTTTGATTCCTTATCGTGCGCCTTTGTTGATTTCAAAATTCTAAACAATTGTCTTTCTATTCTCTCACAGATGGTGAGGACACGCACAACTGGATCTGATGATCAGACACCCGCGCCCCTGTTGGAGCCGCAAGAGGCCGGGGTCGGGGCAGAGGCCGAGCCAAGGATCGAGGAAGACCACGTGGTGCAGTATGAGCACCTGCACGAGTTGCTGCATCAGAGCCACCACTAGCTCTAGTTGGAGAGCAGGCACTTGAGATGCCTGTTACTACTCCTGCTTTTCAGGAGACTCTTGCCCAGTTTTTGAGCATGTTTGGCACTCTAGCTCAGACAGGGTTAATTCCACTTGCTCCTGCCACATCTCAGGCCGGGGGAGGAGCACAGACTCCCGCCGCCCGTACTCCAGAACTACGGGCCCAAGTTGACCGTGCCCCAGAGATTATACCAGTGCAGCTAGTTGTCCCAGTTCGGCCTGAGATTAGGACAACAGTTTCAGAGGGGGAACAACTCAGGCTCGAGAGGTATAAGAAGTACCACCCTCCCACTTTCAGCGGTTTAGCTTCAGAGGATGCTCAGGATTTTTTGGAGGAATGTCACTGTATCCTTCGTACTATGGGTATTATGGATTCCAGTGGGGTTTCTTTCACGGCATTCCAGTTTAGAAGAGCAGCCTACCAGTGGTGGCGGGCATATGAGTTGGATAGTCCGGCTGAGGCAGCTTCACTTACTTGGACTCAATTTTTAGATATGTTTTTAAGGGAGTATGTTCCTTAGAGTCTTAGAGATGCATGGTGCGCAGAGTTTGAGCAGCTGCGCTAGGGTTCTATGACCGTGTCAGAATATGCGGTCTGATTCAGTAATTTGGCTAGGCATGCACCAGCCTTAGTTGCTATTGTTCGAGAATGGGTTCGCAGATTTATTGAGGGTCTTCACCCTAGTATCAGATATAGTATGGCCCGAGAGCTAGAGATGGACATCATATACCAACAGGTGGTGTTAATTGCTAGGAGATTGGAAGGTATGCGGACTCGAGAGAGGGAAGAAAGGGAAGCTAAGAGACCCTCAGATTCTGGCACATATAATAATTCTCGTGCCCCAGTTGCAGCCCATCATGGTAGAGGTTATATGAGCCGTCCTATTCATTCAGCACTTCCAGCTTCCAGTGGTATTCCGACTACTCCCAGACCTCAGGTTCCATATTATGCACCACCAGTGTCTTCTGTACCTCCTGTACGGGGTGCTTTCAGCGGGCAGTCTAGTCGATCAGGCCCGAGCCAGTCCCAGCAGCCACGTCCTCCGAGGGCTTGTTTTGAGTGTGGTGACACTCGTCATATTATGAGAGATTGCCCCATATTTAGGAGGGGTGAACCTCCACAGATTTCTCAGGCCCCACCTATTCCACAGGGTCCTCAGGCTTCTCAGGCCATGATTATTGCACCAGTTGCCACTATACCTGCACAGCCAGCTAGAGGTGGAGGTCAGGTAGGTAGATGTCGCCCTAGAGGGAGAGGCCAGGCCAGATATTATGCCCTTCCTGCTAGGACAGATGCCGTTGCATCCGATTCTGTTATCATAGGTATTATTCCGGTCTGTCATAGAGATGCATCAGTCTTATTTGATCTAGGCTCCACTTATTCTTATGTGTCATCTTATTTTTCCCCGTATTTAGGCGTATCACGTGATTCCTTGAGTTCTTCTGTTTATGTATCTACACCTGTGGGTGAATCTATTATTGTGGACCGTGTGTATCAGTCGTGTTTAATTGTTATCAGTGGTTTTGAGACCAGAGTTGATTTATTATTGCTCAGTATGGTGGATTTCGATATTATTTTGGGCATGGACTGGTTGTCGCCCTATCACGCTATTCTTGATTGTTACGCCAAGTCGGTGACATTGGCTATACCAGGTCTACCGCGGCTATAGTGGAGAGGTACCTCGGATCATGTTCCTAGCAGGGTTGTTTCATTTCTTAAAGCTAAACAAATGGTTGAGAAGGGGTGTGATGCGTATCTGGCCTATGTGAGAGATGTTAGTATTGATACTCCTACTGTAGAGTCAGTTCATGTAGTAAGGGAATTTCCTGATGTATTTCCAGCGGATCTTCCGGGTATGCCACCCGACAGGGATGTTGACTTTGGCATTGATTTGTTACCGGGCACTCAGCCCATTTCTATTCCACCATACCGTATGGACCCAGCAGACTTGAAAGAATTAAAAGAACAATTACAGGAATTGCTGGATAAGGGCTTTTTTCGGCCCAGTGTATCGCCTTGGGGTGCTCCTGTCTTATTTGTAAAGAAGAAAGATGGTTCTATGCGGATGTGTATTGATTACCGCCAGCAGAACAAGGCTACAGTGAAGAACAGGTATCCATTGCCACGTATTGATGACCTATTTGATCAGCTTCAGGGTACCAGAGTATTTTCTAAGATCGATTTGTGTTCAGGCTATCATCAGTTGAGGATTCAGGAGCTAGATATCCCGAAGATTGCTTTCAGGACTCGGTACGGTCATTACGAGTTCCTTGTGATGTCTTTTGGGCTGACCAACGCCCCAGCAACATTTATGCACTTAATGAGTAGTGTATTTAAGCCCTATCTTGATTCTTTCATCATTGTGTTTATTGACGACATTCTGGTGTATTCCCGGAGTCAGGAAGATCATGAACAATACCTGAGGACTGTGCTGCAGATTTTGAGAGAAAATAAGTTATATGCAAAATTCTCAAAGTGTGAGCTCTGGCTTGATTCTGTGGGATTTTTGGGTCATATAGATTCATGCGAGGGGATCAAGGTAGATCTGAAGAAGATTGAAGCGGTGCAGAATTGGTCCAGACCGTCATCAGTTACGGAAATCCAGAGTTTCCTTGGTTTGGCTGGGTATTATCGCCGATTTGTAAAGGGTTTCTCTTCTATTGCTGCATATATGACCAAATTGACCCAGAAGGGTGCTCCGTTTAGGTGGACCAAGGAATATGAGGAGAGCTTCCAAAAGCTCAAGACAGCTTTAACTACAGCCCCAGTATTGGTATTACCCATAGGTACAGGATCTATTACTGTGTATTGTGATGCATCGCGTATTGGTCTCGGTGCAGTGTTGATGCAAGACGGTAGGGTGATTTCCTACATGTCCAGACAGTTAAAGGTGCATGAGAAGAATTATCCTGTACATGACCTGGAGTTAGCAGCTATTGTTCATGCCTTAAAAATTTGGCAGCATTATTTGTACGGTGTCTATTGTGAGATCTACACCGATCACCGGAGACTACAATATCTGTTTAAACAGAAGGATCTTAATTTGCGGCAGCGGAGATGGTTGGAGTTGCTTAAGGATTATGATATCACCATTCTCTATCATCCTGGGAAGGCCAATGTGGTGGCCGATGCCTTGAGTCGTAAGGCGGAGAGTTTGGACAGCTTAGCATATTTACCGGTAGCATAGAGGCCTTTAGCCTTGGATGTTTAGGCCTTGGCCAACCAGTTTGTTAGATTGGATGTTTCCGAGCCGAGTCGAGTTTTGGTTTGCGTGGTTTCTGAGTCTTCTCTTTATGATCGTATCAGGGAAAGTCAGTATGATGACCCCCATCTGTTTGTCCTTAAGGATACAGTTCAGCACGGTGATGATAAAGAAGTCACTATTGGAGATGACGGTGTATTACGGATGCAGGGCAGGCTATGTGTGCCTAATGTGGACGGTTTGCATGATTTGATTCTCTAGGAAGCTCACAGTTCGCGGTACTCCATTCATCCGGGTGCTACAAAGATGTATCAGGACTTGAGACAGCACTATTGGTGGAGGCGGATGAAGAAAGACATAGTGAGGTATGTATCTCGGTGTCTAAATTGTCAACAGGTGAAATATGAGCATCAGCGACCGGGTGGATTACTTCAGAAGTTAGAGATTCCATAATGAAAATGGGAGCGAATCACTATGGATTTCGTTGTTGGGCTCCCACGGACTCAGCAGAAGTTTGATGCAGTTTGGGTGATTGTGGATAGGCTGACCAAATCAGCTCATTTCATTCTTGTGATTACTACTTACTCTTCAGAGCAGCTGGCTCAGGTATATATTCGCGAGATTGTCAGACTTCACGGTGTATCGGTATCTATCATCTCTGACCGGGGTACACAGTTTACCTCACGGTTTTGGAGGGCAGTACAACGTAAGTTGGGTACTCGGGTAGAGTTGAGTACAATATTTCACCCTCAGACGGACGGACAATCCGAACGCACTATTCAGATGCTGGAGGATATGTTTCGTGCGTGTGTGATAGATTTTGGGGGTGCTTGGGATCAGTTCTTACCACTTGCGGAGTTTGCTTACAACAACAGTTACCAGTCAAGCATTCAGATGGCTCCGTATGAGGCTTTGTATCGTAGGCGGTGCCGGTCTTCAGTGGGTTGGTTCGAACCGGGCGAGGCTAGACTATTGGGTACAGACTTGGTTCAGGGTGCCTTGGAAAAGGTTAAGTTGATTCATGATCGACTTCGTACAGCACAATCTAGACAAAAGAGTTATGCGGATCAGAAGGTTCGTGATGTTGCATTCATGGTTGGTGAGCGGGTATTGCTCCAGGTTTCGCCTATGAAGGGGGTGATGAGGTTCGGGAAGAAGGGCAAGTTGAGCCCTAGGTATATTGGGTTGTTTGAGATTCTTGAAAGAGTTGGAGAAGTGGCTTATAGACTTGCGCTACCACCTAGTCTCTCTGTGGTTCATCCGGTATTCCATGTTTCTATGCTTCGAAAATATCACGGCGATCCGTCTCATGTGTTAGACTTCAGTTCGGTTCAGTTGGACAAGGATCTATCTTATGTTGAGGAATCAGTGGCAATTTTAGATAGGCAAGTTCGAAAGCTGAGGTCAAAGAACATTGCTTCCGTGATGGTTCATTGGAGGGGTCATCCGGTCGAGGAGGCGACTTGGGAGGCCGAGCATGGTATGCGCAACCGTTATCCACACTTATTCACCAGCTCAGGTACTTTTTCTAACTCCGTTCGAGGACGAACGTTTATTTTAGAGGTGAAGAATGTGATGACCCAAAATGTTATCTTTAAATTTAATGATTAATTCTGTGTTCTAAGACCTCGAAAAGTACTATTTATCATTACTCGACTTACGTGCGCAGTCCGTAAAATTTTTCGAAAAGTTTTTATGTGAAAATGGATTAAAATATGAATTAGAGCTTTAAAACTCAACTGAGTTGACTTTGATCAACATTTTGAGAAAACGGACTCGGATCAGTGTTTTTACAGTTCCGGTATGTCCGTATCATAAATTGAGACTTGGGCGTATGCAAAATTAAAAGTTTAAGTTCAAATAGTGAACGGATGTCGAATTATTTGCAAAAGACCCCGGAATAGAATTTTGATGATTCCAACAACTCCGTATGGTGATTTTAGACTTAGGAGCGTGATCGGAATTTTATTTGGAAGTCCGTAGTGGAATTAGGCTTGAAATGCCGAAAGTTGAATTTTTGGGAAGTTTGACCGAGGGGTTGACTTTTTGATATCGGGGTCGAAATCCGATTCTGAAAATTTGAGTACCTCCGTTATGTCATTTATGACTTGTGCGCAAAATTCGAGGTAAATCGGACGTGATTTGATAGGTTCCAGAGTCATTTGTAGAAATTAGAAATTTTAAAGTTTATTAGGCTTGAATCTATGTGCGATTCGTATTTTTAGCATTGTTGGATGTGATTTAAGGATTCGACTAAGTTCGTATAGTGTTTTAGGAATTGTTGGTATGTTTGGTTGAGGTCCCGAGGGCCTCGGGTGTGTTTCGGATGCTCAACGGGTCATTTTTGGACTTAGAGAAGTAGCAGGTTTTTCTGGTTTTTGTTGCAGAAGTTTGTTCTTCGCGTTCGCGAAGGTGTGGTCAGTGGAAGCATCGCGAACGCAAGGAGTAGGACGCGTTCGCGAAGAGTGTTCTGAGTGTGAGGTTTTGTTCTTCGCGTTCGCGAAGGGGAGGACGCGAATGCGAAGGTATGGTCTGTGTGTGCATCGCGAACGCGTGAGTGGCGTCACGTTCGCGAAGGAGAGCAAGGCAGCTGGGAACCACAGTCTTTTGTTCTACGCGTTCGCGAAGGTCTGAGTTTGCAAACCTTTACGTTCGCGAAGCGTTGGTCGTGTTCGCGAAGAGGAAAGTTGGGCAGCACATTTTTGTGCTTCGCGAACGCGAGGCAAGGGTCGCGTTCGCGAAGAAGAAACCACTGGACAGAATGTTTAAGTTTCATCCCATTTTCTATTTTTAACGATTTGGAGCTCGGATTGAGGTGAATTTTGGGAGATTTTCAGAGAAAACATTGGGGTAAGTGTTCTTAACTTAATCTTGGTTAGATTACCCGAATCCATCACTATTTTTAACATTTAATTGGTGATTTAAGTTGGAAATTTTGAAAAACCCTCATTCATAGATTTGAGGGTCGAATTGTTATTGGAATTTAGTCATTTTAGTATGGTTAGACTCGCGATTGAATGGGCGTTCATATTTCGTAACTTTCGCCGGATTCCGAGACGTGAGCCCATTTTTGAGTTAATTTCGGATTTTTATTAAAAAATATAGTATTTTCTTATAGAATTAATTCTATAATTTTTGTTGACTGTATCGAATTATTTATGACTAGATACGAGTCGATCGGAATCGAAAAATTGAGGAAAAAGCATACTACTTGGTTAAATTGGAGCAAGTCGAGGTAAGTGACTTGTCTAACCTTGTGTGGGAAAAATTTTCCCTAGGATTGGTATTAATTGTAATGTGATGAAAGTCATGTATACGAAGTGACGAGTGTGTACACGGACTAAATGTGAAGGATTTTGTATTTAAATTATGAGGATCACTGTTGCATATTAATTAAATTATTAAATCTTGTTATATTCTCTATCATTGATTTGATTTGTATACTTTAAATTTGCTTGACCTTTTCCTGCTAATTGTTTTATCTGTTTGGTTGAAACTTGGTTTCTTTTATTCTGTGCATTACTTGAAATTGATTTCCTTTAAATTAGATATTATTAATATGAAGTAATTGACATTTTAAATTTGGTATTGAAGCAACGTATTAAAGATTTTGAAATATTATTTTGCTAAATTATTTATTTCCTGAATATTTTTGTAAGATTTTTGTACTCATTGTGATGGGGCCGTAGGCTCTTGATTGTGGAAAAATATTATTGATGATTTATGTTGGCATGAGCCGTGAGCTCTTTATTGTGAAAAATATCGTTGATTTATTTTGGCATATTGAAATATTTGGGCACTTGAGGTAAAAATTATGATATATTGTGATATTGATACACATGCAGTGGTATAAGGTCTGGGTATTGAAACGCATGCGGTGAGATAAGGGTGGCTTGATACGCGTGGCTATTAGGAGGAATTATTAAAAGTCATGCGGTGTGATAAGGATGGCTAAAATGCGGGATGCTATTTCGGAAAAAATATTTTCTTTAAAATAAATTGTGAATGCTCCTGCGGTGAGATAAGGAAATGAGATATTGTGAATTAAATTATGATTTGGGACTACGAGGCGGTACCTCGGTAGTGCCCTTGTTGATATTGATTTATGGCCGTAGTTGCCTTTGATTTTTATTGTGATTTTTCTTAAAGTTGAAAAGGAATTCTGTTTTGTTTCCACGAGGTATTTATTTGCCATTATTTGGTATAATTAAATGTGACATACTACTTGATTCATTTCCATTATCATTTTATCTTATTAAATTGTTTAAACATTTTTCCATGTCATTATCTATTCTCCAGTAGGGCCTGACCTGACCTCGTAACTACTCTACCGAGGTTAGGCTTGACACTTATTGGGTACCGCTGTGGTGTACTCATACTACGCTTCTGCACATCTTTTTTGTGCAGATCCGGATACATCTTACCAGTCTAGACGTCAGTGAGTTACCTGCGCACGGAGACTTCGAGATATATCTGCCTGCGTCCGCAGACTCCGGAGTCCCCTTCTCTCATTTTTATGTTGCTTCCTTATTTTTCTTTAGACCTTGATACATTGAGACATTAAGAATAAATTTTTAGAAGCTTGTGACTTATTTCTACCGGGTTTTGGGAGTTGCACTTATTTGAATTGTAGTTTATTTATTTTAGATATTTATGATTATTCCGCATTGATAGGCTTACCTAGTCTTAGAGACTAGGTGCCATCACGACCTCCTACAGAGGGAATTTGGGGTCGTAACAAAATCACTAGTTGATTGGTGTTGCTATCACTGCTATTTGTTTTATATTATTTTTGTATGCTATATTGCACAAATTATTTGACTAGTGAGTGTCTTGACTGTATCTCGTCACTACTCCACTGAGGTTAGTCTTGATACTTACTGGGTACCGACCGTGGTGTTCTCATACTACACTTCTGCATATTTTTGTGCAGAGACAGGTATTGAAGATATCGGATTCGGATAGAGATTAGAGTATGATTGCAAGGATTCAAGGTAGGACTGCTTGGCCATCGCAGTCCCTTGGAGTCTTTCCATTTTGTTGTACTGTTAATTTCTTATTCGATCAGTACTGTATATTCGATCCTTGGGATAATTTCATGTATTCAATTAGAGTTGGTGACTCAGTATTACCAGTCTTGGGAGGTTGTATTAAATTATATGTTTTAAAAAAAATGGCTTGACTTATGATTATAATCGGTTTTACTTAGTCTTAGAGACTAGGTGCCATCACGACGCCTGCGATGCGATTTTTGGGTCGTGACAATTGGACATCGGTTGAAAAATTAAATTAAAAACTATTTATAACTTCGGTGAAAAGGGCGAAATCAAATTGGACTAGTTCATCATATCATGTTCCTCTAGGAAATTTTCCAAATTTTGTTATAATTTATTTTGCATTTCGTTTTCAGGTACTCAAATAGCTAGCGGCTAGCCTAGCTAGGGAAAATTAGAGAATTCTTGAATCCATTTTGTGGATACAAAGTTGGCTCAATTAAAGTACTCAAGGGCCCTTAGATCCTAATGACTGAAATAGAATTTGCTTCTGATGAAGAGACTTAAGAGCGAGACATATAGAAACAGTCTCATCAAGAATTAAACTGAGGTTAAGAATTAATGGGCTTGTTACTCCTTTCAATATTTCTTACTAAAATAAAATTGATTTTCTCTATAGTGGACGTGTTATGTATCAAATCATGTTCAGGGGCGGCCAGAAGATAAAGCCGCTAAAGCGGTGGGTTTAGGCCCCAGAATTTTTGGGGCCCCAATTTTTGTTTTTCAATTTTTATTTGATGTCCGGTATTTAATTTGAGGCATTGATTAATTCGAATTCTTACGGTGTAAAGTTCATTAAAGTGAGACCGTTCCTGAGAAAGGATTTTTTTTCATTCCAAATACTGAAACCGAATACTTTCGGTTAAAAAGGGAGATATACTATCCATCCACCACAACTCTTTTTCGGAGGCCCCAAATTTTTTTAAGAAAATATAAAGTATTTCAAAGTAGAAAAGTAAAATATTTTATATAAATAAAGGATTACATTAATCATTAGAAACCGAATACTTTGATTTAAGAGGCGAGACATATAGAAACAGACTCATCAAGAATTAAACTGAGGTTAAGAATTAATGGGCCTGTTACTCCTTTCAATATTTGTTACTGATTTTCTCTATAGTGAACGTGTTATGTATCAAATCATGTTAAATCATGTCTTCGTTTCTCATAACATAAATCACGTCTTCAATTCTTTAAGCTGCGCTTTATTTGCAGTCACATTTCTCATAACATAGACACACTTGTCAATGCCATCTAGCTACCCAAAACACAGCTGTTTTGGCCCTTCCATTCATAATAGTTTAGATACGTAGTGTTTTTTGTCCTTTTTTTTTTTTTTTTTGATCTTTCTTGATAAGAAATGCATAATAGAATTAACCCAAATAACCGTCCACCCAATCAAAAAGTAGCCAGTGAAGGTATAATATATGCATAAGTTATGTATTATATGTGTATAATAGTATATAATCAATGTAAAATTTATGTATATAGCTAAAAAAAATAAACAATAAATATGACTGGCTATTTGTTTAAAGATATAAAAATCAAAATTAGGATATGACTTCATGTAATTGAAGTTAAGATGGGCTCAAAAAATAATTTGGAAATGCGATTTTTAATCTCAAAATTTTGAATTCCATGCCCGTCTCCATGCTGGTAAATGATTTGACCCGTTCTTACAATATTTACTGCACATCCAATGAATGTTTCAGAAAATAATGAGTTCTCCCTTTGAGCTGTGTTTATCAGGAGTTTCCATATCTCCTTTATAGGAAGTCTTATGTGTTCTCTTGCCTCTTCTTCTGAAGCTCCCTTTTCGTTCATGTAATACTGAATAGACTTGGGAACGTCACCCCTCCTCAATTCTTTCTGAATTAATTATAGGAAATAGATAAATTAAATGAATCGAGACATATATATAGAATTTATTACATCTATTTATTATATTTATTTTGAAGGCCAAACAATTTCAGCGTTGAAAATATGTATACTTTTGTCCTTAAAAATAGCACATATGCAGTTTTCAGACTGGTAATTGAAAAATAGAAGCATTTATAAATTCATTAAAAATTAGCTACTATTTTGCTGAAACATAGAAAGTAACAACATAATATGCTAAATTATGGATCTCCTCCGTATAAACTTTAGCATATTATGTTGGAATTCCAGCACACGAAAAGTTCCAGCATAATATCCTGGATCATGAAGCTTCTGCGTATTCTAACATATTATGTTGGAACTCCAGCACATTATGTTGGAATCTCATATGTAAAAAAATTTGAATTCTAGCATATTATGCTGGAATTTTTCCGGACTTTTAAGGGTATTTTTGTTCAAATTTTATCTTTACATGTAAAAGTGACTAAATTTCTATTACTTTTTAAAGTGTGACTATGTTTCAATTGTCATTTATAAATCTGGCTATTTCTGATCACAATGTCTCCATTCAAATATATCATTCAAATAATCTCAATTCAAGAGTCAAATATAAGTAAGTTTTATACGAGAGAAAGGTATAAAAGCATACCGATGATGTCCCCAAATCGTCGGCGAAACGAAAAATTATAGCAGACCAGCGAATTATGTCAGGATATTTGCTTAAGGATTCAAATGCCTCTTTGGTAACTGGATTGGTAGCAAGGGGGAAAACATGTACTAATACCATAGGAACTGCAACTGAGATCCATGCATTATTCATGTATTCTTCCAGAGTTGGCGTATATCCATTGTAGTACCACCTTGCTTCTTGTAGGTAAGATTTGCACAAATCTGCCCACTAATTAATAACTTGTCTCAAATAAAAGATGTAGCATGGATTTAATAGATTCAACTAAATCTATCAGTTTTGACATAAAACATAAATATAAATGTGAAATTTCAACAATGAACCCATAATTTTAAAAAATGCAAGTGGTTCAGAAAACGAGAAAGAGAATGAAGAAATTAGAATAACTCTCAAGTATAATGAATCTTACAGATTTTATAAGGTAGGGTAGAATGTTGATCCCTTTCTCATTGAGAACCTCATAAACTATTTCATTGGTTGTATTGAAGAGCTCAAGATAACATACTTTCATATAATCTGGAAGTTGTTCCATTGCTTCTGTCTCCCATCTGAATTTATATTTAATTATTAGAAAATCAGTAACGGAGTAATTTCTCCAATTTTCTTTGTAAAAGTCGTAATTAAAGGCACATGTCTTCCGTTAAACCGTTCTAGACAGCGAAACAATTAATTAATTAGTATAGTTAACCAATGAGCAAATGAATATATCAAATTTACTGCTTCCCTAAAGTTTACCTTTCAATAGCATTAGTGAAGACTTCCAACTCATCAGGTGTGCCATAAGCATCATAAATATCATCTATGACTGCAACAAAAGCAATGACTTTTGTCAACGTTCTTCGGCAGTAGCTGTGCTGAGGCTCAAATATTATCCCCACTGCAAAAAATAAAGCCTCCACCAGTCTATCCCTTGAAAATGGCAACTTTTCTGCAAGGCGTGTGCTCTTCCACCATCTTTCCATGAAAACTAATGTTGTATGAGAGAAATTATCAGGCATATTAATTTCTAAATAATCGATTTTAAATCTATATATTGATAGTATAATAAATTTTTAACTACCAAAGTAATTATTGGATCAAATATATTTCACATATTCTTAGATAAATATTTAAGGTATTAGAGAGTATCTCAACTCCTCCAAATTAAACCTTTTTTTCTTCCACTTTCTAGTATCCACATTAGGCCCGGCTAAATTTGGATTGGTGCCGGAACATCCCACCCACATTAAGGGATAAAACACTAATCAGAGGCATTTGTGAAAATAATAATTAAAACATATTCTTAGCCCTTGGAAAGAGAAATAACATCAAAATATAAGTAATAAAATATATTGTAGAAATTAAAAAAAAGACTTCCTTTTATTTCAGATGAACTTAATATAATTCAAGGTGAGATGCTTTGGTTTATGTTATTTGCAAACGACATAGTTCTGATTGATGAGATGCAGGGTGGTATTAACGAGAGGCTCGAGGTCTGGAGGCATACCCTTGAGTCTAAAGGTTTCAAGTTGAGCAGGACCAAGACAGAATACTTGGAATGCAAGTTCAGCGGTGTTATCCAGGAAGCAGACGGGGATGTGAGGCTTGATACGCAACTCATTCCTAAGAGGGAGAGTTTCAAGTATCTTGGGTCTGTTATTTAGAGTGATGGAGAGATTGATGAGGATGTCACACATCTTATCGGAGTAGGGTGGACGAAGTGGAGGCTCGCTTTCGATATCTTGTGCGATAAAAATGTGCCAATGAGACTTAAAGGTAAGTTCTACAAGGTAGTGGTTAGACCGACTATATTGTATAAGGCAAAGTGCCGGCCAGTCAAGAACTCCCATGTCCAGTAGATGAAAGTAGTTGAAATAAAGATGTTGAGATGGATGTGTGGGCATATTTGGTTAGATAGAATTAGGAATGAAGTTATTCGGGACAAGGTGGTAGTGGTCCCTGTGGAGGAAAAGATGCGAGAGGCGAGGCTAAGATGGTTCGGGCATGTTAAAAGGAGAAGCGCAGATGCCCCAGTCAGGAGGTGTGATAGGTTGGCCTTGGGGGGTGTGAGGAAGGTTAGAGAAAGGCCAAAGAAGTCTTATGGACAGGTGATCGGGAGGGACATGGCACAACTTGAGCTAACCAAGGACATGACCCTTAACAGGAAGGTGTGGAGGTCGAAAATTAAGGGTAGAAGGTTAGTAGGTAGTCGAGCGTTCCCCTTTGTCTTTATTTGTTCAATAGTATTACCGTTGGTATGGTATCCCTTTTATCGTTAGTCTGTTATTACCACATATCTTGTATTGTTATTACTTGCCATCAGTACTCCCTTAGTTTGTTATCACGACATATCTTGTACTGTTATTACTTGCTACCAGTACTCCTGTCATCTTCTCTTTTGTATTCTTGGATTTAGTTTTCTAAATATATATCTTGTATGATTATTATTTGCTATCAGTGCTTCTTCCATCTTTTTTTAGTCGAGGGAGGGTCTATCAGAAACAGTCTCTCTGTCCTTCCAGGGTAGGGGTAAGGCTGCGTACATCCTACTCTCCCCAGACCTCACTTGTGAGATTACACTGAGTTATTGCTGTTGTTGTTAATATAATTCTCACCACACCCTACTCTCCCCAGACCTCACTTGTGAGATTACACTGAGTTATTGCTGTTGTTGTTAATATAATTCTCACCATCCAGATTTCATACATTATCACTTACGTTTTTCTTCTGTATAACTATTTTTCTTGTTTTGACCTTGCAGATAATTTGAAAATAATATTATTATTTTTCAAGAAAATAAGGTTTAATTCATTAAAAATAATACTAAGATATGGTGCGAATCATAGAAGAGGACATACCTTAGGGGTGCAAAATGAGAACAACTCTCATAAATATATAAAGATTAGTCACTTAAAAGATATATATCTAGTCACCTTGACAGGATTTTCAAATCTTCTTGATGTGTTGCTTGAACAATGTTGAAGTCCAACTTGGCCAGCTCCAGCAGAAGAGGATTAGCATTTGAAATATTCTCATAAATGTTAAGGTACCAACTTGTCTCAACTCTCAACATCATCCAATACAAAGGAAGTTTCAGTGCATGGCCCACTAATGCGACTGTCGGATTGTCTTGATTACTCCTATTATATTTATTCTTGAGATAATAATTCTGTAGATGTGACATTGCGAATTTATTTGCACACTCTAAAAAAGTGCTTTCAGTTTCGTCAAAGAGGAATGAAGCTTCATATAATTGTAACAATCCTTTTGTATCTTTACAGAGACTCTGCTTGAGGTTACCCTGCTCATCCTTGAAATCGTACAGTATATCTAAAACACAAGGAAGAAATTAAATAAAATGACCAAATATCAGATGCATGAAAGAAGAAGGAAATTGATTTGGCAAAAACATTACCTTGAGAGATATGAAAACCATGTTCTCTCAAGAGTCTAAATTTCAGAGCTGTGACGTATAATGAATCTCTTGTGGCTGAAGTGTGCTGGTTTATGTTGCTCAAAATTTGCATGATTTCATGCTTGAAGTGGTAACTAACTCCAAACCTTTGTAAATTATCAATCAGCTCCAACTTCTCTAACTCTTGTGATCCCTCAGCCATTATCATCTTCTTCATTTCCTCCTTCAGTTCGTTAAAACGCTTCATATACTTCTCTCCCTACGCAACACATTTACAATTGATGATCAGCTACGTAATCTTTTGAATGATATTACAACGAATTAATAATGCAGATAATTATATTGAATAACATGAATATGTGCTAAACAAATTATTTTACCGCATAATCATTGTGTATGGACTGAATATACTCAAAATCCCACATAGTAGGTTGGTAATTCCCTGAACGTCTAGTGGGATTTTGATCTGAAGATGAAATAGCAGAGTACTGATTAGGTGATGGTTCAGTTTTGGTAGAGAGGCAGCTGGCTTTTGGCTTTCCTCGGCTGAAAGAGGAAATTAAAAAAGTAGATGACGGAGGTCTTTTGGAGGTGGCCATGTGTAGCATCCATACGTTGGTACATATTGCCACGTCCATTATATTGATTCACTTCAATGTGTGGAGAGAATATATTTTTAGCTTAATGTTATCTAAATATATAGATTCATCTTTATAACAGGGAAAAAACTTACACATGCTTTTTGTGTGTCTCTTTATTTTGACACAGCAAATAGATATATAGAACTAAAAATAATAGTAAGTGGACGAGGGAAGTCTATGTCTTCATAATTATCATGGTACTATAAAAATAAACCTACCCTCTGAGTTTTCTTTCCACATGGAAATCATTTCCCAATCCAAAATATATGTCAAATCCTCAAATATATCTGACTTGTCTTTATCTTTTGGAAATTTCAGGAACATTTAATTGGAGTGATATTTGGGTTATCTATGATGCTTTTTCTTGGACTGTCAAGGCTGGCCAGGAAAATAAGAACTTCCTAGTTCCCTTACTCCCTCTATTTCAATTTATTGCAATTTGACTCGAAAGATATTTAAAAGAATGAAAAACTATTGAAACTTATAATTTTAAGTATGTCATCGTGTTGCTATAAAAAATTCTTCGAGTCCATCACTTAAATGGTCACTCAATTATAGAAATTTTCTAGTAAAGTCATCTTTCTTTTGTTTGTAACAGAAAAATCACTTAACTATGCTTATAGCTAGGGGTGTACAAATGAAACCGACAAACCGCACCAACCCGATAATCCGAGTCAAACCGAGAAAAAAAACCCGACTATGATTTTGTTTGATTTAGTTTGGTGTTGGAAAAACAAAACCCGACCATATTTGGTTTGGTTTGGTTTTAACTAAAAAAAGTCAAGCCGAAACTAAACCAACCCGATATTATATGCATAGAAGTTTTAAATATATTTAATACATAAAAATATTTATGGTAGTGTAGTTTATAAATATTCTTAAGCTTTTTTATAGTTTTATCTTTTAACGTATTATTTCAAGCTTGGACTTATAATTTTTTGATGCTCCAATAGGTTTTATAGTCCATAAATGTTAGTAACTCAAAAAATTCTAAACCAAAATCAAATCAATACTAATACTAATAAAAGACATTCAATTCAATTGTACTATGAATGAAAATAGTATTGGATATCTATTTTTTAGTTTTTCCATGTTTAGATAAAATGTATAACTTATTTTTCTTTTAGTGGTTAGTCATGTAAATAATAGTACTTATTAGTCATAATTTTAAATTATGTTTGTTTTCATTATGACTAATTCATAATATTTATTTTATGCGATTTTATTATCTTTATTGTCGTCACGACCCAAAATCACACCTATCGTGATGACGCCTATCTCAGTACTAGGCAAGCCGACAACATCAATAACCCATATTTTTTTTAAGTCTGAAAACATATTAATTGAATTTAATAAAAGATCTCACAATTACAGATACAAATACACTCCTAAAATCCGGTGTCACTGAGTACACGAGCATCTATACATTACAAGTCTAGAAAAAAAGGTCTATAATGATCTGAGACCAAATACAATAAACAAGAGGATAGGGAAGGAAAGACATGGTCTGCGAAATATGGCAACTACCTGTGAATCTTCGGAAAAATCAACTCTGTGAAAGAATAAACACTCCCCGTGTCCGAGATCACCTGGATCTGCACACGAAGTGCAGGGTGTAATATGAGTACAACCAACTCAGCAAGTAACAATAATAAATAAGGAACTAAAAATAGTGACGAGCTTCTCAGCTAAGTCCAAATACAGTACTTTCCAACATAAAAGGGTAGGCATGCTTTCAAGTTCAACATTTAAAATTTCATAGTAATTTCATATCAAATTTGACTTTAACAAAAAATAATATTTTTTCGAAATTTCCAAAATAGTGATAAATGACAGCTGAAGTGCAGCAATAATGAAATCAATGCATCCTCTCAGGGTAACAATCACTTTTTCCTCACATTCACTCCAACCTCACAGTCACTCTTTCCTCACAGTCATTCATTCCTCACAGTCACTCATTTCTCTCAATCACTCAGCACTCGGCACTCGTGTGATGACCCAAAGTGTCATCTTTAAATTTAATAAGTAATTCTGTATTCTAAAACCTTGAAAAAGTACTATTTATCATTCCTCGACTTGCATGTACAGTCCGTATAATTTTCCGAAAAGTTTTTATATGAAAAATGGATTAAAATGTGAAATAGAGCTTTAAAACTCAATTGAGTTGACTTTGGTCAACATTTTGAGCAAACATATTTGGATCAGTGTTTTAATAATTCCGGTAGGTCCGTATTGTGATTTGAAACTTGGGCGTATGCCCGAAATTAAATTTCGAGGTCCCTAGCCCGAGATATAAAATTTTGATGAAAAATTAAAAGTTTGAAAGTTTAATGATTTTTAAGAATTTACTGATGTCGGATTTATTGACACCGGGTCTGTATTTTGGTTCCGGAGTGCGGTATAGGTCCACTATAATATTTATGACTTGTCTGCCGAAATTGGTGAGAAACAGATTTGATTTGACGTGATTCGGACGTCCGGTTGTAAAAATATAAGTTTTAAAGTTTTCTTGAAAATTTCATTTGATTTGGTGTCCGATTCGTAGTTCTAGGTATTATTTTGGCGATTTGATCGCGCAAGAAAGTTCGTATGATGTTTTAGGACTTGTGTGCATGTTTGGTTTGGAGCCCCGAGGGCTCGGGTGAGTTTCAGATAGGCTACGGGTGTTTTGAAACTTTAGAAAAATCTGGTATTTCTAGTTCTGGTTTCCTTAATCGCGATCGCGTTTCTTCATCCGCGATCGCGAAGGCTTGTTGAGAACGGATGAAAATGTGTACTATGCGATCGCATAGTATTGTATGTGGTTGCACAGTTGGAAAAACTAAGGCACTGCGAACGCGAGGACCAAGCTGCGATCGCGTAGAAGGAATGAGGCAGAAGCCTGAAGCACTGAAATTGTGCTACGCGATCACATAAGCCTGTACGCGATCGCATGGCTATTTACGCGATCGCGTAGAGTTAAACGAACCTGGGCAAAAGTTGTTCTACGCGATCGCGAACGAATTTCCGCGATCGTGATGAGTAAAAATCCGAGAAACAGAACTTAAGTTCTGGAAAATGGGATTCGACCCATTTTCAACCATTGTCCATTTTTGAGCTCGGGTAAGGTGATTCTTGGGCGATTTTCATGGGAAAACATTGGGGTATGTGTTGCTTATCCTATATTGATTATATTGCATGATTCCATGCTCATTTATATCATGAATCCGTAAAAGTTTGGGAGAAAAATCAGATTTTTATAAAATCTTCCAAAAATAAAAATTTAAGATTTGAAGGTGCATTTGATATCGGAATTTGATAATATTTGTATGGTTGAACTCGTCTTGGAATGGGTGTTCGGATTTCGTAAGTTTTTTCGAGATTCGAGACGTGTGCCCTACTGTCAATCTTTAAAGTGAATTTTGGATTTTATCCGGAAAATTAGTAAATTCATATGGATTTAATTCCTATGATTCATATTGAGTATATCGAATTGTTTGTGAATAGATTTGAAGCTTTTGGAGACAAATTTAAAAGGAAAAGTTGTTGTCGAATAAATGATTGAAATTGCAAAGCAAGGTAAGTGTCGTGGTTAACCTTGACTTGAGGGAATAGAATCCTTAAATTATTTATTATGTGAAATGCATGTGAACGATGTATAGGCGAGGTGGCGAGTGTTTATACGTCGTCAAACTAATTGTTTACATAATTATTTGTAAATCTTAAATTTGTTTTAATACACGAATTAATTGCTATGATAATTATTTCTCTCCTATTCTTTGTCAAATATTAATTCTTGAATTCCTGCAATAATTGCTACATGCTGATTTCATTTATGTGCATTAATTGCCACTTGAAAATTAGCATATGAAATAGTAAACTGCCCATTTTCACCCCGATTTCCATAATAAATTGCTAATTGTCATTGTTTGTTTTATAATCAAATCATAATTATTGTATGCTTGTTGTCTTAAAACTTTTTACATTAATTGTTGCATTTATTGGGGCAATTTCTTCTAACAGAAGTGATTAAAATGAATATATTAGAGGATCGGGTTGCACGCCGCAACAGACTTATTAAAAGTCCATATTGGAGGATCGGGTTGCACGCCACAACAAACTTGTATTAAAAGTCCATATTGGGGGATCGGGTTGCGCGCCGCAACAGACTTATTTAAAAGTCTATATATACACTTGATTAAAATAAATATATTAGAGGGTTGAAAATGAATATATTATGGGAGCGGGTTGCACGTTGTAACGGAAATTGGTTGAAATAATAATTGGTTATGATTGCTAAGTTGGCTTCAACTATTAAAAATGAGTTATCTGATTTAATTCTATTATTGTGGTTATTACTATTATTGCGTACAAGGTTAATGTATGTGACATGCCTTAACCTCGTCATTACTTCGTCGAGGTTAGGCTCGATGCTTACTAGTACATGGGGTCGTTTGTACTGATACTACACTCTGCACTTCTTGTGCAGATTTTGGAGTTGGTCCCAACGGCGTACCATAGGCTTGCTCGGATTTCAGCTACCCAGAGGAGACTTGAGGTATAACTGCACGTCGTCCGCAGTTCTGAAGTCCCCGTCTACTTTACTTTAGCTGTGTGTTTGTTTTCAGACAGCTTTATTTTATTCAGAACCTTTATTTTTATTATTCTAGAAGCTCGTGCACTTGTGACACCAATTCTGGGATGGTATTTAGATATCGTTATTTTTATGGATTTTTCAATGCATTTCAGACTTTACTTCCGCATTTGTTTCTTTGTTATTAATAAATTTTAAAAATTGTTTTAAAATGGATAATATTATCCTAATGTTGGCTTGCCTAGCAAGTGAAATGTTAGGCGCCATCACGGTTTGAAGGTGGGAAGTTCGGGTCGTGACAGTTGGTATCAGAGAACTAGGTTATATAGGTCTCACGAGTCACGAGCAAGCTTAGTAGAGTCTGAAGGATCAGTACAGAGACGTCTGTACTTATCTCTCCGAGGCTATGAAGTTTAGGAACAATATCACTTCTTTCTTACCCTGTCGTGCGATTTTATTCTATCATCGATAATTAAACCATTCTATTCTTATTCTCTCGCAGATAGTGAGAACCCGTAATACATCTACCGATGGACAAGGACCAGAGCCCCCGGTGGCAACTATGGCCAGGGGTAGAGGTCGAGGCCGAGGTCGTGCTAGAGGCCGAGGCAGAGGCAGAGGAAGAGGTAGAGCTCAGTCCATAGCTCGAGCAGATGCACCTGTTGTAGAACCTTAGGTGGATCTTCAGGAGGAGGTTCCAGTTCAGACTGTACCGGTTGGACCAGTTCAGGTCCTGGAAGGATTCATAGCTACTCTAGTGCTTCAGGATGCTCTAGTCCGTTTGGTAAGTCTTATGGAGGGCGTGGCCCAGAATTGTACATTTCCAGTGGTGCCAGCCGTCTCACAGGCCGGGGGAGGAGCACAAACTCCCACTACTCCCGATCCGGAGCAGATGGCTCCCTAGAATTAGGCTCCAACAGCCCCGCCAGTTGGGGTAGTTCAGCTGGTTGTTGCGGCACAGACCGGTGATAGGCCCGCCATGTCTTTTGAGGCCTTATAGAGACTGTATAAGTTCACTAAGCTCTTTCCAGTTCACTTTAGTGGTACCCCTTCTGAGGACCCACAGGATTATCATGACCGCTGCCATGAGGTGCTGCAGAACATGGGTATAGTTGAGATCAATGGGGTTGATTTTGCTATATTTCAGATGACGGGTTCTGCCAAGAGGTGGTGGAGATATTATACATTGACCAGACCAGTCGGATCGCTTGTACTTACCTGGGAGCAGTTCTCTCAGCTATTTCTGTAGAAGTTCCTTCCTATCACACTGAGAGGGGATTACCGCAAGCAATTTGAGTGTCTACAACAGGGCAGTATGACTGTTACTCAGTATGAGTCCCGTTTTGTGTATTTAGCCCGTCATGCTCTCCCTTTACTACCTACTGAGGGAGAGAGAGTGAGGAGGTTTATTGAGGGACTCACTCACCCTATAAGGCTTCAAATGGACAAGGAGACCAGAAGCGAGATTTCTTTTCAGGCAGTTGCTAATGTCGCGAGGAGGATCGAGATTGTTCTTGCATAGGAGAGAGGGCAGAGGTCTGATAAGAGGCCTCGTCAGTTGGTTGGTTTTAGTGGTGACTCACATGGAGGCAGGGGTAATTTTGGTAGGGGTCATCCTCCCAGACCATTTCATTCAGCACTTCATGCATCTCCCGGTGCTTCAGGGAGTCACGGTCCTATTATGCCTTATTCTGGGCAGCCAACACTTAGTGCACATTCAACTCCTATCAGTGCACCACCACTCCAGAGTCACTACAGCGGTTATCCGGCCTATTCGGGTCAGCTTCAGCTTCAGCAGCCACGGTATCAGGATGGGTGTTATGAGTGTGGGAGCATTGGTCACCTCAGGAGGTATTGCCCTAGGTTGTCGAGTAACAGATCTTGGCAGGATTCTCGTGCCAGCTAGAGGTAGGGTTCAGGCCGCTAGAGGTGGAGGTCAGGCCATTAGAGGTAGAGGTCAGACCGTTAGAGGTGGAGGCCAGCCAGTTAGAGGCCGTCCCAGGGACGCAGTTCAAAGTGGTGGGGCTCAGCCCCGATTTTATGCTTTTCCAGCTAGGCCTGAGGCCGAGTCATCTGATGCTGTGATCACAGGTATTATTCCAGTTTGCCATAGAGATGCTTCAGTTCTATTTTATCCAGGATCTACTTATTCCTATGTGTCCTCCTATTTTGTTTCATATTTGGTTGTGCCTTGTGACTCTCTGAGTGCTTCTGTGTGTGTATCTACACTGGTGGGAGACTCCCTTGTAGTAGATCATGTCTATCATTCGTGTTTGGTTACTATCAATAGTCTTGAGACTAGTATGGATCTTCTACTTCTTGATATGGTAGATTTTGATGTCATCTTGGGTATGGATTGTCTTTCACCTTATCATGCTATATTGGATTGTCATGCCAAGACAGTGACCCTAGCCATGCCGGGGTTAACTCGGTTAGAGTGGAAAGGAACTTCTGGCCATTCTGCCAACAGGGTTATTTCTTATATGAAAGCTCGACGTATGGTCGAGAAAGGGTGTCTAGCCTATTTGCCTTATATTCAGGATCCCAGCACGGATGTTCCTTCTATGGATTCAGTCCCAGTGGTTCGTGAATTTCCAGAAATATTTCCTGCAGATTTGCAGGGAATGCCACCCGACAGAGATATTGACTTCTGTATTGATTTGGCTCCGGGAACTCAGCCCATTTCTATCCCACCATACCATATGGCCACGCCAGAGTTGAAAGAATTGAAGGAGCAGTTATAAGATTTGCTCGATCAGGGATTCATTAGACCCAATATCTCGCCCTGGGGTGCACCAGTACTTTTTGTAAATAAGAAAGATGGATTTATGCAGATGTGTATAGATTATCGACAGCTTCAGGGTACCAAGGTATTTTTGAAGATCGATTTGAGGTCTGGTTACCATCAGTTGAAGATTAGGGCATCTGATGTCCCTAAAATATCTTTTCGGACTCGGTATGGGCATTACGAATTCCTAGTGATGTCATTTGGATTGACAAATGCCCCAGCAACATTTATGGATTTGAAGAAGCAGGTGTTCAAGCGCTATTTTGATTCTTTTGTGGTTGTATTCATTGATGATATCTTGATTTACTCCAGCAGTCGAGAGGAGCATGAGCAGCATCTTCGGAGTGTGCTTCATACTTTGAAGAATAATCAGTTATATGCCAAATTTTCAAAATGTGAGTTTTGGTTAGACTCAGTTGCCTTTTTGGGCCATGTTGTATCAGTAAAAGGCATAAAGGTGGACCCTAAGAAGATTGAGGCTGTTCAGAATTGGCCTAGACCTACCTCAGTTACAGAGATCCGGAGTTTCCTGGGTTTAGCAGGTTACTATCATCGGTTCGTGGAAAGATTTTCATCTATAGCAAGCCCATTGACCAGACTGACCTAGAAAGGTGTCCCATTCAGATAGTCAGATGAGTGTGAGTTGAGCTTTCAGAAGCTCAAGACCGCTTTGACTACGGCGCCAGTGTTGGTATTACCCACAGGATCAGGATCGTATACGGTATATTGTGACGCATCTCACATTGTGCTTGGTGCAGTATTAATGCAAGATGGTAAGGTGATTGCATATGCGTCACGGCAGTTGAAAGTTCACGAGAAGAATTATCCTGTTCATGACTTAGAATTGGCAGCCATTGTTCATGCGCTGAAGATTTGGAGGCATTATCTCTACGGTGTCTCGTGTGAGGTATTTACTGATCATCGTAGCCTTCAGTATCTATTCAAACAAAAAGATCTTAATTTGAGACAGAGAAGATTGTTGGAGTTGTTGAAAGACTATGATATCACCATTTTGTAACACCCTAGAAAGGCCAATGTGGTGGCCGATGCTTTGAGTAAAAAGGCTATGAGTCTGGGCAGTCTTGCGTATATTCCGATTAGTGAGAGGCCGTTAGCTGCAAATGTTCAGACGTTGGCTAATCAGTTCGTGAGGTTAGATGTTTCGGAACCCAGTCGGGTTCTAGCTTGCACAATCGCTCGATCTTCTTTATATGAGCGCATCAGAGAGTGGCAATATGATGATCCTCATTTGCTTATCCTTAAAAACACGGTGCGAGACGGTGATGCCAAACAGGTTACTGTGGGGGAAGATGGAGTTCTGCGAATGCAGGGTCGTATTTGTGTGCCTAATGTTGACGGACTTCGTGAATTAATTCTTGAAGAGGCACACAGTTCTAGGTATTCCATTCATCCAGGTGTCGCCAAAATGTATCGAGATTTACGGCAACATTACTGGTGGAGGAGAATGAAGAAGGATATAGTTGCATATGTAACTTGGTGTCTAAATTGTCAGCAAGTCAAGTACGAGCATCAGAGACCTGGTGGTTTGCTTCAGAAGTTAGAAATTCCTGAGTGGAAATGGGAGCGTATCACTATAGATTTTGTTGTTGGACTCCCACAGAATCAGAGAAAATTTGATGCAGTTTGGGTCATTGTGGACAGGTTGACCAAGTCAGCACATTTCATTCCAGTAGCAGTTACCTATTCTTCAGAAAGGTTAGCTGAAATTTACATTCGTGAAATTGTTCGCCTTCACGGTGTACCCGTGTCTATTATTTCAGATCGAGGTACGCAGTTTACCTCACACTTCTGGAGGGCTGTACAATGTGAGTTAGGAATGTGGGTTGAGTTGAGTACAATATTTCATCCCCAGACAGACGGACAGTCAGAGCGCACTATTCGGACATTGGAAGATATACTTCGCGCCTGTGTTATAGAAATTGGAGGTTCTTGGGATCAGTTCTTGCCACTTGCGGAGTTTGCTTATAATAATAGCTACCAGTCGAGCATTCAAATGGCTCCATATGAGGCATTATACGGAAGGCAATGCCGTTCGCCAGTTGGCTGGTTTGAACCGGGAGAGGCTCGGTTGTTGGGTACCGATTTGGTACAGGATGCCTTGGATAAGGTCAAGATTATTTAGGATCAACTTTGCACAACTCAGTCTAGGCAAAAGAGTTATGCCGACCATAAAGTTCGTGATATTGCATTTATGGTTGGAGAAAGAATATTGCTCCGGGTTTCACCTATGAAAGGTGTAATGAGGTTCGGAAAGAAGGGCAAGTTGAGCCCTAGGTATATCGGACCCTTTGAAATTCTTGAAAGGGTGGGTGAAGTAGCCTACATGCTTGCGTTACCATCTAGTTTATCAGCGGTTCATCCGGTGTTCCATGTGTCTATGCTCTGGAAATATCATGGTGATCCGTCCCATGTGTTAGATTTCAGCCCAGTCCAGTTGGACAAAGATTTGACTTACGAGGAGGAGCCGGTGGTTATTCTAGCCAGGTCCGATAATTGAGGTCTAAGAGTTATCCTTCAGTTCGGGTGCAATGGAGAGGTCAGCCGGTAGAGGCATCTACCTGGGAGTCCGAGTCGGACATGCAGAGTAAATATCCACACCTTTTCACCAGCTCAGGTACTTTTTCTAACTCCGTTCGAGGACGGACCTTTATTTTAGAGGTGGAGAATGTGATGACCCAAAGTGTCATCTTTAAATTTAATAAGTAATTATGTGTTCTAAGACCTCGAAAAAGCACTATTTATCATTCCTCGACTTGCATGCGCAGTCCGTATAATTTTCCAGAAAGTTTATATGTGAAAAATGGATTACAATGTGAAATAGAGCTTTAAAACTCAACTGAGTTGACTTTGGTCAACATTTTGAGCAAACAAACTCGGATCAGTGTTTTGACAATTCCGGTAGGTCCCTATCGTGATTTGGGACTTGGGCGTATGCCGGAAATTAAATTCCGAGGTCCCTAGCCCGAGATATGGAATTTTGATGATATATTAAAAGTTTGAAAGCTTAATGATTTTTAAGAATTTACTGATGTTGGATTTATTGACACCGGGTTTGTATTTTTGTTTCGGAGTCCGGTATAGGTCCACTATAATATTTATGACTTGTCTGCTGAAATTGGTGAGAAACAGAGTTGATTTGACGTGATTCGGACGTCCGGTTGTGAAAATATAAGTTTTAAAGTTTTCTTGAAAATTTTATTTAATTTGGGATCCAATTCATAGTTCTAGGTGTTATTTTGATGATTTGATCATGCAAGCAAGTTCGTATGATGTTTTAGGACTTGTGTGCATGTTTGATTTGGAGCCCCGAGGGCTCGGGTGAGTTTCGGATAGGCTACGAGTGTTTTGAAACTTTGGAAAAATCTGATATTTCTAGTTATGGTTTCCTTAATCGTGATCGCGTGTCTTCATCCGCGATCGCGAAGTCTTGTTGAGAACGGATGAAAATTTGTACTATGCGATCGCATAGTATTGTACGCGATCTCACAGTTGGAAAAGCTAAGGCACTCCGAACACGAGGACCAAGCTGCGATCGCGTAGAAGGAATGAGGCAGAAGCTGAAGCACTGAAATTGTGCTACGCGATCGCATAAGCCTGTACGCTATCGCATGGCCATTTACGCGATCGCGTAGAGTTAAACGAACCTGGGCAAAAGTTATTCTATGCGATCGCGAACGAATTTCCGCGATCGCGATGAGTAAAAATCTGAGAAACAGAACTTAAGTTCTGGAAAATGGAATTCGACCCATTTTCAACCATTGTCCATTTCTGAGCTCGGGTAAGGCGATTCTTGGGCGATTTTTACGGGAAAACATTGGAGTAAGTGTTCCTTATCCTATATTGATTATATTTCATGATTCTGTGCTCATTTATATCATGAATCCGTAAAATTTTGGAAGATAAATCAGATTTTTATAAAATCATCCAATAACAAAAATTTAAGATTTGAAGGTCCATTTGACATCAGAATTTGATAATTTTTATATGGTTGGACTTGTCTCGAAATGGGTGTTTGGATTTCGTAAGTTTTTCCGAGATTCGAGACGTGGGTCCCACTGTCAATTTTTAAAGTGAATTTCGGATTTTATCCGAAAAATTAGTAAATTCATATGGAATTAATTCCTATGATTCGTATTGAGTATATCGAATTGTTTGTGAATAGATTTGAAGCTTTTGGAGACAAATGTAAAAGGAAAAGCTGTGGTCGAGTAACTGATTGAAATTG
The DNA here is from genome assembly GCF_000390325.3 of Nicotiana tomentosiformis. Classification (NCBI taxonomy): domain Eukaryota; kingdom Viridiplantae; phylum Streptophyta; class Magnoliopsida; order Solanales; family Solanaceae; genus Nicotiana; species Nicotiana tomentosiformis. The sequence goes on along the minus strand of NC_090812.1, from coordinate 58,525,315 downwards.
CAAAGCGAGGTAAGTGTCGTGGTTAACCTTGACTTGAGGGAATAGAACCCTTAAATTATTTGTTATGTGAAATGCATGTGAACGACGTATAGGCGAGGTGACGAGTTTCTATACGTCGTCAACTTAATTATTTGCATAATTATTTGAAAATCCTAAATTTGTTTTAATACACTAATTAATTGTTATGATAATTGTTTCTCTCCTATTCTTTGTCAAATATTAATTCGTGAATTCCTGCAATAATTGCTACATGCTGATTTGATTTATGTGCATTAGTTGATACTTGAAAATTAGAATATGAAATAGTAAACTGCCTATTTTTATCCCGATTTCCATAATAAATTGCTAATTATCATTGTTTGTTTCATAATTAAATCATAATTATTGTATGCTTGTTGTCTTAAAATTTTTTTCATTAATTATTGCATTTATTGGGGAAATTTCTTCTAACAGAAGTGATTGAAAAATGAATATATTGGGGGTTCGGGTTGCACGCCGCAACAGACTTATTAAAAGTCCATATTGGGGGATCGGGTTGCATGCCGCAACAGACTTGTATTAAAAGTCCATATTGGGAGATCGGGTTGAACGCCACAACACACTTATTTAAAAGTCTATAGATACACTTGATTAAAATAAATATATTGGAGGGTTGAAAATGAATATATTGTGGGAGCGGGTTGCACGTTGCAATGGTAATTGATTGAAATAATAATTGGTTATGACAACTGAGTTGGCTTCAACTATTAAAAATAAGTTATCTGATTTAATTCTATTATTGTGGTCATTACTATTATTGCGTACAAGTTAATGTAAGTGACCTGCCTTAGCCTCGTCACTATTTCGTCGAGGTTAGGCTCGACACTTACCAGTACATGGGGTCGGTTGTACTGATACTACACAGTGCACTTCTTATGCAGAATTCGGAGTTGGTCCCAGCAGCATACCATAGACTTGCTCGGATTTCAGCTACCCAGAGGAGACTTGAGGTATAACTGCATGGCGTCCGCAGTTCTGAAGTCTCCGTCTACTTTACTTTAGCTGTGTGTTTATTTTCAGATAGCTTTATTTTATTCAGACCCTTTATTTGTATTATTCTAGAAGCTTGTGCACTTGTGACACCAATTCTGGGATGGTATTTAGACATCGTTATTTTTGTGGATTATTCAATACATTTCAGACTTTACTTCCGCATTTGTTTCTTTGTTATTAATAAATTTTAAAAATTGTTTTAAAATGAATAATATTATTCTAATATTGGCTTGCCTAGCAAGTGAAATCTTAGGCTCCATCACGGCCCGAAGGTAGGGATTTCGGGTCGTGACAACTCGGCACTCATACTCGCACGTAGTAGGTACCTGCGCTCACTAGGGGTGTGTACAGACTCTGGAGGGGCTCCTTCAGCCCAAACGCTATAACAAGCCAATCATGGCATAAATCAATGAAACATGCTGCGGCGTGCAGCCCGATCCCATAAATATCCTCACAATTAGGCCCTCGACCTCACTTAGTTATCAACCTCTCCAATATCTCGGGCTCTCAGAAATCATAATAAGCAGCCCAACAATAATGATATGATGCATCGATAATGAACAAGAGAGACTGAGATGTAATATGCAAGTAAAACCACGACTGAGTACAAAATAGTAATTTAACAGATAATTTAATATGTACACGACCTCTGTGGGTCCCAACAGTGTCAACACATGGTTTAAACATAATTTATAGTTCGATTTCTCTAATACGTAGAAAAATGTACGGATAACAATAATTTATTCAACTACACAGATCCATGGAATTGACCAAGTCACAATTTCTACGGTGCACGACCACACTCTCGTCACCTAGCATGCACTTCACCTCAAAATCAATCACATAACACAAAATTCGGGATTGCATACCCGCAGGACCAAATTTAGAACTGTTACTTTGTGACACCCTGTGCATCCCAAGGTGACGTATAATGAATATGAGACTTGTTAATCATAATTTAAATGAGTTTAAAGTCATAATATGACTATATATGATGTTTGGATAAAAAATATAAAGTTTGAAAAAAATCGGATTAAAGTTGCGGAAAAACCAACTAAGGATTTTGCCCTGTAATAGAGCTTTTTGAGAAATAAATTTTGTGTGCTATATGAGGTCTTTTTGGGACATATTATATACCAAATGGAAGGTCTTGGAATGTAATTTCCAACGCTCTTAACCGTTCGTTCATACGACATCCGGATAAAAAGATATAAGCGTCGAAAAATGGGCGAATGAGAGGGTGCCAAGCTAGCACCTCTTTGACTTTTCAAAAGTTGATATATGCCTTAACTCGCCTCTCTCTTCATTTTTACATACAATCCGACCAAAGGACACCATAAAACCTGTCCTTGAGCTCTCTAATAGTGCTTCAAAGAATACTAACATCCCGGGTATGAAATCGAGAAGCGATAACATCAGAACGATCCCTACGACGTAAGTATCACTATATCGCCTCTCTTTTTCCTTATAGTTTGAGTTTTGAAATGTATTTAATAGTTAATAGAATTACTAATTTCTGTATTTAAGCTTTAAAATATCAAAAAAGGTTGATAAATTCATTTCCTAATAGTTAGACCTCACGGGACGGTGATCGGAAGCCGTGAGTTCGAGTTATTTGACTTGTAGTGGACTATTTTGTGGGCTGTTTCGTGTTGCTTTTGGGCTGTCTATTGTGCTGCTGATTTATGGAGTTTGGAAGGATAAAAGGGTGTGGATAAATGCCACATGTGGTAGGGTAGTAGGTTGGTTGCTCGTCGTTGTAGTTATAGGCTAATTGATAACTTGTTGATTTGGTGTATTATGGTATATTTGGGATTTTTGCTGTATTGAAGGTCCCGGATTGTAATTAGGTTGGTTTTGAGTTGCTGATTGTATTATGTTTGTATATCACCTATAGTAGGCTTGAGGGAGCAGTAAAATCAGGGGAAATGCTGCCCGTTTTATTTTAGAATCGAGTTATTATTTGAGATACGTAATATAATACAACCATCTAAATTGTACACGTATTTCTTTGTTATAGGGATGGCACGCTAGTTTCCATAAGCTTGTTGTTGAATTGCATTGACGACTTGAGGTATGGTAAGGCTATCCCTTCTTTCCTTTTGGTATGATTCATACGATACAAACGAAACGAGTAAACGCACAACTTTCATAAATGACTCTATTCATAGAAATACTAGAGATGCTTATGTTCTTGATTCCCCATTTGAATTATTATTATATCTTCTGTTCATGGGTCTCAGAAAAATACGTAGTTGACAAAATTTATCCGAAGGGCATATTGATCTTATAACATTCTGAGAAATCTTATTAACGTATGTCTTATGCATTTCATTCATTTATACATGTATATTGACCCATGACCAGATAGCGTTATATACGCGTATGTTATATGTATATGGGATATGGAAAAAGGTTACAACGTTATATACGCACCACCACCTGATCAGCTAGTATATGATTTTGCCCACAATGGCCGAGATGATATGATGAGATGCCCTCAGAGGCTTGATGATGTTATGTACACCTATACCTATGCATGATATGACATTTACACGCACGTGCATGACATTATAAATGCTTCAGGATTCACAAAGTTATTTAGACTCACAGGTGGAACTCTTTACACCATGTTTTATCTATGTCTTTTATGTACTGATTTTCATGCCTTACATACTCAGTACATTATTCGTACTGACATCCCTTTTGCCTGGGGACGCTGCGTTTCATGCCCGCAGGTGCAGGTAGACAGGCTGACGGTCCCCCTTCTTAGGCTCCTTGATCATCGAGAGTTGGTGTGCTCCATTTGATCCGGAGCTGCTTTGAGTTTTGGTACGATGTGTTTGCATACATATATGGCTACGACGGGGCCCAGTCCCGACATATATATATGTCTTTTGGGCATGTTTTCCCACGTAAGTTGTTCATATGAATTAGTAGTTTATTTCCAGATGTTATGCATGACCTACACTTATTTCATGTTTATATCTTAAACGAATACTTAAGGGTGTTTGATAGGTAGAACTAGGGCACTCGTCACAGCCCATCGGTTTGGGTCGTGACATACTTACCTCAAACCGTGAAATCTTTTACTGTGATATGCTTTTGCCTCGCAAATCGGCCTCCGAATGCCTCGAATCTAGTCACAAATAATTCGTTTCAGTCAATACAAATTACAGGAATTAATTCCATATGAAAATACTAATTTCCAATAAAAATCCGAAATTACACCTAAAGGTCATCCGTGGGGCCCACGTCTCGGAATCCAATGAAACTCACAAAATCCGATAACCTATTCAATTACGAGTCCAACCATACTAGTTTTACTCAAATCCTACTTCGAATGGACATTCAAATCCCAAAAATTCATTTTATGAAGTTTCTACAATTTTCCCCAAATTTTCATCTCCAAATACTGATTAAATGATGAAAACAATGATATATTCATGTATGTTAACTAAATCCGAGTTAGAATCACTTACCCCGATGAATTTCTTGAAAATCCCACGAACAATCGCCACAAACCGAGCTCCCATAGTCCAAAAATGAAAAATGAGATGAAACCGTCATTCATATAGTACAAAATCTGATCCCCATTGTGCTGACCGCACATTTATTTGTGCGGCCGCACATCCCAGGTTCTGCGGCCGCAATCAAAATTGTGCGGCCGCACTTCTGCATCTCTGTACTACCAGGCTTCAATAAATTGACCATAACGTTCTCTAAAAATGTCCAAATGATGATTGGTTTATCTTTCTGGAAACTAGATTCAAATGTCTACAACTTTTATTTTTGAATCATCTCTAAATTCTTTGTAAATTAAAAGATATAAGCCTCCGAAGTTGGACCAGCCAACCAGCGAAATCACCTTTCTGCCGCCGCGAGAAGAATTCTGCGGACCGCACAATTCCTACTGCTACAGCTCTTTGGGAGTTTGCGGCCGCACTTCCGCACTCTAAAATGTGCCCTCCGCACTTCAACTCTCCCATACCATTGTCAGAGTGCGGAAATGCCCGGACACGCTCAAAACTCACCCCGGAACTCATTCGAACCACTCGGGATCCCATTCAAATATACCAACAAGTCCTGTAACATAATACGGATTTACTCGGGGTTTCAAATCACATCAAACAACATCAAAAACATAAATCGCACTCCAATTCAAGCCTAGTGAAAACTAAAAATTTCCAACTTTTACATTCAATGCCGAAACCTACCAAATCAAGTCCGATTGACCTCAAATTTTGCACACAAGTCATAAATAACATAACAAACCTATTCTAATTTTCAGAATTGGATTCCGACCCCGATATCAAAAGTCAACTCTCCGGTCAAACTTCCAAGCTTAACTTTCTATTTTAACCATTTCAAGCCAAATTCAACTACGGACTTTCAAATAATTTTTCGGACACACTCCTAAGTCCAAAATCACCATACGTAGCTGTTGGAATCATCAAAATTCTATTCCGAAATCGTTTACACATAAGTCGACATCCGATCACTATATTAACTTAAGCTTTAAACCTTGAAACTAAGTGTTCCAATTCATTCCAAAACTTCACCGGACCCGAACCAATTACCCCGTCAAGTCACACAATAACTGTTAAGTACAAATTAAGAAGTAAATGGGGGAACGGGGCTGAAAATACTTAAAACGACCAGTCGGATCGTTACTATTGTTGAATATTTTAGTACAATGCCATGACTCATCTCATATTTAATTTATTTTATTGAAAAACACCTTATATAGTTCTGTCTTACTAGGATTAAAGAAATATTTGGAGCACAAATTTTACGTTTTGTGCTATGAAGACTTTTTTTAAAAAAAAAAATCAAAAAACACGAAAATCTGAAAAATCCGAGAAAAACCGAGATTAAAAAACCCGACTTTTATTGGTTTGGTTTGGTATTTAGATTTAATAACCCGATACAATTGGATTGGTTTGATAATTAGAAAATCCGAACCAACCCGACCCATGTGCACCCCTACTTATAGCACTCAGAAGGTCACTCAACGAAATTTCTCAAACTTTTCATTGTCAAATAACTATTTTATCCTTTAAATTATTATCTTTTTTTTTAACTTTTAAAATATTATAGTTTTTTATCTTTTTAATCTACATTATGGACTTACTTATGGAATAAATTTTTTATTTGTATAATAAATAATAAAAAATTAATTTTCTAGAATATATAATATCAAAATAATAATAATATAATTTAGCATAATACTCAAGAATATATAATGTGTTAATATAAAATACCTTTATTTTAAATAGTTAGTTTTATATTATGCGCATGGAATATCTATTTTAAAACTCTTATTTTCTTTCATATGTGTAAATAAACTTTTGAGAATTTGTTATTAATATCAAAATTATTATTACGAACAATTAATTTTTCTAATTATTTTTTTCTACTATGCTCAATATTTTATTATTCCAACATTATATATGCTTAAGTACTATTTTTATTTTTTAAATTATAAATAAAATTTATGTATTATATAGGTCAGTCCATAATATAAATTAAAAATAAAAAACAATCATAATATTAAAAAGTTAAAAATAAAATAAAAAGAAGAAAAATGTTGATAATTTAGAAAGTAAAATAGGTATTTGGCAATCATAAGTTTGAGAAATCTAATTGAGTAGCATTTTGAGTGTTATACGCATAGTTAAGTGACTTTGCTGTTACAAACGAAAGAAAGATGATTTTAGTACATAATTTTGGATAGTTGAGTGACCATTTGAGTGAAACGGAGGGAGTACGAATAATTCGTGGAGGATATCTATTCGAAAATCTTGTCCAACAACAACTTGATGATAATTATGCTTCATACATATTAAATCGTACTATTTGCAGTCACGTTTTTCATAAGAAGATAGAAGCAATTATCATCCTATAGCAGCTGCCCAAAATACTACTGTTGACGCCGGCCCATCCATAGATATTTCTTGCACAAGATTTTCCAATTTTATTTCCTTGTTCAACTCAAAGGTTTTGACTGATCAGAAAAGTCCAACTTCATTTACCAATTCACCCTCTAGATTACAAATCTTCGATGTCAAGTGTTATTCACACTAGTACTAAATTACTAATCAATCACTAACCATTCTTTATAGTAAATTAAAAAACTAGCGAGACGTTTCTGTTGAGGGAAAAAAAGAGACTCGAGCTCGCATTATAATTCCTTTTATATATACCATGGCCTAAAACATAGTTTAATAGTATCTCAATATAGAACAAGTGCGAAGTGGTAAATTAAGGGACATACTTCATATATTAGAATTGAAGGATTATTTCTCAATTCATTGTATCTAGGGATGTTCTAACCGAACCGGAAGGCCGCACCAAATCGAAAAATAGAGCTAAACCGATTAAATAACCCGACTAGGTTTGGTTTGATTTGGTTTGGTATTGAGTAAAAAAATTCGAACCAAACCGACATATAAATATATAATTTTTATATATATTTTTAAGACTTTATATTGAATTTTCTTTTAAAAAATATTGAAATATTTGGGATCCTCTCATGTGTTAACCTTGAAAACGTACATTAACGAAAATTATTGTTAGACAACTAAGAAAATAACTATCACGTGTTACTAAACAATTCTCCCATTAGAATATTTTAATAGATCATATGATTGTCAATTTTTTTAATATTTACTAAACATATATTCACTTATCAAAACTTTATCTATAACTTTAATAAAGTAAGATTGGAATAATATTCATGTAATAAAAAAAAACCCGAAAACCGAAAAACACGACAAAACCGAACCAATCCAACCGATATAGTTGGTTTGGTTCGATTTTGATAAAAATCGAACCAACCCGTTCTATGTACACCCCTAATTGTATCTTGTATCAAACTTCTTTTGTTAAAATACCCCGCAAAAAAAAGAGAAAAAAAGAAGGTAGGGTGAGTAAGGGATCGTTTTAATGTTATCGCTACTTGGTTTCGTGTCCCGGATGATAATCTCATTGGAAACACTTGAGGAGAGCTTGAGAGTAAAGTTAGGGGTCTTATTTGGTCGTGTTCTCTGGAAAATTGAAGAAGGAGACGAGATAAGGATATAAATATCTAATTTGTTTGAAAAGTCAAAAGGTGGTACTTGGCACCCTAGCATTGGTCCTTCTTCCAATGCTTATAACTTTTTATCCAGGGGTCGTATGAATGTACGGTTAATAGAGTTGGAAAATATATTACAAGACCTTGAATTTGGTATATAATATGTCCCAAAAGACCTCATATAACATACAGAATGTATTTCTCAAAAAGATCTGTTACAAGGCAAATCCTTAGTCGGTCTTTCCGAAACATAAATCTGATTTTTCCCAAACTTTATATTTTCAATCCAAACATCATATTTAGTCATATATGACTTTAAACTAATTTAAATCATGATTAACAAGTCTCATATTCATTATACGTCACCTTGGGACTCACATGGTGTAACAGGGACGTCAATACGAAATATTATACCGAGTATGTAAGGCAATAACATAACTGAAAGCTAAACTGATAATAAAATAGCTGAAAGTAATTGGGAGTCAAAGATGATCTGAATATATACTTACCTAATGATACCGACTCAACTCTTTCAATATAGTAAGTAAAATAAATGTCCGGCCCTATAAGGCTCTGTACGTGTAACTGCTCGGCCGTAGTGGGCTCGATCATAGACGCTCGGCCATAATAGGCTCTGTATCTCGGACATTTTGGGCTCGCTCATAGGCGGTCGACCATAGTAGGCTTGGTATATAACTTACCATCTGATCAGAGGTTGCCCAATAGGAGCCTGCCCACCGATTATAGCTCGATGGTGGTAAAAATACTGTAATATTATATATATATATATATATATATATATATATATATATATATAGACCCTCTGCTCTCATGACTAGAAGAAGACAATACTCAATTGAATATAAGGTCCCGATAAGGCAGAATACTGTAACTTATGAAACTAGGATAATGTGAATAAATTCATGAATAGGAACTTCTCTTTATGTCTCGTTGTCAAACATATGTAGTTACGGGATTATGCCAAAATGAAGGAAGGGCTTAGCTTTAACATACCTTAACTCCATTGAGTCCTTAATACCTTCCAAGAAATTATTCAAACAACTCAACTCAATCTACCACAACATAAGGAGATTCAAAATCAGTGCTGAGTAAAGGCTAAGTGCGCTACTTAAACTAGTAGCTCGTTTACGTAAATTTGGGCCGCATCTCCCATGTAATTAGGCCCTCCTCCAATACCATATACAAAAAACAACAAGAACACAATAATAACAATATGTAAGAATCATTTTCCAATCTTATCTCCGTCACAATATACCACAAAACAGCCCACACACCGTAATCACTTCATACATAAAACGACAACCAAAGTAATGTCAAACAACCTAAAACAAATGTAACGACGAACGACCGGCCCACCATTCTGTAATTATGTGGTATTTCTTCACACAATTTGTCCTCCAAAACTTCATTAAACAGTAGAAAAATAGACATCCAAAAGGTAACACGAAATAGCCCACAAAATAGTCCACTACAAGTCAAATAATTCGAACTCACGGCTTTCGATCACCGTCCCGTGAGTTCTAACTATTAGGAAACAAATTTATCAACCTTACTTGATATTTAAAAACTTAAATACAGAAAGTACACGTTTTCTTAACTATTAAGTACCTTCCAAAACTCAAACTATAAAAAAAGAGAGAGACGATATAGCGATACTTACGTCGTAGGGATCGTTTTAATGTTATACTTGGTTTCGTGTCCCGAATGATAATCTCATTGGAAACACTTGAGGAGAGCTTGAGAGTAAAGTTATGGGTCTTATTTGGTCGTGTTCTCTGGAAAATTGAAGAAGGAGACGAGATAAGGATATAAATATCCAATTTGTTTGAAAAGTCAAAAGATGGTACTTGGCACCCTAGCATTGGTCCTTCTTCAAATGCTTATAACTTTTTATCCGGGGGTCGTATGAATGTACGGTTAATAGAGTTGGAAAATACATTACAAGACCTTGAATTAGGTATATAATATGTCCCAAAAGGACCTCATATAGCATACGAAATGTATTTCTCAAACAGATCTGTTACAAGGCAAATCCTTAGTCGGTCTTTCCGAAACTTAAATCTGATTTTTCCCAAACTTTATATTTTCAATCCAAACATCATATATGACTTTAAACTAATTTAAATCATGATTAACATGTCTCATATTCATTATACGTCACCTTGGGACTCACATGGTGTAACAGGGACGTCAATACGAAATATTGTACCGAGTATGTAAGGCAATAACATAATTGAAAGCTAAACTGATAATAAAATAGCTGAAAGTAATTGGGAGTCAAATATGATCTGAATATATACTTACCTAATAATACTGACTCAAATCTTTCAATATAGTAAGTAAAATAAATATCCGACCCTATAAGGCTCTATACGTGTAACTGCTCGGCCGTAGTAGGCTCGCTCATAGGCGCTCGACCATACTAGGCTCTGTATCTCGGACATCCTGGGCTCGCTCATAGGCGCTCGTACATAGTAGGCTTGGTATATAACTTACCATCTGATCAGAGGTTTCCCAATAGGAGCCTGCCCACCGATTATAGCTCGATGGTGGTGAAAATACTGTAATACTGTATATATATAGACCCTCTGCTCTCTTGACTGGAAGAAGGAAACACTCAATTGAATATAAAGTCCCGATAAGGGAGAATACTGTAACTTATGAGACCAGGATAATATATATAAATTCGGGAGTATGAACTTCTCTTTATGCCTCGTTATCAAAAGCATGTAGTTACGAGATCATGCCAAAATGAAGGAAGGGCTTTGCCTTAACATACCTTATCACAATCTTTCCAATCACCAAGTTGAACTCGCCTCTTCGCACCTTAATCTACAACAACGATAATAACACTATCATTATGTTACGAAAGGTACAACTATCGTACAACGAACGACAAGCTTATTTAGTATTAAAACGTGCAGCATCTCCCCTATAATCCTTACTTCCTCCAAATTCAAGATAACACCAACAACACAGGAACTCAACAATAACAACATATATACATTATTTTCTAACCTTATATACACCACAAAATACTACAAAACATCCCAACACACCCCAATATCTTCATACACAAAATGACCACCGTAGTAGTGTCAAACAACCCGAAAATGTTACGATGAATGACCAGCCCACCACCCTGCATTTATCTGGTGTTTCTCCACACCCTTCCTCCTCCAAAACTCCAGAAAATAGTAGTAAAACACACATCCCAACAGAAACACAAAATAGTCCACAACACAGTCCGCTATAAGTGAATAACTTGTACTCACGGCTTCCGATCACCGTCCCGTGAGTTCTTACAAATATAGAACGACTTACCATGAATTTACAGTAGAAATAATGGATTAAATATAGTAGTAAACTTAACTTATTTGTTGGATAACTCAGCTCCTATCTTGGTTCTTCAAACTGTAGGTTTTACCTCCAATTAGAACTTAAAAGAGAGAGAAAATCAATTAAGGGTTTGTGGGCAATTTTTGGGAGGATGTTTGCAGAGATTATGTATGGTTATTATGATTTATTATCATACTAATATACGAAGGAGATAGGCCTTTAAAAATTCCACTTTGGACGACCCGAACTAGCCCATTTTTGGATTCACATTAAGCAAGTAGGTGACAGTCTGCGCAGTCTCGCAAAAATGCTCATATCTCTCTACTCTAATATCGTATTGACCAACGGTTTAATGTGTTAGAAAATAGAAATAGATCTTCCATTTTATGGGTGGAACACCCCATAACTCTAAGTATATTGGGAGAAAATTACAGTTACATTTGACCCAAAGTTTTAGTAAAACGTATGAACGTAACTTGTGATGACTTTTATCGACTTTTGTTCCACAACTCGCTTGGCTTCAAAACAAAACATACGACTATCATACGACTAAAATAACTCATAACATAACCTACTTATCATGTTAAGCACCCTAGTATCACCCCAAAAGTACATGTTATAACATTCCTAACTTGTCGACTTTCGACGAAACATTATTTTCTTCAATTCCTTTAGCTTTTGAACCTTTCAACACTCTTTGTACTTGCTGTTCATGATCTCCAATAGTGGTAACCTCCAAGGTAACATGATTAACGTACTTTATATGTTTTCAAATATGATCTCATTTTTGGTCCTACATTAGTTTGCTTACGACGCACTTTTACGTACGAAAATATAGGGTGTAACATCGTTCCCCCCTTGGGAACATTCGTTCTCTAATGTTTACTCTTAGAGACTTTGGAAAATGTTTGCCAGAGTCTCCTCCGTACACTAGACTAAAACCAACCTGCACGCAGCCAGAAAATATACTATGCATGCCACACATGGCCAATGTCTATAAATAGCAATACTTTGCCTCACACAACTTTAAATCATAAATACTGAAAGTTAAGAAATAAGAGCTTACCTGATGACCTACTAGCCTGAATAGAGCTGTGTTGTAGCATCCCATATCGAGACATATCTTCAGTTTGAAATAGGTGGGGGTATTTAGACTTCATTTCTTCCTCCGCTTCCCACGTCACCTCTTCCACATTCTTGCTTCTCCATAAAACCTTCACGGAGGCTACCTCCTTATTTTGTAGCTTGCGGATTTATCGGTCTAGGATGGCAACTGGAATTTCCTCGTATGACAAGTCCTCCATAATCTGTACATCATCCGTGGGCACCACTCTTGTAGGATTGCCAATGCACTTCTGTAGCATAGATACGTGAAAAATTTGATGGACTGACTCAAATTCTGAGGGAAATTCTAACTTATAAGATACTTGGCCCACTCTCCGAATGATCCTATAAAGGCCCAATATACCGTGGGCTAAGCTTTCCTTTCTTGCCAAACCTCATCACGCCCTTCATAAGTGATACCTTTAAGAATAACAATCATTAACCCCGAACTTTAAGTCTCATCGCCGCACGTCAGAATATGACTTCTGACGACTCTGAGCTATTAACTGTCTCTCCCGGATAAGCTTTACTTTCTCAATGGCCTGTTGAACCAGGTCTATCCCATGTAACCCAGATTCTCCTACATCAAACCACCCTATAGGAGATCTGCACTTACGCCCATACAAAGCCTCGTATGGAGCCATCTGGATACTGGAGTAGTAACTGTTATTATATGCAAACTCGACAAGAGGTAGATGTTTATCCCAACTTCTTTTAAAATCCAACACACATGCTCGTAACATATCCTCAAGCGTATGAATTGTGCGCTCGGCTTGTCCATCGGTCTGTGGATAAAAAGCTGTACTGAGATTCACCTGAGTCCCTAGACCTCTCTGAAATGACCTCCAAAAATGTGCTGTAAACTGGGCCCCACGGTTAGATATAATAGATACTGGTACTCCGTGTAGCCGCACTATCTCCTTAGTATATAACTTTGCATAATCTTCTGCTGTATATGTAGATCTGACCGGTAGGAAATGAGCTTATTTCATGAGCCTATCGACTATCACCCATATAGAATCGAACTTATGATAAGAACAAGGTAAACCCGTGACAAAGTCCATGTTTATCGCCTCCCATTTCCACGTCGGGATATCTATAGACTGCATTAGCCCTCCAGGCTTCTGATGCTCTACCTTCACCTGCTGGCAACTAGGACACTGGGCGACAAACTCAGCAATGTTCTTCTTCATACCGTTCCACCAGTACACATCCTTAATGTCATGATACATCTTTGTCGACCCAGGATGAATGGAGTACCACAAATAATGTGCCTCTGACATAATCCTATCTCGTAGCATTGCTACATCTGGAACATACAGATGACCCCTGTATTTGAGAACCCCATCTCCCTTGAGCTATAACAACGACTTCTTCTGCTGCAGAACTCGCTCTCTCAACTTGACTAATTCTGGGTCTTTGTACTGCCTTTCCTTGACTTCAGCTATGAGAGATGATTTTGCAGTGTTTTGGAGTACAACTCCACCATCATCAGAATCTACTAACCAAATCCCCAAACAAGCTAATTGATGAATCTCTCTAGTTAATTGTCTTTTATCGGCCTCTACATGTGCTAAGCTACCCATAGATCGACGACTTAAGGCATCTGCTACAACATTAGCTTTCCCTGGATGGTAGAGAATGTTAACATCGTAATCTTTCAATAACTCAAGCCATCACCTCTTTCGCAAATTCAAATCTTTTTGCTTGAAGATATATTGCAGGCTTTTATGATCAGTAAATACATCAAGATGAAAACTATATAAATAATGCCGCCATATCTTAAGTGCATGGACAACCGCAGCTAACTCGAGGTCGTGGGTTGGATAATTCCTCTTGTGCTTCCTTAACTACCTTGAAGCATACACAATTACCTTCCCATGTTGCATCAGGACACGCCCTAACCTGACACGTGAGGTATCACAATACACGCCATAACCATCTGGACCCTCTGGAAGTGTTAGAATTGGCATTGAGGTCAACATGTTCTTAAGCTCTTGGAAACTCCGCTCGCAAGCCTTCGTCCACTGAAACTTAGTTTCTTTCTACGTCAACTTCGTCAATGGTGCCAAAAGGGAAGAAAAACCCTCTACGAACCTCCGGTAGTATCCTGCTAAGCCTAGAAATATACAAACCTCTGTCGGAGTGGTTGGTCTAGGCCAAGATTTCACGGCCTCAATCTCCTGAGTGTCTACCTTTATACCTTCATCGGATACAATATGCCCCAAGAATGCTACATACTTCAACCAGAACTCACATTTAGAATACTTAATATATAACTTAAGATCACAGAGGGTTTATAGTACCACTAACAGGTGGTACGCATGCTCATCCTCTGAACTTGAATAAACCAGAATATCATCAATAAATGCTATCACGAACAGATCTAAAAATGGTCGGAATAGGCTATTCATCAAGTTCATAAATACGACAGGTGCATTCGTCAACCCGAAAGACATGACAAGGAACTCGAAGTGGCCATATCGGGTCCTGAAGGCTGTCTTCGGAATATCTTTCTCCCGAACTCTGACCTGGTGGTATCTCCGACCTCAAATCTATCTTTGAAAAGAATCTAGCCCCTTGTAACTGATCAAACAGGTCATCGATCCTTGGAAGTTGATACTTATTCTTAATAGTTACCTTGTTTAACTGCCTATAATTGATACACATCCTCAGCGAGCCGTCTTTCTTCAGCACAAATAGTACCGGTGCACCCCAAGGTGAGGTACTGGGCCTGATGAAACCTTTCTCCAGCAAATCTTTTAACTGCTCCTTCAACTCCTTCAATTCGGTAGGTGCCATTCTATAAGGAGGGATGGATATTAGTTAAGTTCCTGGAAGCAAATCGATGCTAAAATCAATCTCTCGCTCTGGAGGAATACCTGGAAGCTCATATGGAAACACATCTGCATACTCTTTGACTACGGGAATAGACTGAAGTGTAGGTATCTCAACATCTGCATCTCTAACTCGCATAATATGATAAATGCACCCTTTTGCGATCATTTTCCTCGCCTTCAAATAGAAAATAAACCTACCTTTGGGTGTCGATGTATTACCTACCCATTCAAGGACTGGCTCACCCGAAAAATAAAATTTGGCTGCCTTTGCTCGGCAATCAACTGTGGCATAGCAAGCTGCCAACCAGTCCATGCCCATGATAGCATCAAAATCCATCATCTCTAGAACAACTAGGTCGGTTGAGGTATGACGACTACAAACTATCACCGTACAACCTCGGTAAACCCGTCTAGAAATAATCGGTTCTCCCGACCAGTGTAGATACCACAAAAGGACCACTTAGTATTTCAAGCACTATACCAAACTTCCCCGCGACAAGTGGGGTAATATACGATAAAGTAGATCCTGGGTCTATCAAGGCATAAGCATCGCGAGAGCAAATGGTCAATATACCTGTCATAATGTCTGGTGAAGACTCCTGGTCATGTCGACCCGTTAAAGCATAGATACGGTTCTGATTACCACGTAAACTAGAACCTCTACCTCTGCCTCGACCTCTACCAGCCGAAGACTGAGACTCGTGCCCTAAATAATGCACAAACATAGATGATCCTGTTGCTGAACTCGTTGGTTGTGCCGTACCTCCAAAATCTCTCGCATCATATGATCTGGACGCCCACATGTATAACAAGCATCAGAACCTTCTCGGCATTGGCCCAAGTGTCCTCTACCACAGATGTCACACCACGTCGTAAATGACCATGTCTGCCTTGAACCTCGTTGTCGCTGCCAACCCGTCGCCCGTGAGCTCTCACCTGGACCTGACTGAGTATAGCGGTCATACCTATCGGGTCATCTTAGCTCTCTTGACTGGAAAAAGGCAATACTCAATTGGATATAAAGTCTCGATAAGGGAGAATACTGTAACTTATGAGACGAGGGTAATGTATATAATTTTGGGTGTATGAACTTCTCTTTATGCCTTGTTATCAAACACATGTAGTTACGAGATCATGCCAAAATGAAATAAGGGCTTAGCCTTAACATACCTTATCACAATCTTTCCAATCACCAAGTTGAACTTGCCTCTGCGAACCTTAATCTATAACAACGATAATAATACTATCATTAAGTTATGAAAGGTACAACTATCGCACAAAGAACGACAAGCTTATTTAGTATTAAAATGGGAAACATCTGCCCTATAATCCTTACTTCCTCCAAATTCAAGATAACACCAACAACACAAGAACTCAACAATAACAATATATATACATTATTTTCCAACCTTATATATACCACAAAATACTACAGAACAGCCCAACACACCCCAATCTCTTCATACAAAAAATGACCACCGTAGTAGTGTCAAACAGTCCGAAAATGTTACGACGAACGACCAGCCCACCACCCTGCATTTATGTGGTATTTCTCCACACCCTTCCTCCTACGAAACTCCACAAAATAGTAGTAAAACACGCAGCCCAACAACAACACAAAACAATCCATAAAACAGTCCTCTACAAGTTAATAACTCAAACTCACGGTTTCCGATCACCGTCCCGTGAGTTCTTACAAATATAGAACGACTTACCATGATTTTACAGCAGAAAAAAATGGATGAAAGAGAGCAGTAAACATACCTTATTTTTTGGATAACTCAGACCTATCTTGGTTCTTCAAACTCTAGGTTTTACCTCCAATTAGAACTTGAAAAGGAGAGAACATCAATTAGGGTTTGTGGGCAATATTTGGGAGGATATTTTCAGAGATAATGTCTGGTTATTATGAATTATTATCAGTCTAATATATGAAGGAGATAGGCCTTTAAAATATCCTCTTTGGACGACCCGAACTGGCCTATTTTTGGATTCTCATTTAAGCAAGTAGGTGACAATCAGCGCAGTCTCGCAAAAATGGCCATATCTCTCTACTCCGATATTGTATTGACAAACGGTTTAATGAGTTAGAAAATAGACTCATAGATATTCAATTTGATGGGTTAAACAACCCATAATTCTAAGTATATTGGGAGAAAATTGCAGTTACATTTGACCCAAAGTTTCAGTAAAACTTATGAACGTAACTTATGATGACTTTCATCGACTTTTGTTCCACAACTCTTTTGACTTCAAAACAAAACATAAGACTATCATATGACTAACATAACTCATAACATAACCTACTTATCATGTTATGCACCCTAGTATCTACCCAAAAGTACATGTTATAACATTCCCAACTTGTCAAATTTCGACGAAACATTATTTTCTTCAATTCCTTTAGCTTCTGAACCTTCCAACCCTCTTTTTACTTGTTGTTCATGATCTCCAATAGTTGTTACCTCCGAGGTAACATGATTAACTTACTTTATATATTTTCAAATATGATATCATTTTTGGTCCTATATTGGTTTTCTCACGACGCACTTTTACGTACGGAAATATAGGGTGTAACAGGTATAATGATATAAACAAAATGAGGACTGGAAGTTAAACAAATAAAGAAGAGAAACTTAGCAAGAAATAAAAGGAGGGAAAGAACCGAAAAAGAAGAAAAAAAGGTGAGGCCCTATGGCTCAACTGAAAATAAAAAAGTCTTAATAAGTAAAAAAAATTAAAAATCAAAGGAGCTGCTCCAACAGGGAATCGAAATTGCATACATGAGGCCAAGAAAGCCTTCAAAGGGAAGGCTGAACCAATGAACCAATGGCACCGACTTTCACTTTGTAACTTCTGGGTGCCACTCTATCCTTTTATACGTTTCTTTACAGAGATATTATGTGCATAGTAAGAATTTTAGCGAAGCGAGCAGGTAACGTGGTACCCCTACCCCATAAGGTAGATCCGCCTTAGAACATTGCACTACATCAACGAATTCATTAAAATCATACATTGATCATCACAAGAGCTCAGTTTCATTCCATAGCATAGAGTTGAAAGTCCAGTCATTTCTAGCCTTCCAAATCATCCACAAAATGGATACAGAAAGTTCTAACAATCTGTTAGATTCAGGGTATTCATTGCACATTTCGTTCATATCTTAGTACCATTTTTTTCCAAGTTTAACACTATTCATATTGATTGATAGCTCACAAACAAAACTAAAATTTTAATGCCTAGGTACCTTGAGAACGTTTTCTTTTGGAACTGCAGGAAAACCCGCAACTGCTACAGCCTCTGCCACAACCTTTGCCCTTCGGGTGAGCACTCTGTGCATGCTGGCTAAACCCTCAAATGTGTAATAGCCTGCAAACCACACAGGGGATGTAAACTGCACTAGGTATACAGGCTCAACCCAAAAAGCATTGAGGGGGATCGATCCCAGGTCATCTGTATAGATGACCGCCCTCCAAACCAACTGGGCCATCCCCGAAGGGACATCTTGAGAAGTTTATCACTAGGCATAGAATAGTAAATGAAAATATGAGTGTTTTAGAATTTTTAATGAATAAAAAATGGATAGGTTGGGTCAGGTATTAAATCGATTTAGGGTTGAGTAGGGTTCTAAATTGGTCCAAGTTTTTAATTACGTATTTTACTCCCCTTTTTCAATTTATGTGATGGTATTTAACTAAGCACCAAGTTAAGAATGAAATTAAAACTTTCAAAACTTGTGGGCCAAAGTGAGCCATAAATATTATTCTTTTTGCAACTGAATAAAAAGAAAAGAATATCACATAAATCGAAAAGATGACCATTGAAGCTAATTAGGTAAAGTAAAGTGACTTTTGTAAGACCCCCAAAACAAAATCATTGATGCTTAATCGGGTAAAATTAAAGTGATTTTTGGAAAAAAAAATAGATAGATGACTTTGATAGCCAATTACCTAAAATTAAGTAATCATCTGAATAATCAAATCTAAATGTTTATGAAGGGGAAAAACACCCTAGATGAGATTCTCCTTCGTAAGATGCAATTCGTAGCGATTGCCAAGCTTTTACAGACTTTGAGTATTATATACTCCAAATAAATAAGGAATATTATCACTTGTAGCATGCACCAGAAATTATTTATATTTGATAGCCGAAAAAGTATATAAATTTTATATAATTTGTGTATATAACATATAGAATGTATATAGATATTGGGGTTCTTTTCTAGATGAACATGTTATATATAACTGAGGGATTTGCAGTCGTACCCTATATTTGTGCCACCTTTTAACCTGTACCCTATTTTTAAAAATTATAAATTTGGTAGTCAGCTCACAAAACATCCGTAATAATATGACAAAAGATATAAAACCTGCATCACACATTAAGCCTCGAAAACCGTCTGCTTTATCCAGTCTTGAGGTACCTGAGCTTGAGGATTCTCTAATTATCTCAAGTGGCGACTCTAAATTAAATAAATAATCCTGAAAAAACTCCCTATTTCTCTCGGGAAAAAGGAGATGTGACAGATGAATCAGGCCAGAAGCAGGTGCACATAGTTGACACGACTAATGGGAGATTATGTACACCATGCATTAACCAACCATATATGTGTTCGTGGAGTGGTGAAAGTGACAACCAGAACTATCAAGAGAACATGAACTATGTGGGCAACTATGGAGGACATAGACAAGGTGGTCAGAATTGGGGGCAACAAAATCAGCAGTATAGACCAGCACAACAACAGTCCAATAATACCAACAATCCTAGAGCTATGCGACCACAGGGTCAAGTAGTACCAAAGGCAACAAGGATACAACCAGCAAAATCAGCAACTAACTTATCAACAACCTCAACAAAAGCAAATAGTGAGGTAGGATGATGGGTTATCTGAAATTAAAAGGAATGTTGCAACAACTCATTAGGGCCAGCGGGAAAATGGAATAAAAGGTCCACCAAATGCAAGAAAAGTTAGTGTCACACGACTCGGATATCAAGGGCATTGAGATTCAACTAGGGCAATTATCCATGGCCCTTAACAATCGTCCTCAAGGTAAGTTACCTGTGGACACACATGTCAATCCAAAAGAATAGGGCCCGAAGCCCCTTATGGAGGTGAGCTTGAGAAATCGTAGAGATCTTGATTCAGAGCAAGAAATTGCTCGTGAGAGTCGGCCAACTGAAACACTTGTGTCAGTGCCAATTGAGTTAGATGAGTCAACCGGGCTAACAGAAGTAAGAGTTCAACCAACCCATGAGAAAATGAATAAGGAAAAAGAGGTTGCGAAGGAGACTGAGAAAATGCAAGAAAAGGTTTTATAAAAAGTGCCTGAGCAGGATCTAACTCAAGCCACAGAAAAGAAGCGATCTCCAGCACCCTTTCCACAGAGGTTGGCCAAATATCAGAAGGATGAATAGTACAAAAGATTCATGGAAATGCTGAAGCAAATTCAGGTAAACATTTCTCTAATTAATGCTTTGAGGAAGATGCCCGGTTATGCAAAAATGATGAAGGACTTGATGTCTCATAAGTTCGACTTCCAAGACTTGGCAACTATCACATTGACACAGACTTGTAGTGTTGTTGTGTCAAGACCTATAGCTCAGAAGTTATCCGACCCTAGAATCTTCACAATTTCATGCACCATAGGTAGCTATGCATTTGCCAAAGCATTGTGTGATTTGGGAGAAAGTATAAATCTGATGTTGTTGTCTATCTATAAAAGGTTAGACATTGGAAGAGCAAGGCCCACATCCATGTTACAGCAACTAGCTGACCGAACGGTGAAAAGACCATCAGGTATACTTGACAATGTATTTGTGCAAGTTGGAAAATTCGTGTTTCCAGCAGATTGTTTCATTATGGACTGCAAGGTTGATGAGGAGATTCCCATAATTTTGTGAAGGCCGTTCTTGGCCACAGGGAGAGCTCCGATTGATTGTGAAATGGGGGAGTTAAAGATGTAGCTAAATAATGAAGAAATAATATTTAATGTGCAAAGGTCTATGCGGCGACCTAGTGAGTTTGCAAATTGCTCTTTGTTAGACACGGTGGATGTAATTATGGAGGAAGATGATGAGGAACTTAATGCAAAAGACCCTTTAACAGCCTGCCTTATGAACATAGAAGAAGTAAATGGCGAGGACTTAGCGGAATGGGTGTTGGCTCTTCAAGGGCATGGGTACTGGAAAAAAGAGCTCGAATTCGAGCCTTTACACTCAGAAGAAAGAATGAATCCTCCAGCCAAGCTATCGGTCGAAGCACCACCACAATTGGAGCTGAAACTGCTACTATCTCACCTCAAGTATGATTTCTTGGGACCTAATTCAACTTTACATGTTATTATCTCATCTGGTTTGTTAGATGTGCAGGTAGAACAACATTTCAGGTGTTGAGAGAGTGCAAGAATGCAATTGGTTGGACCATTGCAGACATTAAAGGTATCAGTCTGGCCTTCTGCATGCATAAAATTCTACTGGAAGATGGGCACAAAACTTCCATAGAACATCAAAGAAGGTTGAACCCTAACATGAAGGAGGTTGTAAAGAAGGAAGTGATCAAGTAGTTAGATGCGACAATTATTTTTTCCCTTTCAGATAACAACTGGGTTAGCCCAGTTCAGTGTGTGCCAAAGAAAGGTGGGATGACTGTTGTGCAAAATGAGAACAATGAATTAATCTCAACAAGAATAGTCACGAGATGACAAATTTGCATGGACTATAGAAGATTGAACAAGGTCACCCGAAAAGATCATTTTCCCCTGCAGTTCATTGATCAGATGCTAGATAGATTGGTAGGGAGGTCCCAATTTTGCTTCTTGGATGGATACTCGGTGTACAACCAGATATCTATTGCCCCGAAGGATAGAGAGAAAATGTCATTCACTTGTCCATATGGCATTTACGCTTTTCGGAGAATGCCGTTTGGCCTATGAAATGCACCCGCCACATTCCAAAGGTGCATAATGGACATATTCACAGATATTGTAGAGGATATAATGGGGTTCTCATGGATAATTTCTCAGTGGTGGGAAATGCTTTTGATGATTGGCTTAGAAATCTGAAAAGAGTATTGCAGATACATATGGAGACTAATCTGGTGCTGAACAAGGAAAATATCATTTTATGGTACATGAATGTATATTCTTGGGACACCTAGTGTCAAGTAAGGGCATTGAGGTAGAACGTGCCAAGATTGATGTAATAGAGAAGCTGCCACCACCCACTTTCGTCAAGGCAATAAGAAGTTTTCTTGGTCACGCCTGTTTATACAAGCGGTTTATAAAAGCTTTTTCCATGATTGCTAACCCTTTGTGTAAATTTCTTGAAAACAAATCACCCTTTTGTGTTTTCTGATGACTGCAGAGTAGCTTTCGAAGGATTAAAGAAGAGGCTAGTGTCTGCACCTATCATAGTTGCACCCGACTGGGAGAAACTATTTGAGCTGATGTGTGATGCAAGTGACCATGTCGTGGGAGTAGTACTTGGATAGAGAAAAGATAAAATCATGCATCCAATCTACTATGCAAATAGAACATTGAATGGCGCCCCAACTAAATTACACAGTGACAGAAAAAGAGATGCTAGCAGCGGTATTCGCATTTGACAAATTCCGGTCCTACTTGATAGGCTCTAAGGTAATTGTTTATATTGACCATGATGCTCTCATGTACCTAATTGATAAAAAGGAAGCAAAGTCGCGCATGATTTGATGGGTTCTACTGCTGCAAGAGTTTGACTTGGAAATTCGTGACCGAAAAGGAACGGAGAACCAAGTTGCCGATCACTTGTCCAGGATAGAAGGAGCTGAAATGAAGGTTGAGATGGAAGAGACATGGAGACTTTTCCGGATGAACAATTGTTATCCACGAAACTTGAGGAAGCGACATGGTATGTCGACATTGCAAACTACCTGGCAAGCGATATTGTTCCCTATGAATTGTCTTCTGTGGAGAAAACAAAGTTCTTTCGTGATTATCGCATGTATTTATGGGATGAACCATATTTGTTTCGGATTTGTATTGATAACATGATCCAGAGATATATTCAAGAGATAGACCAAGCTTCTGTTTTGTAGGCTTGTCATGCTTTGGTTTATGGAGGTCATTTCGGAGGAGTAAGGACAACTGCTAAAGTATTGGAGTAGGGCTTCTATTGGCCGATGTTGTTTAAAGATGCACACTTTTGGGTAAAGAGCTGTGATGAGTGTCAAATGACGGGGAATATTTTTTGTCGACATGAGATGCCCATGAACCCAATCCAAGAAGTGGAAGTATTTGATGTATGGGGAATCGACTTTATGGGACTATTTGTTAACTCATACAACAACAAGTATATACTAGTAGCAGTGGACTATGTCTCGAAATGGGTAGAAGTTGTAGCACTCCCAACAAATGATGCAAAGGGAGTTATTGATTTTCTAAGAAAAAATATCTTCACCCGATTTGGAACTCCAAGAGCGATCATTAGTGATGGAGGAACTCACTTCTGCAACCGAGCCTTCGCAAAGTTGCTGGAAAAATATGGTGTACGCCATAAGGTTTCCACTTCGTATCACCCACAAACAAGTGGTCAGGTTGAGGTGTCAAACAGAGAAATCAAGAGTGTTTTGACCAAAACTGTAAATGCTACTCGGGCTGATTGGGCGAAAAAAATTGGATGATGCACTATGGGCCGACCGCACTGCATTCAAAACTCCAATTGGTATGTAACCGTACAAATTGGTTTTCGGAAAGGTGTGTCACTTACCGGTGGAGCTAGAGCATAAAGCTTTTTGGGCATTAAAGCAATTAAATCTTGACATGGAGGTCGCTGGTACGAGTAGAGTCACAGAACTTCATGAACTCGATAAGTTCCGTTACCATACTTTTGAAAGCACCAGGTTGTACAAGGAAATGATGAAGATCATGCACGACAAGCATATTCAAGAGAGGATTTTCAAACCCGAAGATGTCGTGTTGTTGTATAATTCAAGATTGAAACTATTTCCAAGTAAGATGAAATCTAGTTGGTCAGGACCATTTAGAGTGGTGCAAGTACTCTCAAGTGGAGTTGTAGAAATTGAATTCGAGGATGGAACGAACAGGTTTAGAGTTAATGGGCAAAGGTTGAAACATTACCTTGGCATGGATGAGGAAAATATTGTATTGGTGATTCATTTGAAGGAGCCTCAATGGTTGAGTGAACCTTAAGTTTGATCGCATGCGTCATGTCGCGACATTAAATCGGGCGCTCGTTGAGAGGCAATCCAATTCGTAGTTTATTTTAGCTTAACTATAAATATTTGTTTGTTTTATGCACTAACAAGTTTTTAGCTAAATCTTGGTGTCTGAACAGGTAATGGAGTACGATGGAAAGTCATGACGCTTGTAGTCATTCACAAAACCAAAACCAATTACATGTGTACGCTCCAAACAACGATGGATACCTCGCGTCACCCAGTTTAAATGCATATCGCACCTGGAAGCAAACCTCGCATCGCAAACATTTCACCTCGCGGCACAGCTTGCTTCGCCTGCTGCCCAGCGTGATTTCCAGCTAGCGTCGCCAATTCTTCAGCGCACTAAGACCTCACCCAGCGAGGGTTATAGCGAGACCAATCTCGCGGAAGCTTCGCGTCGCAAGGGAAACAACGAGCAAAACCGGGCAGTAGACCTCGCATAGCCAGAAAATAACCTCGCGTTATGCCTCGCGTCGCCTGCTTCATAACTCGCTAAGGATCTCGCTGCGCCAGGTAAGTTTCTCACTAGGAGCTCGCGTCCTCGGGTTCTAAGCATGCATTAGAGATCTTCTCGCACGGCCCTTTGCTCGCTGAAATTCTTGCCAGCCAAGTTTCTATCTCGCTATTGGTTTCGCCTCTCCATCTCCCATTTTCGCTGGGCCAGCCCCCATACACGCACGCACCACACATCACCTACTGTCCATTGTTGTAAACCTATTGTCCATTGCTCTCTTGGGAGCTTGACCATCCTAAGCACAACGAACCACTCCTTTTCTCGCTAAACACCACGCGTCGCCAGGTCTTAAGCGTTCTATAGAGCTCACCCAGTGAGGGATTAAGCGAGGTCAATCTTGCGGTACAGCTTGCATCGCCTGCTGCCCAGCGTGCTTTCTAGCTTGTGTTGCCAGGTAATTACTTCGCGTTTAAGCTCGCGTCGCAAGGGATACAGCAAGAAAAACCTGGCGTTAAGCCTCTGGTTGAAAATGATACAGCTCGCTAAGCAGTACCTCACGTCAGCCCACATGCATGCTTTAGAGATCGCCATGGACCTCACATGGTTACAGCGAGGTAGAGCTCGCGTTTGCCTCGCATTGCGCGGGTTATCGCGAGGTCAGTTTTCTTTTCTTTTTAATACCACGCTGCAGACCTCGCCCAACTAGACCACCAGCTTGCTATGACCTCGCTTCGCCTGCATCTCATCTCCATATGGATCTTGCTTCGTGAGGTAAATTTCTCGCTGGGAGCGTGCGTCGCCAAGTAAGTGATGTTTTAATATTTTTTAAGCTTAGTTTTCTAACTTCTTTATATTAAAACACTACTTTGTTTTCTAACTTCTTTATATTAAAACACTACTTTGTTTTCTTACTTCTTTATATTAAAACACTACTTTGTTTTCTAATCTCTTTATATTAAAAAACTACACAAAGACACACACCTCACTAAACACACTACACTGCCCGTCCATTTTTCCATTCACCCTCACACACAAATTTCATTCAAGACGATTTGCATCCACTCTTTTACTCACTTGAGACATCAATTGAAGAACATTTCAATCCTCCTAAGCATCTAAGGTATGTTCCTAACTCTTTCATCTATCACAAATTTGAATTGAGTTAAGAAATGAAATTCCAACAATTTTGGGTACGTATTCATAGCATCAAATTGCTTTCTCGCCCTAATCCCATAAATCCCATAGGAATGGTATTGATGTTGGGTACAAGGTTATAACATGAAATCCCCAAGCCGATTTGGGGATGGTGAGGCAATCCCTCATCTCTACAACCACTTTGACAACACTAGCACATGCTAAGTGTTTGTCGAAATGCCTCAAAGACACTCTTTGCCCAAATGAAGTTCTGGTCTCCAGGATTATAATACTTGTGCTAAGTTGCATTGCACCACTCCAAATTGCAAATTTAGTTGGGCTCAACAGCAGCTACATGCATAGCAATTGTGGTAAACACCATTTTGCCATTGCTTTATTCGCATGCTAAATTAAAGAGGTGAAGTCTGAGTAGCCTCAATGGTTGAACATCATGTAATGAACTCTTAAGTGTGGGATCGCAAGACCATGTTTTGAATTGATTCATCTGCTTTATCACTGAGGAACATTCACTTATGTAGGTACGAGTATGTCTCCTAAAAAAGATGATGGTAAAGGTAAGGGCAAGGCTACTGCTCCAACTAAGGCCAAGGCTTCTTCCAGACCTCCACCGAAAAAGAGAAAATGTGGGGAGGCCACTTCAATCCAAGTTGAAGTGTTGCAAGCAGTTGCAGCTATAGCAACACGCCTACAACCTGAGGGACAACGAGAATTTGGACTAAAGAGCATACCTCAATCTTCCAAGGATTGGTACAAACTTTGTCGGCCGAGACATATACATTTTGAGTCAACTATTCATGAGCGGTGCCTACAAGCTAAGTACTAATCAATTTGGAAAGGTATTAATGACCTTGTCTTAAGCTACATGTTTAGAAACATCGGGGATATAAATGTCAACCTTGTTCGAGAATTTTATACCGATTTTGATCTGAATGATCCTGAGCGCTGATGCCTATTATCGGACGGTTGATCGATTTTTTGGAAACAACTATATGCAAGTTTTTGGGAGCTCCGGATGTTCCACAAGAACTCTTGGACAACTTCATCACCCGTCCTACATATCAGGCATTGAGACACACTCTTTGTGGTATCAATTCTGTGGCCGCTTGGGTTCGTGACAAGAAGACCCAACGCCATAGGAAATTTACAAAGAAACCAATGAAGCCAGAAGCTCAGGTGTGACTGAAATTGATCAACACGTGACTATTACCATGCAATCATGAGACCCTTATAAGCCGTGAAAGGATATGCGTGTTTTACTTCCTCATGACTGGCCAAAAAGTGAATGTGGGCCACTTAATATGCTACCAGATGTCCCAGGTGAGAAAAGCAAGCGCATTGACAGATTGTCCTTTGCCAACATGTTGACTCAGTACCTGCGCAAAGAAGAGGTGGAGGAGGAGCGAGATTTTGATAAAGCATTCCTCAACCTCTCAGACTAATGGACATCACAAGCATGCAGGTGAAAGAGGAAAATGCCATGGCCACAATGACAGGTGCCGAGAGCAATGCTCGAGATGACAGCCTTATGGCACATATATATGGGATGATGGATTTACATCTTAGGATAAGGGGAATGCCGGCCACTACTGAGGAGAGGGCCACCTTGGAGGAGCGTTATCCGCTCAATCCTCATGCACAACAGCTAGTTAGGCTTGTCAATGGGCAACGACTCCCAGATGATGAGGATGTCAACACACCAGTATGTTTCAAGGCTGAGCCAGAGCAGTTCGGCGAGGATGATGATGATGATGATGGGGGAGAAGAGGATGAGGACTGGACATGTGTAGATGGAGCCTTCGACGATGAGGGCGAAGACGATGTCTGATCAGGGAGTTTTTCCTGCCACCTTACATGTTTTTGTGTTTATGAATTTATATATGCATTGAGGACAATGCATGATCTAAGTGTGGGGTGGAAGCTATTCTCTGTCATTTGTAAATATTAGATAAACTAATTAGTTCGTGTGTTCAATGTTTATTTTATTTTCGTATTTCTCCTTATTTAATAATTAAAAAAATGAAATGACTGGACTTTTCCCAACGATGAATCTCTTAGGAAGCTTTCTTGAGGGACTTAAGTCTACTAATATATATATATATATATATATATATATATATATATATATATATATATATATATATATATATATATATATATATATATGGTCTTTTTATTATTTTAGGTAGTAATAATCCCTCGTGGTTTTTCTTTGTGCCTCGGTTCATTTCCACGGGATGTAGTTGAACCGGATTGTAGTTTCTGTTTTGTATTTAGATTAGAATAGAATTTAGGGAATAAAAGAATGGAAAAATGAGAATTGCTAGGCGTCTTTGACTAGTTTGATAATAGAATATTTAGGCTCTAGCAGGTGTAGTACCTTCCCTATGGTTTGAAAATGTTTATTATGCCTTGTTGAGTAATAACATGTTTGTTGACACATATATCTCATTTTCTTGGCTTGTGTCACTTTGTGTTTGATGCTTAATATTTTGTGGCTCTGTGAATACTTGCAATTATTTGAGAATAGGAATGGAACCGTCCTTGGTGAGTCATGTACCATGTCTGGTGAGAATTGTATAGTCCGTGTTATTGCATTAGAGTCTATAACTTGCCCAACATGTGAGTTGAAGCAAAATTTTAGGTTTTGCTCGGTTTGAAAAATGATTTTAGGCTTTCTTTAATCTTTTTGAACTTAATGTCTACCACAAATAAAATTTATACCTATTCAACCCTTTTGAGCCTATAGACTTTTATTTGGAAATCACACTACAAGCCTATGCCCATTTGTTCTCAATTAACAATATTTTGATCATTGTACCTCGTAAAGCACTTTAATTGTGAAGTGAGCGCTATAATAAGTAAGGACTAAGTGTGGGGTGGCTTTCGAGTGGAACCAATGAAATAAAAAGGGTGCACTTGTTTTGAAAAATAATACACACTAGTGGAAACTAATCATAAGAAAAAGATATCTTATTCTTGCTAGTGGGTGTGAATTAAAGTAGTGCTTAAAGAAAGAGAAAATACTTTGGGGATGATATTATTTGTGAAAATGCAGTTGGATTGAAGAAAAATGCGCTTAAAGTTAATTATGTGATGTGTTAAAGTACTTAGGAGGGTTAGTCACTATTCCTAAATTTATCCTACTCGTCCTTAAGTCAACATTACAACCATAAAAGTCCTAATTGATTTTAGATCGAGCAAGTCTACATTAGTAGAGGTTTATATAATGGGCAAGCCTATGGTACTTTGTGCATGCAATGGACTTCTTTGTGAGAGTGAGGAATTTCTTTGATATATGAGAATCCTTAAAATATATTTGAGCATTTGATTCGAATGTCTGGATTCAACTTACTCTCTTGTTATTGTGAGGGCACATGACTTTTCAAGGGATAGGTGACGTTATTAGATTTCTCTATGATGTTAAGTGTTCAAACCATGAATGCATTGTGATATTGAGTCGGTTTGTGAGGTTAGGATTGTTAGAAACATGTTGTCCTTTTGTTGAATAAAGATTTGAAGTATGGCATAAAGTAAAGGGAAATGTGTGTCGAACACATATGCTAAAGTTTAATTATTGCTATCAACCATAGTCATAGGTATGATGTGCTTCGTGTCATGCCCCAACCTCGGGGAGCGCGACCGATGCTCAACCGAGTGAACTCGGTCGAGTAAGCCTATTAGACCTTTCCTACCCGACTCATTCATAATCCAAAAAGGGAACGCATCCCCATTTGTAAAACAGGGGAGAGATCAGTTATATAAATATATAAACGTTATGAAATAGTTGAGTTTCCAAAATACAACTCGATCCAATGACCACCCCAACATACATACATGACCCATATAAACGTCTACAGAGCCTCTAAGGGTACAAAAGAGCAACATGACAATGCCGACAACAAGGCCCCGGCTATACCTTAAAATATGAAAAGTTATACAAAAGAAGGACTACATGACCCGAGGAAAAAATGGGGCTCACCAGGACTGTTGTGATGAGTGTGAGGGAGACCACCACTATCTGCGATCAGCACTATCTACGATGGAACCACTTACATCCATTCAATTATGTAGCGCCCCCGGCAAAAGGGATGTTAGTACTGTCGAATAGTACTAGTATGTAAGGCAAACACCAATCTTAGTAGAATGAACAGTGAAACAAAGAGAATGCAGTCATAATAATCAATAAGTACTTCATAGAAATACAAAGAAACTCCAAGTAAGGATCACATAGTTTCCAGTTCAATTCTTCCATCTTTTTTTTAGGTTAATAATCTTTAGTGCCAAAGCCACAACTCATAATGCCACCGTGTTTTTACACGGAGTCCGGTCTCGGCCCGACCGGCTAAGCCATCTCAAGTGAGACATATCCATGTCCACATTGTAAATCAATGATTCCAACACAAATGCCACCATGTGTACAGCATGGCGTACGATCTCGGCCCGATCGGCTAAGCCATCTCACTTGAGATATAACCTTTTTCAATTTTTCACTCAATTCACAACTCTTTCCCATCTTTCGTTACATGCCACAAACAACCTCATTTATTAAGTAGTTCTTGGCATTTGGGAACATTTTATAATCCAAGTTTTTCCTTTTGTATTCGTTCAAATAACATCATCATTCATGTTGATAAGTACCATCATATAAGGCATTTCACACATAAGGGAAGGATCTTGGAAAATCATGATTTCATTCTCAAATAGCATGATGACATGGTAACCATCTAAAACAATTAGGGAACATGAGTCTTTCAATCCAACACACTAAGGCAAACAATTCTAGAATGATCAAGTTGGAACTTACACCAATTATTCGGACACCAGGAGTTCGATTCTAAGAAGAAAAGAGTTAGCCATACATACCTCAATTGCGCTTCTTTAGACTCTACAATTATCCGGAACCCTTAGCAACCTCAATCTATTTTAGCAATATATAAATTGAACCCAAAATTAGGAAAATGTTCATAGTTCTAGTTCATTTTTTATTTTCCCCACACTCTTTATCACATGCATGCAAGATGAACCACTCTCATACCCATGAAGTATTACCCTAGTACCCCATTATAGCTATGTTTGAAATTAAGAGCTGGGGTGATGAAATATTACCTTTTTGGATGAAGAATTTCGTGCTCTACTTGAGTATTTCCAAGCTTTGAGTGATGGTTGAAGATTTATTGATGAAAACTAGGCCCTCTCTCTAGAACTCTCTCTCTCTCTCTCTCTCACACACTAGAAATATGAGAAATGAGTTTCAAAATGGACTAAAGGGGTGTTTTAACGGAATGGGGGTCGGGTTTTTAAATTAAGAAAAGGGGTGCCTCGACGCAGGTCTGCGGTCGCATATGCGACCGCATAATGGTTATGCGGTCAGCAAAGTGACCGCAGAAATGGCCCTCAGGGGCCTAAACTTATGGCCCAGGTATGCGACCAGTATGCGGTCCGCATACTCGTTCTGCGGTCGCATAATGCACAGCAGAACTCCCTCCGCAAAAACTCAAGAGGGATTATGTGATCGATATGCGGTCCACATAGTGGTTATACAGTCGCATAATTGACCGCAAAGCTGACCTCAAATTGGCCAACGTACTGCTTCACTGTGCGGCCATTATGCGGTCCGTAGAGTGATTATGCGGCCGCATAATGGGCCGCAGAAATGCGTCCTTCTGCGAAACATTTTCCTCAAGTCCTTGGGGTACTTTTCAATCCAAAAAGTCCGAACCGAGGCTCGCAAGCTCGCCGCGAAGAATTTCTACTATAATAACGCAGGAATCTATCTTGGCACCACGAAACCCCGAGTTTTTGGTTTAAATTTTTATGGGTCCTTACATCCTCCCCCACTTAAGATCATTCATCCTCGAATGAGGATCAAGGTTTTCTTAACAGAGTTTCAGTTGTACCACGTAACATCAGCTCCAGATTTGCCTAACTTCCTAACTTTCTGAGAATTTTGCCAGAGTTCCCTTTGTATTTAGGCCTATCCACCTGTCAGAGAGCCCCCGAAACACACCTTAGCAACATATATAGAACTAAATGACACAATAGAATGCAAAATAACACCAACCGAAGCCTCATGGGGGACATATAACTAGAAAGTAGTGTCTTTATATTAGCCGAACAAGTGGTACAAAAATTTGGGGGAGGGGGGGACAACTTTATAGAGCTATTACATGGCTATTCAAATAAATGAGGGTACTTCTTTTTCATTTCATTCTCGGCTTCCCAAGTAGCTTCTTCGACTTGCTGGTTTCGCCATAATTCCTTTACGGATGCAATTTCTTTGTTCCTCAACTTTCGGACCTGTCTATTAAGAATAGCAACCAGAACCTCTTCGTATGACAGTTCTTCACTAATCTCGATGGTCTCAACCGGTACGATTGCGGACGGATCTCCAACTACCTTCTTCAATATGGACACATGGAATACCGGGTGCACTAATGACATCTCAGGTGGTACCTATCCTTTGAGTAATTCTATACAGCCTGACATACCTCAGACTTAATTTACCTTTCTTTCCAAACCGTATGATCCCCTTCATGGGAGATACCTTCAAGAACACCCAATCATCTTCCTTGAACTCTAAGTCTCTGCGACGAACATCTGGATAGGATTTTTGACGACTCTGAGCAGTTTTCAACTGCTCTTTTATGATCTTAATCTTTTCCATAGCCTGATGCTCAAGGTCTGGTCCTATTAGTTCAGCTTCTCCAACCTCGAACCACCCAATCGGCGATCTACATCTTCTACCATACAAGGCCTCAAACGGCGCCATCTGAATACTGGCATGAAGCTATTGTTGTAAGAAAATTCTATGAGCGGCAAATGATCATCCCAGCTAACCTTGGAGTCAAGCACACACGCACACAACATGTCCTCAAGCGTCTGAATAGTCCGCTCTGCTTGCCCGTCAGTCTGTGGATGGAAAGCCGTGCTAAGATTTACCTACGTACCAAAACCTTGCTGAAATTTCTTCCAGAAATTAGCTGTGAACTGGGCCCCTCGATCGGAAATGATGGAAACTGGAGTGCCATGAAGCCTAACTATTTCCTTGATATACAATTGAGCATATTGTTCCGCAGTGTCGGTGGATCTAACTGGTAAGAAGTGTGCTGATTTCGTGAGTCGATCCACGATCACCCATATTGAGTCAAATTTACGCGGAGTACATGGTAACCCTATCACAAAATCCATATTGATCATTTCCCATTTACACATTGGAATTTCTATACTCTGTGCTAACCCACCGGGCCTCTGATGCTCGACCTTTACCTATTGACAATTTGAACATTTTTCCACAAAGTCCGCCGCACCCCTCTTCATGTTATTCCACCAGCAAACTTCCTTGAGGTCATGATACATTTTTGTAGAGCCTGGGTGCACAGAATATTTAGAAGTATGAGCTTCTGCCATGATTCTTTCCCGAAGGCCGTCTACATTTGGAACACATAGTCGTCCTTGGTACCGTAATGTACCGTCATCCATGCCAAGAGAAAAAGCCGTAGTCTTATGTTTTTGAATCCCTTCCTTCAGCTGCACCAACACTGGATCATTGTATTGCTTCTCCTTGACCTCTGTCACAAGCGATGATTCTGCCCTATTTCGTACAATCACTCCCTCTTCATTAGAGTCCTCAAGACGAACTCCCAAACTGGCCAACTGGTGAACCTCCCGGGCCAAGGGCCTTTGACATGCCTCCAAGTGAGCCAAACTACCCATAGATTTCCGACTAAGAGCATCCGCCACCACATTAGCTTTCCTCGGATGATACGAAATGTCGATGTCATAATCTTTGTGCAATTCAAGCCACCTTCTCTGCCTTAAGTTCAATTCCTTTTGCTTAAAAATGTACTGAAGACTCTTGTGGTCCGTGAATACATCTACATGGACTCCATACAAATAATGACGCCAAAATTTTAATGCAAAAACCACCACCGCAAGCTCTAAGTCATGAGTTGGATAGTTCTTTTCATGATTCTTAAGTTTCCTTGAAGCATATGCTATAACCTTACCATGTTGCATTAATACACACCCAAGACCGATCCTTGAAGCATCGCAATACACCACAAACCCCTCGGTACCCTCTGGCAGGGTCAATACCGGTGCCGAAGTCAATCTTGATTTCAATTCCTGGAAGCTCCTTTCACAAGCATCGGACCACTGGAACTTAACCGCCTTCTACGTCAATTTAGTCAATGGAGAGGCAAGAGTGGAGAACCCCTCCACGAACCTCCTATAATACCCGGCCAAACCCAAAAAACTGCGAATCTCTATTGGAGTAGTAGGTCTAGGCCAATCCTTCACCGCTGCAATCTTTTGTAACAGATTCAAGCCAAAATTCACATTTCGAGAACTTTGCATACAATTGGTGTTGATGAAGAGTTTGCAGAACTGCCCTGAGGTGATCGACGTGATCCTCTCGACTTCGTGAATACACAAGGATGTCGTCAATGAATACTATCACAAAGGAGTCGAGGAACGGCTTGAAGAATCGATTCATAAGATCCATAAAATCTGCCGGGGCATTTGTTAGCCCGAAATATATTACCAAAAATTCAAAGTGCCCATACCGAGTTCTAAAAGCTATTTTCGGAATATCCTGCTCCCTTACCTTCAAATGATGGTACCCGGACCGCAAATCAATGTTGGAGAAGAACTTAGCACATTGTAATTGATCAAACAAATCATCTATTCTAGGGAATGGGTATTCGTTTTTGATTGTGACTTTGTTGAGTTGCCGGTAATCAATACACATCCGCAGCGATCCATCTTTCTTTCTGACAAAGAGAACCGGTGCACCCTAAGGTGACACACTCGGTCGGATGAAACCTTTCTCTAGCAATTTCCCTAGTTGCTTTTTTAGCTCTTTTAATTCTACCGATGCCATTCTATAAGGTGGAATGGATATAGGATGCGTGCCCGGCATCACATCAATCCCAAAATCAATCTCCCTATCTGGAGGAATTCGAGGGAGCTCATCCGGATATACATCGGGGAATTCATTCACAATTGGTACAGATTCAAGGGTAGGCACCTCAGCAGTGGTGTCCGTAACTCGGATCAAATGATAAATACACCCCTTCCTGATCATCTTCGTGGCCTTAAGGTAAGAAATAAACCTACATTTTGGCATAACATTATTCCCCTCCCACTCAACAGCTGGCTCATTAGGAAACTCAAGCCTCATGATTCTGGCTCGGTAATCAAGTTTGGCAAAACATGAATAAAACCAATTCATTCCCATTATTACATCAAAATCAATCATCCCTAGTTCAATGAGATCGGCCATGGTATCCCGACCACACACCGTGACAACACAATCCCTATAAACCCGTGTGGCCATAATAGACTCGCCAACCGGAGTAGATATAGAGAACGGCTCATGAAGCTATTCCGGTTCTATCCCGAAGCTCATAACAACATAAGGAGTAACATAGGACAAAGAAGATCCGGGATCAATTAGGGCATCCACATCATGAGATTGAACAGTCAATATACCTGTGATGACATCTGGTGAAGCTTCTGCACTCTGTCGACTACTCATAGCATAGAATTGGCTGGGTCCTCCCGAACTCTGTGCAGCACCCCTAGCTGCACCACGCCCTGTGGGTGTTGGAGAGCCTCGAGCTGGAGGGGGTGCTGAAGATGTAGTGGCTGTAGGACTGGATGACTGAGCTGTGCCCCTGCCTGCACCCTGACGGGATGCGTGACACTCCCTATGAATATAACCTCTCATCTCGCATCCGTAACATACTGGCATGTCTAGGTAGCAAACTCCTGAATGTATCCTCCCACACTTAGGGAATGGGGCCCTCTACTGCTGCTGGAATCTCCCTCCTGATCGGCCCTGATGGTGGGACCCCCTGCTGCCCTGACCGGGCCTAAAGTAAATCCCCTGCTACTGAGCGTGCCCTGATGGTGAAGCACTAGCTAAAGACTGAGCATAAGACTAGGGTGGCCCTGATGATCCTCCCCGAGAATCTGATCTCCCACCTCCGAATGAATCCCCAAGGTTGCCCGCTGATCGGGCCTTACTACTACTTTCCCGTTCCATCCTGAGCTTTAACTTTCGAGTCTCCGTAGCTTGGGAAAATGCCACCATCTTCCTATAGTTCATGTCGGAATTTAGAGCAGCTGTGGCAGCCTCGTTAATAACCAAAGGGCTAAGGCCCTGCACAAATCAACGCACCCTAGTCTCCATAGTCGGCATCATTTGAGCAGCATACTTTGACAGGCGCATGAACTCCATGTGATATTCCCACAAGCGCTTACTACCCTATTTAAGGGTCTCAAACTCCACAGCACGGTCTGCCTTAGTCTCGGCAGGCAAGAAATGATCTATGAAGGCATCCGCAAACTCACTCCATCCGCCGGAAGGATCCCCTCCTCACGGGAATTCTCCCACATCTCAAACCAGGAATATGCCACCTCTTTCAGATGATAGGAGGCCAACTCTACTCCCTCTGTCTCCGTAGCACGCATAACTCGGAGAGTCTTATGCATCTCATCAATGAAATCCTGCGGGTCTGCCCCAGGATCAGTACCTGTAAACACTGGAGGGTCTAACTGAAGGAACCTGTTTACCCTAGAACCAAAAGAATCTCTTTGCAACCTAAATTAGGTGGGTGCAACATTTGACCTCTGAGACTGGGAAGCTACTAACTGAGTCAGATCTGAATAGCTCCTCTAAGATCTCCATCAAAAATACCGGGACCGGGAGCTGGGGCTGGAGGTGGAACAGGTATATCGGCGGGAGGGATTGTGGCACCCTTTGCGGGTGTAGGAATTGGGGTAGTCTGTTCAGGAGTAGACGAATCAGGCAGTGTGATAGTAGGGGGTTTATCCTCACCCGCATTATCAAGTAAGGAATCAACAACCACTCCTGGGGTGGCATTGGCTTCTTGGCATTAGGGGAAAACAACCTCACGTTCCACTCTATCGCACGATATAGAACAACAATGAAGGGTATCATTCTTAAATTTCCAAGTAGCCCCCTTATTATAGATGTGATCGACAACACACCGATAAGAAGGGCTCTACTAGACACGGCTTCGAGACATCCTAGGACACTTTAAAACCTTAGGCTCTGATACCAAGTTTGTCACGCCCCAACCTCGGGGAGCATGACCGACGCTAGATCGAGTGAACTCGGTCGAGCAAGCCTATTAAACCTTTCCTACCCGACTCATTCATAATCCAAAAAGGGAACGCATCACCATTTGTAAAACAGGGGAGCGATTAGTTATATAAACGTTATGCCATAGTTGAGTTTCCAAAATACAACTTGATCTAACGACCACCCCAACATACATACATGACCCATATAAACGTCTACGAAGCCTCTAAGGGTACAAAAGAGGAACATGACAATGCCAGCAATAAGGCCCCAGCTAAACCTTAAAATATGAAAACTTATACAAAAGAAGGACTACATGACCCCAGGAAGAAATGGGGCTCACCAAGACTGCTGTGATAAGTGTGAGGGAGAGCACCACTATCTGCGATCAACACTATCTGCGATGGAACCACCTACATCCATTCAAAGATGTAGCGCCCCCGGCAGAAGGTACATTAGTATTGTCGAATAGTACTAGTATGTAAGGCAAACACCAATCTTAGTAGAATGAACAGTGAAACAAAGAGAAGGCAGTCATAATAATCAATAAGTACTTCATAGAAGTACAAAGAAACTCCATTTTTAGGTTAATAATCTTTAGTGCCAAAGCCACAACTCATAATGCCACCGTGTTTGTACACGGAGTCCGGTCTCGGCCCGACCGGCTAAGTCATATCAAGTGAGACATATCCATATCCACATTGTAAATCAATGATTCCAACACAAATGCCACCATGTGTACAATATGGCATCTGATCTTGGCCCGATCGGCTAAGCCATCTCACTTGAGACATAACCTCTTTCAATTGTTCACTCAATTCACAACTCTTTCCCATATTTCGTTACATGGCACAAACAGCCTCATTTATTAAGTCGTTCTAGGCACTTGGGAACATTTTATAATTCAAGTTTTTCCCTTTGTATTCATTCAAATAACATCATCATTCATGTTGATAAATACATCACATAAGGCATTTCACACATAAGGGAAGGAGCTTGGAAAATCATGATTTCATTCTCAAATAACATGATGACATGGTAACCATCTAAAACAATTAGGGAACATGAGTCTTTCAATCCAACACACTAAGGCAAACAATTCTAGAATGATCAAGTTGGAACTTACACCAAAAATTCAGACACCAGGAGTTCGATTCTAAGAAGAAAAGAGTTAGCCATACATACCTCAATTGCGCTTCTTTAGACTCTACAATTATCCGGAACCCTTAGCAACCTCAATCTATTTTAGCAATATACAAATTGAACCCAAAATTAGGAAAATGTTCGTAGTTCTAGTTCACTTTTTATTTTTCCCACTCTTTATCACATGCATGCAAGATGAACCACTCTCATACCCATGAAGTATTACCCTAGTACCCCATTATAGCTATGTTTGAAATTAAGAGCTGAGATGATGAAATATTACCTTTTTGGATGAAGAATTTCGTGCTCTACTTGAGTATTTCCAAGCTTTGAGTGATGGTTGAAGATTTATTGATGAAAATTAGGCCCTCTCTCTAGAACCCTCTCTCTCTCACACACTAGAAATATGAGAAATGAGCTTCAAAATGGACTAAAGGGGTGTTTTAACGGAATGGAGGTCGGGTTTTTAAATTAAGGAAATGGGTGCCCCGACACAGGTCTGTGGTCGCATATTGGGTCTGGTTTTTAAATTAAGAAAATGGGTGCCCCGACACAGGTCTGCGGTCGCATATGCCACCGCATAATGGTTATGTGGTCCGCAAAGTGACCGCAGAAATGGCCCTCAGGGGCCTGAACTTACGGCCCAGGTATACGACCAGTATGCGGTCCGCATACTCGTTCTGCGATCGTATAATACACCGCAAAACTCCCTCCGCAAAAACTCAAGAAGTATTATGCGATCGATATGTGGTCCGCATAGTAGTTATGAGGTCGCATAATCGACCGCAAAACTGACCTCAAATTGGCCAACATACTGCTTCACTCGGCGGCCATTATGCGGTCCGCAAAGTGATTATGCGGCCGAATAATGGGCCGCAGAAATGCGTCCTTCTGCAAAACATTTTCCTCAAGTCTGTGGGGTACTCTTTAATCCAAAAAGTCCGAACCGAGGCTCGCAAGCTTGCCGTAAAGAATTTCTACTATAATAACGTAGGAATCTATCTTAGCACCACGAAACCCCGAGTTTTTGGTTTACATTTTTACGGGTCCTTACACTTCGGATGTGCTAAAAGAAAATAAAAGTTCTCTAGAAATTGGTGGTTGACTCGAGGACGAGCAACGTTTAAGTATGGGGTGGTGATGTGATGCCAAAATGCTTTACTTTTAGCACATTACTCACCATATATTTTATTGGTCTAATGAGTTATTGTGCGATATTTGAGCTACATTGTGTTGTTTTATGTGTAGGAACATTGGAAGGAATCATCGAAAGAAAATTGCACAAAAAGAGGACAAAAATACAAGAAAAGAGCACAAAAGCATCAAGTATCTAAATCGTGCTACAGACCAGGCTTTGCAAGGTCTATAGCCAAGTTGACCGTGCTATAGACCAGGATTTGCGAGGTCTATATCCCGGTCGACCGCGCTATAGACCAGGCTTCGCGAGGTTTATAGCTAGGTCGACCGCGCTATAGGCCAGGCTTCGCGAGGTCTATAGCACGGTAATTAAAGGTCGCGGGTTAAAAGACCCAAACCCGAAATTGGACCGGGGGATTGACATAAATATTCCCCAAATGGGTTATTCTAGGGTTGGACATGATTTTCGAGAAGAAATAGGCTGCCAAGCGCCGTGGAGCAAGAATTAAATGAGTTTTCCCTTCCTTCATTACATTGAAATCCTAACGTTTGTGGTCTTGTGTGTTATAGGTGTGTGCCTAGAAACTCTTCAAGAACTGGTAAATTGTTTGAAGCATTACCGGATACTGAGAAAACTTTCAAGGCATTAAATCATGCAAACAAGAAAGACAAACAACATCATCACCCAAGAGAACAAATTGAACCAGGCATGGGTGACGCTTTGGATAATCAAAACAATCGAACCAATGTGAATGACCCGAATAATCAGGGTTGGCACCTCTTGTACCAGAAGCAGCTTTGTATGATTGGGCATGATCCACTTCTGAAAATTTGGCAACTGCAATTGCAGTCCTTCAGATAAAAGCGGAGTCATTTCAAATCACAAACAACATGCTACATCTGCTGCAAAACAAGGGACTTTTCTCCGGGTCTTACAATGAAGATCCACAGCAGCATCTGAAAAATTTTCTGTCAATTTGTGTCACGCAAAGGAAACCAAATGTGACACTAGAAGCAATAAAAACTTTTGTTGTTTCCATTCTCAGTTACAGGAGAAGTCCAAACT
Source organism: Nicotiana tomentosiformis (assembly GCF_000390325.3). NCBI lineage: Eukaryota > Viridiplantae > Streptophyta > Magnoliopsida > Solanales > Solanaceae > Nicotiana > Nicotiana tomentosiformis. The sequence continues at coordinate 58,484,619 of NC_090812.1, read as the reverse complement.
TGGCTTAATTCGCTCCCCATAAATTCCATCACAACTTGGGAGGAATTAGTCAAGCAGTTTTTGAATAAGTTCTACCCACCCAATAAGACTGCCAAGCAGGTTGATGAGATATTGAGCTTCAGGCAGAAACCAGGTGAAACATTACAAGAAACATGGGAGAGATTCAAAGGTATGTTGGTTAAATATATAAATCATGGCATTCCAGATCAGATGTTGGGACAACGATTTTAAATGGGATTGGCGGACAGCTTGAAGGCCAATGTTGATGCTTCAGCAGGTGGAGCATTTTTAAGCAAGTAATTTAGAGAGTGTAAGGTCCTTCTAGATAAAATGGCTCAAAACTCAGGATGGATGACAAGAGATTCCACAATCACCCTTATAGTTCACTCAGTAGCATTAGACCCGAACAATTCCATAGCCGAAAATATGGCCACTGATGACGCAAATGAGTATCCTCACCAAGGATATTGATTAATTAGGCCAGAAGCAGGTAAACATAGTTGACACGACTAATGGGGGATTATGTACACCATGCATTAACCAACCATACGTGTGTATGTGGAGTGGTAAAAGTGACAACCAGAACTATCAACAGAACATGAACTGTGTGGGAAGCTATGGAGCACAGAGACAAGGTGCTCAGAATTGGGGGCATCCAAATCTGCAGTATAGACCTGCACAACAACAGTCCAATAATACCAACAATCCTGGAGCTATGCGACCACAGGGTCAACTAACAAAATCAGCAACTAACTTATCAACAACCTCAACAACAGCAAATAGTGAGGCAGGATGATGGGTTATCTGAAATTAAAGGAATGTTGCAACAACTCATTGGGGCCTGCGGGAAAAGGAAGAAAAGGTCAACCAAATGAAAGAAAATGTAGTGTCACACGATTCGGCTATCAAGTCCATTGAGATTCAACTAAGTCAATTATCCATGGCCCTTAACAATCGTCCTCAAGGGACGTTACCTGCGGACACACATGTCAATCCAAAAGAGCAGGGCCTGAAGCCCCTTATGGCGGTGAGCTTGAGAAATGGTAGAGATCTTGATTTAGAGCAAGAAATTGCTCGTGAGAGCCGGTCAACTGAAACACATGTGTCAGTGCCAATTGAGTTAGATGAGTCAACCAGGCTAACATAAGTAAGGGTACAACCAACCCACGAGGAAATAAACAAGGAAAAAGACGTTGCGGAGAAGACTGAGAAAATGCAAGAGAAGGTTTTAGAAAAAGTGCTTGAGCAGGATCTAACTCAAGCCACAGAAAAGAAGAGACCTTAAGCACCCTTCCCGTAGAGGTTGGCCAAATATCAGAAGGATGAACAGTACAAAAATTTCATGGAAATGCTAAAGCAAATTCAGGTAAACATTCCTCTAATTGATGCTTTGAGGGAGATGCCCAGTTATGCAAAAATAATGAAGGACTTGATGTCTCATAAGTTTTCCTTCCACGACTTGAAAACTATAAAATTGACACATACTAGTAGTGTTTTTGTGTCAAGACCTATAGCTGAGAAGTTATCCGACCCTGGAAGCTTCATAATTCCATGCACCATAGGTAGCTATGCATTTGCTAAAGCATTGTGTGATTTGGGAGCAATTATAAATCTGATGTCATTATCTATCTATAAAACGTTAGGCATTGGAAGATCAAGGCCCATATCCATGAAACTGCAACTAGCTGACCGAACAGTGAAAAGGCCATCAAGTATACTTGACGATGTACTTGTGCAAGTTGAAAAATTTGTGTTTCAAGCATATTGTATCATTCTGGACTGTAAGGTTGATGAGGAGATTCCCATAATTTTTGGAAGGCCGTTCTTGGCCACGGGGAGAGCTCTGATTGATTGTGAAATGGGGGAGCTGAAGATAAGGCTGAATAATGAAGAAATAACATTTAATGTGCAAACGTCTATGCGGTGACCCAGTGAGTTTGCAAATTGCTCTTTGTTAAACATGGTGGATGTAATTATGGAGCAAGATGATGAGGCACTTAATGCAAAATACCCTTTAACAGCCTGCCTTATGAACTTGAAAGAAGTAAATGGTGAGGACTTGGCGGAATGGTTATTGGCTCTTCAAGGGCAAGGGTACTGGAAATGAGAGCTCGAATTCGAGCCTTTACACTTGGAAGAAAGAAATAACCCTCTAGACAAGCCATCGATTGAAGCATCACCACAATGAGAGATGAAACCGCTACCATCGCACCTCAAGTATGATTTATTAGGACCTAATTCAACTTTACTTGTTATTATCTCATCTGGTTTGTTAGATGTGCAGGTCGAACAACTTTTGCAGGTGTTGAAAGAGTGCAAGAATGCAATTGGTTGGACCATTGCAGATATTAAGGGTATCAGTCCTGCCTTCTGCATGCATAAAATTCTACTGGAAGATGGGCACAAACCTTCCAGAGAATATCAAAGAAGGTTGAACCCTAACATGAAGGAAGTTGTAAAGAAGTAAGTGATCAATTGGTTAGATGCGGGAATTATTTTTCCGTTTGGGGATCCGAGCCTTGAATTAGCTTCGTTATGTCATTTATGACTCGTGTGCAAAATTTGAAATTATTCCGGATTAATTTGATACGTTTCGACACAAGATATAGAATTTGGAGATTTGGAAATTTATAAGTTTGATTCGAGGCACAAATCATGATTTTGATGTTGTTTGACATGGTTTAAGGTTTTAACTAAGTTAGTATTGTATTCTAGGATGTGTTTGTATGATTGGACGGGGTCCCGGGAGCCTCAAGTGCGAATCGGATTGAAAACGGATCGAGTTTGGACTTAGGAGCAGTGCTGAGGTAGCTGAGATCTGGTGCAATCGCACCTGCATGGAAAAAGGGTCGCATGTGTGAGACAGCAGAAGCGTCCCTGGTGTCGCAGAAGTAGTTGGGCTTAAGATTGGTTGGAGAAACAGGTGCGAGGAGTTTACCGCACATGCGGGTGTGCAGATGCGGGCGAAGGAAAAAGCATAGGTGGTTTGGGGTTGGAAGACCGTAGGTGGGGGTGTTGTGGTGCACCTGCGGAGCCGCAGGTGCGGCCGTATGCGTGCATGTGCGGAAGACTGCTCGATCTTGGGAGTCCGCAGATACAGGGGAATTTCAGCAGAAACAGATGCGTATCTGCGATTGAGGGCCCACAGAAGTGAAAAGCTGGCACCTTGGGGGAAGCCGCAGCTGCGAGGTGGCTTCCGTAGAAGCGGGTACTATTCTGCAAGTGCGCAAGGTCGTTGGGCAGTGTGTTCTTTTAAGAACGGGATTTGGCCATTTTCTTTCATTCTCTCTTGGTTTTGGGAGATTTTTGAGTGTTTCAAGTGGAGGTTTTCATCATCTATGGCAAGGTAAGTGACTCCCACCTATTACAAGTTAAATACATGGTTTGTATATGGATTTAAACATGGAAATTTAGTAGGAATTTGGGATTTTTGGTAGAAAACCTAGAATTTGGTATTTTTAGATTTTGACCACGAAATTGGACATTGAATTAGGAATAAATTATATATTTGAGTTCGTGGTGTTGTGGGTAAGATTTATCTTCAAACAATTTTTGAATCCGGGCATATGGGCTCGAGGGTTGGATTTATCGACTTTTCGAGCGGAGTTGGGAATTATTTAAATTGATTAATTATGGGTATTAGAGTATATTTTGATTGGTTTGCATATTGTTTGACTAGTTTTGGAGTGACGGGCATCCGTTTAAGGTGTTAGAGTGGTGTTGGAGCCGATTATGGAATTTCGGAGCGAGGTAAGTCTCTTGTCTAACCTTGTGAGGAGGAAACCTACGCCCTAGGTGATATTTATTGTTATGTGAAACTAGTTGTGGGTGTTACGTGCGTACGAGGTGACGAGAGTCCGTACGTAGCTTTAGCATGTTTATGTCCGGACAGACTTAGTTATTTATCATGTAATATTTGAATTCTTTGAACTCATTCTGCTCACTTAATTAGTTGAAGTTATAATTGAAATTGATTTAGAAACAAATATATATGTACACTAGGCCAAGCCTTAACACTTTGAATTGTGGGCGAGTTATTTGAGAAATGGTAAAGATCATATTCATTTTATGCTCATGTGCTGTATTGTAAATACGTGTCTCATAATTCGGTAAATTCCTTCCTTTTCTTATGGAGCGGGCTGAACGCCTCGAAAGTATATAGATGCATCTATGATTCGTGACGCACGATCCTCGGTAGTGTACACATTATTCTGGATCGGGCCGAACGACCTCGGCAGAATCGTGCGTTATATCGCTAGTAATCCGAATATTCACAAGATAAACCTTCCCACTGATGACCAGTATTTTATATGATATTCATTATTTATTTAATATTAGCACTCTACATTTTCGGAGCTGGTAAGATAGAATACAAGACTGAGAAATGCATACCTTCAGAAGATTATGTAACTTACAGATTTATCCCATTATTGTTGTGTGCTTTATATCTTCTTATGATTTATCATATTATTTATTTGGACCTCTAGTAAGTGTCGATGTCGACCCCTCGTCACTACTTCTCCAGGGTTAGGCTAGATACTTACTGGGTACGCATTGAATTACGTACTCATGTTGCACTTCTGCACTAAATGTGCAAGATCTGACAGGTCATTTGTTGATCATCTTGGTGCGTAGGCGCACCTGTTGAGGAGACTTCATGTGAGCTACATTCGAGGCTACACATTGCAGCTACCGAGTCTTCATCGTACTATGTATTTTGTCCTGTCTATTTACATTATGGACAAATGTTGTATTATTATTATTGTACTCATTAGAAAAATGCTCATGTACTTGTGACATCGGGTTTTTGGGGTTCCTACGGGTGTTCATTATTGTAGTTCACGTAATATTATCATTTTACCCTTTAAATTCTATTTTATTTTATGTAACTAATGGAAATTTTGATTTTAAAAGTAATAAGAATGAGTAATTAAGTTGATAAATCACCGTTGGCTTGCCTGACGGCGGTGTTAGGTGCCACCATGACCTATAATGGATTTTGGGTCATGACAACTTAGTATCAGAACATTAGGTTCACTTGGGTCTCACGGGTGATAAACAAGTCTAGTAGAGTCTTGCGGATCAATACGGAGACGGCTTTACTTATCTTAAAGAGGCTACAGGGCTGTTAGGAGCACTTCCTTTCTTGATTTCCTCATTGTGCAGTTTGATTCCATTGAGTGTTGTGCCTTTATTACCTTCCTACTTATTCTTATATCATGTTGAGCGCTCGTGTCAATTGGGCGTCGAGTAGTTGTATTGGTACTGCAGACGTGGTGTAGGATGTTCTTCCTTGCGTGTTCGGGCAGGCAATTATCGTCGCATTGCAGGAGGATATTCTGTCATTTTAGCTTAGTAGTTGTATTTTCGATAGTTTTGAGGCTATGTATAGATTGCTATGATCTGCATGCGTCATTATCGCACAATATTGATGTAATGGTGGGGTGCTCATTTATGTGTTGAGGCAGTGAATGGCTCAAAAGGAGGATTCCTCAGTGTACGATTTAGAGGTTCAACATTTAATTCTAGCGGAATTACTAGCAGGTCAAGTATGAAAAGTAGTGGTCGAGAAGTTGCTTAAAGGAGATGGTTTAACCGAAGTAAGAATGGCAGATTAGCATATGGATTCTGTGGCAGGATAGCCGCGTGCCTTGAAAATATTTAGAGCGGTTTGGGAATCATGATCGAAAGTGATTTGGTCTGCGGATTTTATTTGGGATGGTGGTTACTCTATCGAGGAAGATTGTATATGGCAGGAAGGAGTTTGGTTGAAAAAAAGAGGGGTGTGAATATTTCATTATCGCTACGGATGCAACATAGCTTCAATTTTGGAAGGTATTGTTAAACTTTCAGTTAATGTCAACGGGGAAGGAACAAACTTGTACAGCTGGTGGACGATCACGGGCTCAGGAGGATTTACTGAACTCGTGGTAGTTGTACTCGATGCAGCATCGTTGGAAGATGTCAGCATGGAATACCACAGGTGGGTTATCTCCTGTGGACATGTCAGCGGTTGTGTGATTTTGATAAAGTTTCTACGAAGAGTTCTACTTACTATGAAGCGAAAAGTCGAGTATATGATTTTGGCTGATAATTTGGGATGTTCATGAAAAGTTTAATAAGAAACTACAAGAAATTTGGCGGGTTGTCGATGCAAGATCATGGTAATTGAGATGGAGAAATCGTTGTGGATTCTAGGTTTATATAATTGTAGCTTAAAGCTAAGTGGGGTAGCCCCACCGTCTACGATTGGATCGCGTGGTTGTCTGCTTGTGCAGCTTCTGGTTATTGGTGCATTAGTGGATTATTTATGACTAATAAAAGGAAACATCAGGGGTAATTCAGCAAAGAACTCAATAGATGTGTGCTATATTTGGCTTTATCGGTCATGTTCAAGCTTTTGGGAAGACTTGGAGTTTATTCTTCTTATGGGTGTAATGTACAAGGAAAGGAATTCAGCTGGTTGTTGCTTCGAGAGGGTGTTCATCTGCTAGCATAGCGTTGGAGTTTGATTATATTCGGGCCCAGGTCAGACTAGGTGACTCTCGACAACAGTCCTAGTGGGTTCAAGAATTTAAGTGCAGTGCCTAAGAATTTCGGGTCCGTTGTGTGGTTAAGGACCAAGTTTTCGCAGTGGATTGCGAACAAAACTTGGAATGTTCTATGTCATCATCAGGTATGCGGTACAGTATTGGAGTAAAGAAAGAATTAGCTTCAGATGCAGGAAAGGTCTTGCAAAATGGGTGTACCAATTGGAGATGCTATTGTGCACTTGAGAAGGGTATGAGATGGTTCGTCGGTATCGAGACAACGTGGTCTCACGATTCGGGTCACTCGGGATGAGTGCGGATTGGGTTCGTATGTTTTGAATTGAGGTATTATTATTTCTTAGGCAAGTCTAGAGTAAACTGAAAGAAGTTGGGTCAGTTAGTAATGGCTGAATCAGCATTATTGTGGCAATGATAAGTTCCTTAGGCGTGTGAAGTTATACATGTGGTTTGTGGATGTACGTGTGGGCTTGACAGCCATTGTAACTTGATTGATTTGGCAGGTATTTGATTCAAATGGCCATGTTATGTAAAAGGATTCCGGAAGAGTCATGGCGGTCTAGATCATGACTCGAGGTTTGTATTTTCTGCAGTTTGGGAATTTAGTTGTGTGTTGCATTGGTTCTTCTAAAATGAGTTAAGTGAAAGGTTTCTAGCCAATGAAGTGTTCATTCTATTAGTATTTCAAGGGTTATGATGAATTCTTTTACTCTACTGTAGCGGCATGATGGGTGCAGTGAGCGGCATGTGAATTGAAAGTTGAGGATAAAGGTTGCGGTTCGGTATGACAAGAATGTCATGAGCTCGGATGAGCAGGGAAAAATTTAGATGTTCAGAGTAAGCTGGAATTTTCTTTAGTGTCACCTGAGAACATTTCTGTGTAAGAGGCCTTGTATATCGATCTATGGATTCTTGATTTGCTTTATAGAATTAGTACGGTCGGTGGTATGGAGGAGCAGATTTTGCTACCTGGTGCGAAAGGTCGTGGGAACGTGCCCCACGAGAAGATTGTATTAGTGTGGCATGTTAGTCATTTGATTGTTAATGATTAAAAACAAGTATGGAGGTTATGGTAATATCGCAAATGCGAGAGTATATGCTTGAGAGGCGTCATATTCCTTAGGTTGTGGAGAATGTGAGTTTGTTTTGGATTTGATAGTTGTTCTTATGTGTAATGAATAAGTCCAATGTGGATATCTAGAAGTTTATTGACCCAGTATGGTATGATCAGAATCGGTGTGAGGTCCGTTGGTGGGTCTAATGTGAGTGTGTGCTCTACGTCAGGTTGGATGTGTTCGTTCGTCATAGCATTGCTTAAGGAGGAGGAGGAGGGCATGGGATGTTATTCCCGTCGTCATCTATTTCGTGTAATCTTTATTATGCCATATGGGTTGTGAGACGACTTGATTATTCGCACACGTGTTGAGGTCCCGTGTAGCTTGTGGTATTCGGTGAGTAGGATGGCTCTCGAGATGCAGGTCATTTATTGTACCTTAGTTGTGCTTGGGTTTCGTAGCGTATGGCTCTATCCTTCTCCCTATGATTTTTATTATACACTTGGCGAGTTTGTGGTCGATATTCAGGCATTTCGTAAGTATAAGCGTTACGGCTTGATGTGTGTGTTTGCTTCTTGATTGTTATGTGTGGATCAGGTGGCACGCCACCATGGGCATGTTATGTAGATCGAGTTTCATGTCGCAACAATGTCATATCGGATCGGGTCGCACGCCGCAACATCGAGATGTTGAGCATAGTTCCTTACACTCATTTTGTCTGTCATGTTTTTCATCCCTGAGGTAGGTTCACAACATCTTTTCAGCCATTTTATTCGTTACCAGGCTGGGTGGTTTTCTGTCAGTGTCCGGTCTTCCTTATGAGTTATATTCGAGTGGTAGCTTGTTGGCATTTTGATGGTGCTGTAAAAGGTCTTTGATGGTGTTTGAGGTGGCTTATTACCCAAGCAGCTTGTACTGGGCGATTCGATATTATTGGAACTGAGATCATTGCGATCAGAGTCATGTAGGGTATATTAAAGAGTAAATATCGTCATTCAGTTCAGAACAAGGTAATGGTTCTTGTCAGGAGGAGAAAATTCATGATTTGTTGATTCGGCAGGTGGTTATTAGTTTCTACACATCTCCTCTATTGTGGCAGTATTTCGTGAGTTGGTACAAGACTTATATGCGACATGAGGCGTATTGCGGGCATCAGTTTTGTGAAATTCCAGCTATTGTGGTCAGAGGATGTTATTTTGGGCAACCGATTTATGCGGTACTTGGTGTGATTTCAGCATAGGTGCATGTTCAAGTTTTGGTACAGTGTGTGGTGATTGGTACGGTGTTCGTATGTTAGAGTCAGGTCTTGTAGAGAAATTCAGAGGTTGGGATTTGGTTCTAAAGCTTATTGACCAAATAAAAGGGAGGATCTTCAGTCTGAATCGAGCTAATTTGTTCAATTGGATTGTGGTGGAACGGGTAGGTGCACGAGGTGTTAAACAGTGATTTTGGACAACTTCGGAGCAGTCCCTAGCACATTCGAGGACGAACGTATGTTTAAGTAGGAAAATATGTAACGACCCGACCGGTCGTTTTGAGCTCTAGCACGTTGTTCGACGGTTTGAGGCCTTGATTAGCTTCACTTCAGGTATTATGACTTGTACGTGTGGTCGGAATTGAATTTCGGGAAGTTCAGGATTGATTTGGAAAGAAAATTCTAATTTCGGAAGCTTTACGTTGGAAGAATTGACTAAGCTTTGACTTTTGAGTAAACGACATCAGAATCGGGATTTGTAGGTTCCAATTGGTTTGTATGATGATTTTGGACTTGGGCGTATGTTCGGGTTGAGTATCGGATCACCCGTGAGCATTTCAGCGCTCATTATGGAAGGTTGGCATTTAAAAGGTTTAAGAATTTCATAAGTTGGTTTGAAGTGGATTTTGATGTTATTGATGTCAGTTTAGGGTTTCGAGCCTTGGAATAGCTTCGTTATGTTATTTATGACTCGTGTGCGAAATTTGAAGTCATTCCGGATTGATTTGATAAGTTTTGACACAAGATATAGAATTTGGAGATTTGGAAATGTTTATGTTTGATTCGAGGCGCGATTCATGATTTTGATGTTGTTTGACGTAGTTTAAGGCTTCAACTAAGTTCGTATTGTATTTTGGGATGTGTTGGTATATTTGAAAGGAGACCTGGGTGCCTCAGATGCGAATCGGATTGAAAACAGATTGATTTTGGACTTGGGAGTAGTGCTGAGGTAGATGGGATCTGGTGACGTGGAAATGGTCGTAGGTGCGAGACTACAGAAGCGACCCTGGTGTCGCATAAGCGGTTGGGCTTAAGGTTGGTTGGAGATGCAAGTGCGAGGAGTTTACCGCACTTGCGGGCGAATGAGCACAGAAGCGGAGGTGGTCTGGGGTTGGAAGACTGCAAGTGCGGGTGTTGTGGCACACCTGTGGAGCCGCAGGTGCGGTCATATGCGCGCATGTGCAGAAGGCAGTTTGAGCTAGAGAGTCCGCAGATGCGGGGGGATTTCCGCAGAAGCAGATGCGCATCTATGATTGAGGGCCCGCAGAAGCGAAAAGCTGGCACCTTGGGGAAAGCCGCATCTGCGAGGTGGCTTCGTAGAAGCGGTTACTATTCCACAGGTGCAAAAGGTCGTTGGGTAGTATGTTCTTTTAAGAACGGGATTTGGCCGTTTAATTTCATTCTCTCTTGGTTTTGGGCGATTTTTGGAGAGCTTCATGTAATGACCCGGCCGGCCGTTTTGAGAGTTGTAGCCCGTTCCCCATTTCTCTGCTCATTTTGTGCTTTACTGTTGTTTTATGACTTATCGGATTAGTTGGTTCGGGTCCAGAGCGAATGCAGAGTGTGTTGAGACACTTAGTCTCTTAATTGAAAGGTTAAGTTGGAAAAGTTGACCGGATGTCGACTTATGTGTAAACGACCTCAGATTTTATTTTTGATGGTTTTGTTAGCTCCGTTGGGTGATTCTAGACTTAGGAGCATGTCCGGATTGAGATTTGGAGGTCCGGAGTAGAATTAGGATTGAAATGGCGAAAGTTGGAATTTTGGAAAATTCGACCGGGAGTGGACTTTTTGATATCGGGGTCAGATTAAATTTTTGGGAGTAGGAGTAGGTTCGTGGTGTCATTTATGACTTGTGTGCAAACTTTGAGGTCAATCATACGTGATTTGATAGATTTCAATGCCGTTTGTAGAATATGGAAATTTCAAAGTTCATTAGGCTTGAATCTGTGTGGAATTCGTGTTTTGATGTTGTTTGAGGTGATTTTTGGATTCAACTAAGTTCGCATGATGTTTTAAGACGTGTTGGTATGTTTGGTTGAGGTCCCAAAGGGCTCGAGTTGATTCCGGGTGGTTAACGGATCAAGGTTTGAAGTTGAAGAATTGCTGAAGGTTTGCAAATGTTGGTGTAATCGCACTTGCAGATTGGGAACCGCAGATGCGAGCTCGTAGAAGCGAGAAAAGGGGCCGCAGAAGCGGCCAAGAAGGATTTGGCAGAGGCTGCAGATGCGGAGTTTTCACCGCAGAAGAAGATTTGGGACCGCAGGTGCGGTTTGACTGGGCAGAACATATAAATATAAGGGCTCGTGATTTTCTTCATTTTCTAACATTTTGAGCTCGGATTTTGGAGGGTTTTGAGAGGAATTTCAAGGGGATTCTTGAGGTAAGTTCCTTGTGTTCATATTTCTTAAATAATCATGTTCCTCGCTGATTTTACACCTAGTTGGTATGTTTTTGAGGTGTAATTTGGGGGTTTGAGGCTAGGGGATTTGGAGAATTGATTTTGGGGATTTGAATGGCCATTTGGTGTCGGATTTTAATGAATTTGGTATGACTATACTCGTGAGTGAATAGGCTTTTGGGTTTTGTGACTTTTGTCGGATTTCGAGACATGGGCCCGGGAGCCGGATTTGAGCCAATTTCGGATTTTGACTTATAATTCGTATTTTACTTATGGAATTAATTCATTTAGCCTGTATTGTATTGCTTGTGGCTAGATTCGGGACGTTTGGAGGCCGATTCGCAAATGTATATTGGAGTAGAGTCTTGCTCGGATTGAGGTAAGTAATAGTTTTAAATCTGGTCCTGAGGGTTTGAAACCCCGGATTTTGGTGTTATGTGATTGTTTGGGAGGTGACGCATATTCTAGATGACGAGCATGTGTGCGTGCACCGTGGGAATTATGACTTGGTCCATTGTGTGAAACTAAAAAGTTGAATAAACTTGGTGTTAGCTATATGCTCTTCGTGTGTTATAGAAATTTGATTAGAGACCATAATTAGGCTATGTGTTGGTACTGTTGGGACCCAAAGAGGCCATATTATATGTTGAATTACCTGCTAAATGCTATTTGTACTTAGTCTCGGTGTTATCCGCATATCATATCGTATTCTCTATTATTCTTGTTGATACATCATATTATTGTTGTTTGGGCTGATTTTCCTGATTTCTGAGAGCCCGAGAGAATGGAGAGATTGCTGACTGAGTAAGGTCGAGGGCATGATTGTGAGGATATTTATGGGATCGAGCTGCATGCCGCGGCATATTTTCATTGATTTATTCCATGATTGGCTTGATATAGAGCTTGGGCTGAAGGAGCCCCTCCAGAGTCTATACACACCCCCAGTTAGCGCAGGTAGCTACTGAGTGCCGAGTTTCGAGTGCCAAGTGCCGAGTGCTGAGTGACTGTGAGCAATGAGTGTCTGTGAGGAATGAATGATTGTAAGGTTGGAGTGAATGAGAGGACTGAGTAATTGTTGCCCTGAGAGGTTGTATGTGATTTCATTGTTGTTGCACTTAGTTTCCATATATCACTATTTTTGGAAAGCTTCTGAAGGATACTTTTATCTAGTTTTTACTTGAATTTGGCACGAATAAACTGATTTGACTAAATTTACCGAATTTGAAAGCATGTCTACTTTTCTTGTTGAGACTACTGAAAATGAACTATAACTGTGTAGATCGTCACTATCTTTCAGTTCCTCATTTATTATTATTACTTACTGAGTTGGTTGTACTCACGCTACACCCTGCACTTCGTGTGCATATCCAGGAGTTTTTGGACGCGGAGAGTGTTCATATTTCGCGTAGATGACCGTTGGAGATATCGAGGTAGTTGTATGGCGTTCGTAGTCCTTGTTTCTCCTTCCTTATCCTTTCTTTCATTGTATTTGGATACAAACTGTTACAGTCGTTTCATTTTTTGATTACTTTTATGTTAAATATTGGAAGTATTTTGGAAATGACGGCTTGCCTAGTACCATCGAAAGGCGCCATCACGACATGTTGGGATTTGGGCCGTGACACTTCAAGTGGAGGTTTTCATCATCTATGGCAAGGTAAGTGACTCCCACCTATTACAAGTTAAATACATGGTTTGAATATGGATTTAAACATGGAAATTAGTAGGAATTTGATATTTTTGGTAGAAAACCTAGAATCTGGTATTTTTGGATTTTGACCACGAAATTGGACATGGAATTAGGAATAAATTATATATTTGAGTTCGTGGTGTTATGGATAATTTTTATCTTCAAACAATTTTGGAATATGGGCACGTGGGCCCGAAGGTTGGTTTTATCGACTTTTTTAGCGGAGTTGGAAATTATTTAAATTGATTAATTATGGGTATTATAGTATATTTTGATTGGTTTGCACATTGTTTGACTAGTTTTGGAGCGACGGGCATCAGTTTGAGGTGTTAGAGTGGCATTGGAGCCGGTTATGAAACTTCGGAGCGAGATAAGTCTCATGTCTAACCTTGTGAGGAGGAAACCTACCCCCTAGGTGATATTTATTGTTATGTGCAACTAGTTGTGGGTGCTAAGTCTACCCGGACATCCTCGGCAGTGTACACATTATTCTGGATCGGGCCGAACGACCTCGGCAGAATCATGCGTTATATCGCTTGTAGTTCGAATATTCACGAGATAAACCTTCCCACTGATGCCTGGTATTTTATATGGTATTCCTTATTTATTTGATATTAGCACTTGACATTTTCGGAGCTGTTAAGATAGAATACAAGACTGAGAAATTTATACCTTAAAGGAAATATTTGGAAGATTATGTAACTTATAGTTTTACCCCATTATTGTTGTGTACTTTATATCTGCTTATGATTTATCATATTATTTATTTGGACCTCTAGTAAGTGTCGATTCGACCCTTCGTCACTACTTCTCCGGGGTTAGGCTAGATACTTACTGGGTACGCGTTGATTTATGTACTCATGCTGCACTTCTGCACTAAATGTGCAGGATCTGACAAGTCATTTGGTGATCATTTTGGCGCATAGGCGCACCTGTTGAGGGGACTTCATGTGAGCTGCATTCTAGGCTACGCATCGCAGCCACCGAGTCTCCATCGTACTATGTATTTTATCCTGTCTATTTACATTCTGAACAGATGTTGTATTATTATTATTATTGTACTCCTTAGAAAAATGCTCATGCATTTGTGACACCGTATTTTGGGGGTTCCTACGGGTGTTCATTATTGTAGTTCACGTAATATTATCATTTTACTCTATAAATTCTATTTTATACTATTTAACTAATGGAAATTATGATTTCATAAGTAATAAGAAATAATAATTAAGTTGATAAATCACCGTTGACTTGCCTGACGGCGGTGTTATGCGCCATCACGACCTATAATGGAATTTGGGTTGTGATAGAGAGGGAGGAGTTTGATACAAGTGACGTCCTTTGATACAAGTGACGACTTTCCATGGCTGAAAGAAGAAATTAAACAAGTAGCTGCTAGTGGCGGAGGGCTTTTGGAGGTGGCCATGAGTAGCATCCTCACGTTGGTACATATTGCCATTGATTCACTTCAATGCGTGTGGAGAGACGTTTTAGACTAATGTTGGAAGTTGCTATCTAAATAGCTTCATCTTTATAACACAGTGTATTGATCAACAAGGGGGATTTCACATGCTTTTTATGTGTCACTTTAATTTGACACACCAAATCTACCTATCTATATCTATACTTTATTAAAAGCACGAAAGCTCTTATGTATTATATTGAAAATTATTGGTACTTATTAAATCCTTTGATTTGTCTTGCCTAAATCCTTGTTTTGTTGGATTTGTTTTTATATGATGATTTTGTGTTATTGTCACCTTGATTATTATGTGAAATATTATTTTGTTGAGTTGTTCACTCCCGGATATTTTTGTTAAGATTTTGTGTAAATTATGGTAGAACCATGGGCTCCTGATTGTGGAAAACAATGTATTGCTGATTTTTGTGGCAAGTTGTAATATTTGAACATTTGATGTGCAATTTGTGATAAATTATAATATTTGAGCACTTGATGTGCAATATGTGATAAATTGTAATATTTGAGCACTTGATGTGCAAATCGTTGATATGTTGTAATATTTGAGCACTCGATGCCTATTCCGGGTACAACCAAATACAAATGAACTCGAATGATCGGAAGAAGACCTCGTAGACCTCGTTCATCACTAAATATGAAACATACTGCTATAACGTAATGCCATTTGGATTAAAAAATGTTGGTGCCACATACCAACGCGTAGTAAACCGAATGTTCGAAGAACAAATAGGAAAATCTATGGAAGTGTACATAGATGAAATGTTAGTTAAGTCCCTGCGAGAAGAGGACCATTTAAAGCATTTGCCGGAAACCTTCAGTATATTGAGGAAATACAACATGAATTTGAACCCGAAAAAAAAGCGCGTTCGGGGTCGGGTCAGGCAAATTTCTCTGATTCATGGTATCCAACTGAGGAATCGAGATCAACCCCGACAAGATCAAATATATCGAGGACATCATGGTAGTAGACAATGTAAAGGCGGTGCAGAGGTTAACTGGGTGCATAGCCGCCTTGGGGCGATTCATCTCGAGGTCCTCTGATAAGAGCCATCGATTTTTCTCTTTGTTGAAGAAGAAAAATAACTTCACATGGACCCCAGAATGCCAACAGGCCTTTGAAGATATTAAATGTTACTTATCGAGTCCTCTGCTGCTTCACACACCGAGGACAGACGAATAGCTGTACTTATATTTGGCAGTATCGGAGATAGCGGTAAGTGGAGTCTTAGTCTGGGAAGAACAAGGTATGCAATTTCTAGTTTATTACATTAGCCGGACCTTAGGTGAGGCCGAAACTAGGTATGCCCACCTAGAAAACTTGGCGCTCGCTTTGATAAGCGCCTCTAGGAAACTAAAATCGTACTTCCAATGTCACCCTATATGCGTTGTAACAACTTATCCACTTCGAAATATTATGCATAAACCCGAGCTTTCGGGCGGTTGGCTAAATGGGCCGTGGAAATATGCGGGTATGATATCAATTATCAACCCCGAACAGCAATTAAATCTCAAATTTTGGCTGACTTTGTGGCTGACTTCACGCCGGCCCTAGTACTCGAGGTTTAAAGAGAGTTATTGGTAAACTCGAGTACGTCCTCGGGAATCTGGACCCTCTTCACGGACGGTTCTTCAAACGCAAAAGGGTCCAGACTCGGTATCGTACTTAAACCGCCCACAGGAAACATGGTTAGACAATCTATTAGAACAGTGAAATTGACTAACAACGAGGCCAAAAATGAGGCCATGATTGCAGGTCTTGAAGTAGCCAAAGGCTTAGGAGCGGAGGTGATAAAGCCAAATGCGACTCCCTCCTCCTGGTGAATTAGTTTAATGGAATCTTCGAAGTTAGGGAAGAACGAATGCAAAGATACCTAGATAAGTTACAAATAACTTTGCACCGATTTAAGGAGTGGACTTTGCAACATGTGCCTCAAGATCAGAATAGTGAGTTTGATGCCCTCGCAAACTTAGGGTCATCGGTCGAAGACAACGAGCTCAATTCGGGGGCCATCGTGAAACTCACGAGGTCAGTAGTCGAAGAAGGCCACGCCGAAATAAACTCCACAAGCTTGACCTGGGAGTGGAGAAATAAATACATAGAGTATTTGAAAACCCGAAAGCTTCCCCCGGATCCAAAAGAATCGAGGTCCATGAGCACGAAGGCAGCACGATTCACCTTATTCAAAGACGGAACCTTGTTCAGAAGAATGTTCGATGGTCCACTAGTGATATGTCTGGGACCAGGAGACAAAGAGTATGTTCTGAGGGAAGTTCACGAGGGCACTTGCGGAAATCATTCTGATGCCGAATCATTGGTTCAAAAGGTAATCAGACCCTGCTATTATAGGATAAACATGGAAAAAGATGCGAAGGAGTTCGTTCGAAAATGTGACAAATGCCAAAGATATGCACCGATGATTCACCAACCCGGGGAACTACTCCATTCGGTCTTGTCCTCATGGCCACTCATGAAGTGAGGAATGGATATCATTGGCCCTCTTCCATGGGCACCAGGTAAAGGTCAATTTATTTTAGTTATGACTGACTATTTTTCTAAGTGGGTTGAAGCACAGGCCTTCGAGAAAGTTAGGGAAAATGAAATCATCGACTTCATTTGGGATCACATCATATGTCGATTCGGGATGCCGTCTGAAATTGTGTGTGATAACGGGAAACAGTTCATCGGCAGCAAAGTAACCAAATTTCTCGAAGATCATAAGATCAAAAGAATCCTATAAACACCTTATCATCCTAGAGGGAACGGGCAAGTCGAATCGACCAATAAAACCATCATCCAAAATCTTAAGTAGAGTCTAACCGACGCCAAAGGAAAGTGGAAGGAAATTCTGCCCGAAGTTCTTTGGTCATACCGCATAACCTCGAAGTCCAGTACCGGGGCTACCCCATTCTCATTAGTCTATGGCACTGAAGACCTAATATCGGTCAAAGTCGGAGAGCCGAGTATCCGGTTTCGATATGCAAAAAAGGAATCAAATGACGAGGCCATGAATACGAACCTTGAACTATTGGATGAAAGGAGTGAAGCCGCCCTCATCCGGTTAGCCACCTAAAAGAAACAGATCGAGAGATATTACAATCAAAGAGCCAATCTTCGATATTTCAACATCGGGAACTTAGTGCTAATGAAAGTCACCCTCAACACCCAAAATCCAAATGAAGGGAAATTGGGTCCAAATTGGGAAGGACCATACCAAATTCTCGAGGTTACCGGAAAAGGGTCCTACAAGCTCGGAACGATGAATGGAGAACAACTACCGAGCAATTAGAACATATCTCACCTAAAACGGTATTACTGCTTAAGGTACGACCCCTTTCCATTTACTTGTTTTTTTCAGACTAACACTTGCAGGTGGTCAACAAGAAATGACGCTGGAGTTTTGGTGAACAACATGAACTCTTTAAGTCTGAAAGCACATGTTGCACTCTTTTTCCCTTAGAATGGTTTTGTCCCAAAAGGGGTTTTTCGGTAAGGTTTTTATCGAGGCAACAATGAATCTCAAGATTTTGGATGATGGGATATGCATTGTAAGGGCCTTTGCAACAATATCCGAGGTTCCTTTGCAATCAACCTCGAATACTGTGGGGCTACCTTCGGGATATGCATTGTTTTCGAATATCAACTCTAGCGAGGAAACTACTTCATAAAGGGATTCATAAAGAGAGGGTCTCGATAGGAAGGATTTATTGTAAGGGCCAAATGGTCAAAACGAACTGTGCCAATGTAGATTGCTTGAGCCCCGGCATAAAACATGTACGCATGTATGATTTTTTCGATCGAGAATAAAGAGAAGTACTTTCCTTGCAATCATTTTATGTTTTAAAATTTTTTCCTCTTTATATCCCCTTAAAGAACTTCGTACTTCCGAAAATAACAAGCCTAAGGTCAATACATAACCAAAATGAGAACGACCACCCCCTCACTCGGGGACTGCCGTCCAACCCAAACAACCCAAGTCATCGAGCCTCGGGGACAAAAGACCTATTGCAACTCCCCGGTTTCTAAAGTCCACGGCCACCCCACTCGGGAACTCTATATCGAGCAAGCTCAGATGACTCGGGAAAATAAGCCCAATGGGCAGTTCCCGAACTAAAAGGCTACGACCAATTTAACACGGCTCGAGTATGTCCGAAACCCGTAACAAAAAACAAGCCTTCGAAAAAGAAAAACAATTTCACAACCGATTGTAAAGACTGCCCTCGGCAAAATCATAAACTTAAGATATTTTTAGGGAAAAAGTCTTTGGTAACATCGAACCCCAACAACGCCTTAACCCAAAAAGGCAATAAAAGTAAGATTTGTTCGAACCTTTGAACACAACCTCATTATTTCATGCTAAGGCATTTCGACCTTTGTGAATACAAGTAATAAAGTAGAGAAAATATTTGAGAGTCGAAAGGGGAAGAATGGCCTTATATATATATATATATATATATATATATATATATATATATATATATATAATCTTTACAAAGGCCAGATTGGCCTAACATAAAGAAAATATGAAAAACAAAGAAAAATTATAAAGGCCTAAGTGGCCTGGTTTTCATTGGGGGTAACGTCTCCATCCTCGGAATCTTTCCCGTCTTCAGACTCGCTTAAGCCGTTAGAGTCTTCCGCAGGAAAGGCCATCTTCCGGGCCCTGCTTTCCTCTACTTTGGCATTCTCGATTTCGGCCATAACAACCAAGCCCTGAGCATGAACTCCCTCGAGGACTTCCCTTCGAGCTTGCCATTTTGCATGATCCACCATGCTCTTAGCCTTCGCCTGGATGG
This sequence comes from Nicotiana tomentosiformis, assembly GCF_000390325.3. Taxonomy (NCBI): domain Eukaryota; kingdom Viridiplantae; phylum Streptophyta; class Magnoliopsida; order Solanales; family Solanaceae; genus Nicotiana; species Nicotiana tomentosiformis. The sequence continues at coordinate 58,465,399 of NC_090812.1, read as the reverse complement.
CCTCGTTATCGACCTTAAATTGGGCCACTTCGGCATCAACTTTGATGTTGTCCACGGCCACCTCAGATCTGGCCACTTCGCGTTCGCTAGCCAAGTTTGCCTTATCAAAAATAGCCAAGTCCAATTGAGATTGAAGCACCTTGATTTTCTCGACCTGCACCGAGGCCTTCTCTTTTGCAGCTTGGAGCTGGGTCTCGGCCGACTCCAGTTGTGCTTAGACGGCTTCCTTTTTCGAGGCTAAAATGTCCATTTTCTTATTGAAATCTTTAGCCTTGGCTTGTATTGTATCTACTTGTTTTTAAGCTCCCCGATCTGTTTGATCCTCTGATGGACCTGCAAGATCTGATCATTAGTTACTATCTTCAATTCATCTTCACTATCGTGAAGCACTCGGAATACCTGCTCGGCCATCTCGGCATGCTCGTCCCTAGCCGTTACTAAATCGGCCTGAAGCTTCTCACTGAGAAGCTTGTAGGTGTCACTTTTCTCAGTGAGGTCCCGCACCTCGGCTTTATGATGAGTCAAATCCTCCCGATATCGGAGGAAAGCCTAGTGATGCAGCACCGAAGCCTAAAAGCATAAGATAAGATGTTATGGTTATTTACAACTTTAAAAGTTAGAATATATGAGAAAAAAGGCACGCCAATTTAACCAATTTAATGCTTGTCAGGCTTCATTGAATAGATTAGTGGCGCCCGAAGATGATTTCTTCGTTGATATCGGTAGGTCACCAAGCCCGGTGACGTCTTCCAAAGCAGCAAACTCAACCCCATTCAAGAAGTCGTGGATATCGGTCATCCCCTGAGGATTTAACATGCCGGCCTCACGGATCTTGGCATCCGAAATTTGAGGAGACCCGCTGAGGTTGACATCTCCAAGATCGTCTATTGTGGCACTTTCCCCAGCCCCTCTAGCTTGGGATGGAATGGGCTTGACCCTTTCTGGCTTGGAAGCTTCAACTAGAGCTCTCTCACCGACCTTGTCATGTCGGTATGCTTCAACTTCAACGTTCGCCGGTTCGATAACTTCTTGTACGATGACATCGGCCCACACACGAGCCACAAATTTGGAATTATCTTCCTCTTCTTCTTTGAAATCGTCCCTTAATCGATGGATTGAATCCGAAGACATAGCACCGGTGTCCCCCCTAGGCTTGCAAGACCTCCTCGCTGGTCTTTTCTTCTCCGAGCCCCGGGAACTCGAAGCCCATTTCCTCTTCTTCTCTTTGTCCTGCTTCGGAGCAGGGGGGTGGGTAAAGACTTCTTTGACACCAGATGGGGCCTCATTTCAACATCCTTTCTGAGGCCTACAAAGGAAAAAGATGAGTAAGCTCGAGAAAAGGCCCGAACGATCACCGTTCTAAGAAGGAAACTTACCATGATTGCGGGCCTCCCACCGACCCTTCGATAACTTCATCCAAGCATGCTCTGAGTACAGCCTCTGTAACACAAGGCCTTCGACCTATTTTTTAAGTTTCGAAATTAGGTCCGGCATCTGGGCCACAGCTGCGACACCAAAAAATATCAATGAAGAAATAAATAAGAAGAAAAGAAATAAGATTAAACCTTCAAAGCGAAGTACTACTTACGTTTCATGTTCCATTTCTCGGGAAATGGCATGTCTTCAGTAGGGATCAATTCCAAAGTCCTTACTCGAACAAATCGGCCCATCCAACCTCGGTCCTGACCTTCATATATGCTCGATAACGGAGCCTTACTGGCTCGGCGAGCAAGCTTGATCAGCCCCCCTCCATAGAGTCGGGGACTATAGAGGAGCATAAGGTGGTCGAGGGTAAAGACACATCCCTCAATTTTGCTTACAAAAAATCAGAGGAGAATCATAATTCTCCAGAATGAGGGGTGGATCTGGCCGAGGATCACATCATACCTCTTGCAAAAGGCAATGATGATGGGGTCTAAGGGACCCAATGTAAAGGGGTAAGTGTAAACACTTAGAAATCCCTCCACGTGGGTAGTGATCGATTCCTCGGGCAAAGGAACCACCACATGCTTATTGACACAGTTGCAGCCCTATTTAACCCTAGCGATGAGTTTTTCGGTGATTGTGCATATGTACCTCGAGACCGGCTCACATCGGCCCATTACCAAGGAGACCTTTTCGACCCTAAAATCAGTAACAGTCAGGCACCTTACTAGAATGAATTCCTTAGGGTGGGGTTCCGCCGCATCCTCACCGCCGGCGGGCCGTGATGAAGAACCTTTTGCGGTCCATTCTTAGAAGTTTTTGCCATTGAATAACATGAGAAAAGAGAATTAAGATAGTATGTGGATTGATGAGAATTCAAGAAATTTGGGTGAAAAAGTTGTAAAGCAAAGGGATTTTTGAAAAAAATCAAGAGTAGGAAGAGCTTTGAACGTAAAAAGTTTGAATGAGAAAAAGCTAGGGTACTTATATCTTGCTGGTGATGATTCAGAACTGGTGGTGGCCGACCAGCGGCTGGCAGTCATTTAATACCTTGATAACTGGACCGACGGGAAATTTCGAGTTGTTGCTTACGTCATGATCGGGTGTACCGGTGACGTTCATTGTTTACGTCATTACCCATCGAGACGGAGCTCAGAAATTCATATCATTTCTCGTGATCGTCTCTCCGAGAAACGAGGGGACAATCTGTATACAGTCAAAATCGGGCTTGCCTTTCGTATGACTGATCGAGACTAGAACATGATAGGGCAAGGTTCAAACTCGTGTTATATCGAACCATGGTGCGAAGTTAGATTGCCGAGCTCGTGACCTAGAGATCGATTAAGATCGAGATCGGCCAAGATCGAGATCGGCCAAGATCAAGACTGGCCAAGATCGAGACCGAGCAAGATTGAGACCGAGCAAGATCGAGACCGAGCAAGATAGAGATCGAACGAGACCAAGGTAATATTACCAAGCCAAATAATGGAAAGCCTAAATAACCGCAATCAGGCAAGGATCGCGGCAGAAATCCCGGAACGTATCAAGGAGAGGCCGATTAATTAGCCTATCATGGAATTCCTTACTATATTTAGAATTGTATCAAGAGTAGGACTCCCCTACTATATAATGTGGGTCTGATCATTTGTAAGGAATATCATATTTACGCAATACAAAGCAATCACTACAAAAAGAAACAGCGTTTAGCGACGAATTTTAGCGACAAGCCATATTCCGTAGCTAAATAACGACAATTTAGCGACGAATTTTATTGTTTGTCGTCAAAATAAGCTACAAAAGATTTAGTACCAAATATAGCGATGGTTTAGCGACAAATATTTACATCCGTCGCTAAATATTGGCGCCTTTATTTACCTACAAAATTAACGACAAAAGTGGGGTGACAAAAATTATTACTCCCTCCGTTTTAATTTAGATGAGATAGTTTGACTCGGCACGGAGTTTAAGAAAAAAAAGAAGACTGTTAAAACTTGTGGTCTTAAAAGCTTAAGGGGTAAAAGCTTTGTGGGGCCATGACATTTCGGTGGTTATAAAAGCTTCTCATTAAGGGTATAATGGGTAAAATTAAGAGTTTAAAGTTGAATTATTTCCAAATTTAGAAGTGTGTCATTTATTTTGGAACAGACTAAAAAGGAAAGTACCTCATCTAATTTGAAACAGAGGTAGTAAAATATAGCGATGGATTTAATGACAGAAACTTTGTCGCTGCGTTTATTTTACTTATCAAAACATTCCAAAATTTAATTGCGAAGGAAATTCCGTCGTTCGATTCTTAAAAATAATTTTTCCCAAGTTATTATTAGCGACAAAAGTATTTTCGTCGCTATACCTTTTTAAAATTAAAGTTTATCTAGGGAACAAATCTGCTTACAGACTCACATTCTCTCTCTCTATCAAACTCGACGACTTTCTCTCATCTTCAACAATGTGAGATTCTTTCTTCCAATACAACAAGTTGGGTGTGAACCTAAGGCTCATATACCATTGCCACACTTTCCCTTCTCTTCCACCATCGCCGGCCACCGTCTTGAGGTAATCCTAACTCATCTCTCTCTATCTCCACATTAATTTTTATATCTATATCTTTTTCTGCTACCATGGTGATTCTGGTTTCACCAACTTTTGTTGTCTTTGTTACTCCTATATATATTTCTTCACCAACTATCAAGTTTATCCGAATATTTCTAAATAATTCGTTCAGTGATTTATTTTTTATATGTTTTTATTTTCATTCCGTTTCTTTCTAATTACTTCTGTTGTTGAATATTTGATGTTTAGAATGATAGGCTTTGCCGTTGGAAATTACACGGTATGTGTTCTAGGTTTTAGATGCATGTATTTTGATATATATTATTGTGGTTGTTTCGTTACATATTGGCATTGTTCAATCTATTGTTCGTGAGGCCTATTTCAATTTTAACTCCTTCCAAAAGTAAGCTAATAGTTAATCAAATTTTTTTCTTTTCTCTTTAGTTGCTTTTGGTGTTATTAAAGAATTTGCAGACGTTGAATAGTTCCATAAGGTCAATTGAGTTTAGTTGTTTGATTTTGTTAAATTTATTGTTACATTTTAGTTAGACCAATTTTTCTCACCAACTTGTCTATAGACCTAGAGTGATGTTTTGAGACACCATTTAGCCTTGAATGTTTTACATCAAATTTATAAATATTTGAAAGGTTCAGTTTGTTATTATTAAAGAGAATTGGTATACCTTTTTATAATTGGATGCCCCAATAATGCTGTTAAAATTGGTGTAGATGTTGTGAGTTATATATATTGTATAAGAATTTTGGTAACATCAGAATTTATAAAAACTCTTTATCATATCTTGTTTTACTCGTTTTAGTTAATGATTTTATATTTGATTAGCTCCTCCTTGGTTGAAGAAAGCAAATTAGCTTATCCATTTCTGAGATTCTTTGTATATTATACTAGTAACTATTGTTAAAGAATTATTGTAACCTTAGAGTGTATGAAAACTTCTTGATCATATATTCTTTTTACCATTTAAAATCAATGATGTTAGATTTTATTTGTCTCCTCATCTGTTAGAAGAAAGCAAATTAGCTTATCAATTTTCACAAGGCCTTTCCGAGTACTACAATAGTGATACTATAAAAATAAACTCTTAACATATTAGCTTTATTTTCTTGAGACACTCTTTGTACTAGAGTTGTTAAATTATTAAGGATCTTTGTAAGCTATAGTTATGATATTGTAAACGTATTGCTCTTTTTTATCCCTTCCTGATATGTTTTATGTCACCGCAAGATGGATGCTAACAATCCTGACATTCCTAACATTGGAAAAGATAGATTCGGATTTGCAAAGGTGATCATTTATCTTGTTTAATAGAAGTTTTATGAGATCTTTGTTGTTTTTGGCAATTTCTTCTAATTGATGTTACTCAGTTTCTGCACTAGATGCAGCATGATCTTAGTGTAATCGTATGTTGACATCTTTTAAATTGTTCAAATTTGTAAGGAGTACACTTAGTCGATCAGTACTTTTGTTCTTTGTATACCATACTGAAAGCATTCACTTTACCTATAATTTATTTATTTCAATATTAAATAGGAACATGGATAATCTAGAGTGTGATTGTATCCATAAACTACTTGTAATAATATCTAGCAGATTGACTTTGCATTGAAAGAAAGTGATTGAACATGTTGTTTGTTAATAAATTTTAGATGAATAATACAGTTAGATATGCATTGTATCATGTCCTTCTTTATTTTTTATATATTTTGTAGATATGCCTCGGGGTATATATGGTATACCTTGAAATACTGTCTTCTAATTTGTTCAGGTTAGAACCTTCAAGAGAATGCTCTTAGTGTATAACTAATTCTTTCAAGCATGATGTCACGACCCGAAATTTCCCACCGACTAGACCGTGATGGCGCCTAACATTTCACTTGCCAGGCAAGCCAACATCAGAGAATCATTAAACCAATTCTATATTTTCATTCAATAAATAATAATAATTAACTAAAATAAAATATAATAAGTGCGAAATATCATAAAACTAAATTAATTACTACCACCCGGATGTGGAGTCACAATTCACGAGCATTCTAGAATTTACTACAAGTAATAGTCTCGAAGAAATACAACTGTCTGAATGAAAGAAAACAGTAGGACATAAAAAGATAGACGGGGACTTCAAGGTCTGTGAACGCCGACAGATCTACCTTGAGTCTCCGGATAATGGACCAATAGCAGATCTCGATCAACCTGAGCCGGTATCAAAATCTGCATAGAAAGTGCAGAGTGCAGCATCAGTACAACCGAGCCCATGTACTGGTAAGTGTCGAGCCTAACCTCGACGAAGTGGTGATGAGGCTAGGCAAGGCACCTACACTCAACCTGTACAATTTAACAGTGTATACGCAAATAACAGAAATAAAAAACTAAACAGGAAATGTCAGGAGGGGAAACATACTGGGGGGAATACAAGATAAAGAACTACAACAAAATGATCACTGGAGCAGTCCATATACCACGAATCAACAGGAATAGTGAATGCAGTAAAGAAAGATGCAGGGCATCACACTTCGTGCTTTTACTCTCAATCTCACCATAAAATTAATAGAAACTGCACGGCATCACCCTGCGTGTTTTTACTCTCATATCATGGAACAACATCACCCTTCGTGCATGTTAACTCACAATATGGCATGACATCACCCTTCGTGCATTAACACTCATAATATGGCATGGCATCACCCTTCGTGCATTAATACTAATAATATGGCACGGCATCACCCTTCGTGCATTAACACTCTCCCTTACTATAATGAAATGCATAAATAACAACAGGGAGATAGAATAACAAGTACAAACCTTACTTCAACATTTGGCTCCATAATATCAATCTCAACTTGAAATAAAAACTCAATTATCACCAGAAAATTCCGTAAACATGATAAGAACGATAATTTGTACAACACTAGTATAACACATAGCAATTTGATATAAGAATGAGACAATATCAGAAAAACAGAGAAACATGAAAAAACAAACAGGTAAATTGGTGGCGCATAGGTACTCGTCACCTTACATATACGCCGCTCACATGAATTTCACTTAGCAAATAATCTAAGGTTCCTAATTCCCTCAAGTCAGGGTTAGACACAACACTTACCTCGATCTAAAGGCCACTTAATTCTCAATCACAGCTTTTCCTTTGGAATTCACCTCCAAACCACTCGTATCTATTCAAAAATGACTCAATAATATCAAATATTGCTAAAGGAATCAATTATATTGCATAAATTAATTTTTTTAATTTTTCCTCCAAAAAGTCAAAAAATTGACCCCGGGCCCGCTTGGTCAAAACCCGAGGTTCGGACCAAAATATTTTCACCCATGAGCCCGAATATGTAATTAGTTTTGGAATCTGACCTCAAATTGAGGTCTTAATCCCCAAATTTCCGAAATTCCTATTTTCTACCCTAACCCCTAATTCTACCATGAAAACTCTAGATTTTAGGTTGAAATTTCAAGAAATGTAATGGGTAATTGAAAGAAAATGGTTTAGAATCACTTACCAATAATTTGGGGAAGGAATGACTCTTGAAAAATCGCTCCTCACCGTTTGGTTTTTGAGAAAATGAGTTTTGTTTTGGCAAAAATCCCGTTTTGGGTTCTGTTAAGTGTTGGGCGACAGTGAGCATCGCGTTCGCGAGGCCACTGTCGCGTTCGTGAAGGGTTCAGACTGCCAAGCCTTCACGTTCGCGAGGCCACTGTCGCGTTCGTAAAGGGTTCAGACTGCCAAGCCTTCGTATTCGCGAGACCCAGCTCACTCCCCCCTGGCCTTCGCGATGAAGGAACGACCAACCCCCCCTACCACCACATGCTTCGCGTTCGCGTTGAGACGGTCGCGTTCGCGAAGGGTAAATCCCCCATCACTTCGTGTTCGAGACCAGGCCTTCGCGTTCATGAAGAAGAAGTCTCAGCCTCATCAGATTACTCTTCGCATTCGCGAGAGGACCTTCGTGAACGCGAAGAAGGATATGACAGACCCCAGAATCTACAAAAAACCAGATTTTTTTCAAGTCCAAAACATCGCGTGGCCTATCCGAAACTCACCCGAACCCTCGGGGCTCCAAACCAAACATGCACACTAGTCCAAAAATGTCATACGAACTTGCTCACGCGATCAAATCGCCAAAATAACACCTAGAACTCTAAATTTAGCACCAAATCAAACAAAATTGTCAAAAACACTTTAAAACTTCTAATTTCTCAACTGGACGTCCGATTCACGTCAAATCAAATCCATTTCTCACCAAATTTTACAGACATGTCTAAAATATCATAATGAACCTGTACCGGGCTCCGAAACCAAAATACGGACCCGATACTAACAATGCCAAATATCAATCAATTCTTAAAAATAAATAATTTCCAAACTTTTAATTTTCATCAAAAATTCATAACTCAAGCTAGGGACCTCCAAATTCGATTCCGGGCATATGCCCAGGTCCCATAATTTGATACGGACCCACCGGGATCGTAAAAGCACGGATCCGGGCCCGTTTACCAAAAATGTTGATCGAAGTCAACTAAAATCAACTTTTAAACTAAAATTTCTTATTTTCATTAGTTTTCAACATAAAAGCTTTCCGTAAACCTGCCCGGACTGTGCACGCAAATCGAGGAGGGTAAAAATGAGATTTTTAAGGCTTAAGAGCACAGATTCGAGTTCTAAAACATAAGATGACCTTTTAGGTCATCACATTCTCCACCTCTATAACAACCGTTCGTCCTCTAACGGACATAGGAAAATACCCGGGCTGGTGAAAAGGTGGGGATATCTACTCTGCATATCGGACTCAGACTCCCAAGTAGTTGCCTCAATAGGCTGACCTCTCCACTGCACTCGAACTGAAGGGTAATTCTTTGACCTCAACTGACGAACCTGCCGGTCTAGAATGGCTACCGGCTCCTCGTAAGTCAAATCCTTGTCCAACTGGACAGAGCTGAAATCTAACACGTGGGACGGGTCACCATGATATTTCCGGAGCATAGACACATTGAATACCAGATGAACAGCTGCTAAACTAGGTGGCAACGCAAGTCGATAAGCTACCTCCCCCACTCTCTCAAGGATCGCAAATGGCCCGATATACCTAGGGCTCAAATTGCCCTTCTTCCCAAATCTCATAACACCTTTCATGGGCGATACCCGAAGCAATATTCTTTCTCCAACCATGAATGCAATATCACAAACTTTACGGTCAGCATAACTCTTTTGCCTGGACCGAGCTGTACGAAGTCGATCCTGTATAATCTTGACCTTATCCAAGGCCTCCTAAACTAAATATGTACCCAATAACCGAGCCTCCCCCGACTCGAACCACCCAATTGGCGACCTACACCGTCTACCATATAATGCCTCATAGGGAGCCATTTGAATGCTCGACTAGTAGCTGTTATTGTAGGCAAACTCCGCTAACTGCAAAAACTGATCCTAAGAACCTCTAAAGTCAATAACACAGGCGCAAAGCATATCCTCCAAGATCTGAATAGTACGCTCGGACTGCCCGTCCGTCTGAGGATGAAATGCTATGCTCAACCCAACCCGCGTACCCAACTCATGCTGAACTGCCCTCCAAAAATGCAAGGTAAACTGCGTACCTCGATCAGAAATGATAGACACGGGCACACCGTGAAGACGGACGATCTCACGAATATAAATCTCTGCCAATCGCTCCGAGGAATAGGTAACTGCCACAAGAATGAAATGCGCTGACTTAGTCAGCCTGTCCACAATGACCCAAACTGTATCGAACTTCCTCTGAGTCCGTGAGAATCCAACAACAAAGTCCATAGTGATACGCTCCCACTTCCACTCAGGAATATCTAACCTCTGAAGTAAACCACCAGGTCTCTGATGCTCACACTTTACCTGCTGGCAATTTAGGCATCGAGCTACATAGGCAACTATGTCCTTCTTCATTCGCCTCCACCAATAATGCTGCCTCAAGTCCTGATACATCTTGGCGGCGCCCGGATGAATAGAATACCGGGAACTGTAGGACTCCTCAAGGATCAACTCACGAAGTCCATCCACATTAGGCACACAAATACGACCCTGCATCCTCAAAACTTCGTCATCTCCAACAGTAACCTGCTTGGAACCACCGTGTCGCACTGTGTCTCTAAGACAAGTAAATGAGGATCGTCATCCTACCGAACTCTGATGCACTCAAACAAGGAAGACCGAGTGACTGTACAAGCTAGAACACGGCTGGGCTCAGAAACATCTAACCTCACGAACTGGTTGGCCAAGGCCTGAACATCCAATGCAAGCGGTATCTCACCAACTGGAATATATGCAAGGCTACCCATACTGACTGACTTTCTACTCAAAGCATCGGCCACCACATTGGCCTTCCCGGGATGATACAATATGATGATATCGTAGTCTTTCAATAGCTTCAGCCACCTCCTTTGCCTCAAATTGAGTTCCTTCTGTTTGAACAAATATTGCAAGCTCCGATGATTAGTGAATACCTCACATGGCACGCTGTAAAGATAGTGCCTCCAAATCTTCAGCGCGTGAACAATGGCTGCCAGCTCTAGATCATGAACAGGGTAATTCTTCTCGTGAATCTTCAACTGCAGTGAAGAATATGCAATAACCTTGCCACCCTGCATCAATACCGCACCCAGACCAATACGAGATGCATCACAATATACTGTATAGGATCCTGAACCTGTGGGTAACACCAATACCGATGTCGTAGTCAAAGCTATCTTGAGCTTCTGAAAGCTCGCTTCACACTCGTCTGACCACCTGAACGGGGCACCCTTTTGGGTCAATCTGGTCAATGGGGCTATTATCGATGAAAACCCCTCCACAAATTGATGGTAATAGCCTGCCAAACCTAGGAAACTACGGATCTCTGTAGCTGATGTGGGTCTAGGCCAATTCTGGACTGCCTCAATCTTCTTGGGATCCAACTGAATACCCTCTATTGATACAACGTGACCCAAGAAAGCAACTGAACTCAACCAAAACTTGCATTTAGAGAACTTAGCATATAACTGGCTATCTTTCAGAGTCTGAAGAACGATCCGAAAGTGCTGCTCATGCTCCTCTCGACTGTGAGAGTAGATCAAGATACCATCAATAAACACAACCACAAAGGAATCCAAATAGGGTTTGAACATCCGGTTCATCAAATCCATGAATGTTGCTGGGGCATTTGTCAGCCCAAATGACATCACTAGAAATTCATAATGCCCATACCGAGTCCGAAATGCTGTCTTAGGAACATTGGATGCCCTAATCCTCAACTGATAGTAGCCAGATCTCAAATCAATCTTTGAAAACACCTTGGCACCCTGAAGCTGATCAAATAAATCATCAATCCTCGGTAATGGATATTTGTTCTTAGTGGTGACTTTGTTCAACTGCCGATAATCTAAACAAATCCTCATCAATCCATCTTTCTTCTTCACAAACAACACAGGTGCATCCCAGGGCGAGACACTAGGTCTAATGAAGCCCTTATTAAGCAAATCTTGCAACTGCTCCTTCAATTCTTTCAACTCTGGCGGGGCCATGCGATATGGCGGAGTGGAAATAGGCTAAGTGCCCAGAGCCAAATCAATACAGAAATCAATATCTCTGTCAGGTGGCATCCCCGACAGGTCTGCAGGAAACACCTCTGGAAACTCACGAACAACTGGCACCGAATCTATGAAAGTAACCTCCGCACTAGAATCGCGGACATAAGCCAAATAAGCTAGACGCCCCTTCTCGACCATATGCCGAGCCTTCACATAAGAGATAACCCTGCTGGCTGAATGGCCAAGATTCCCTCTCCACTCTAATCGAGGCAACCCTTACAAGGCTAAGGTCACTATCTCGGGGTGATAATCTAATATAGCATGATAAGGTGACAGCCAATCCATACCCAGTATGACATCAAAATAAACCATGTCGAGAAGTAGAAGATCTCACGAGTCTCAAGACTCCCAATGGTGACCACCCACAAATGATAAACACGATCTACAACAATCGCATCTCCTACTGGTATGGACACATACACATGAGCACTCAAAGAATCACGGGGCACAAGCAAATAGGGAGCAAAATAGGATGACACATAGGAGTAAGTAGATCTCGGATCAAATAGAACTGAAGCATCTCTACTGCAAACTGAAATAGTACCTGTGATAACAGCGTCAGATGACTCAGCCTCAGGCCTGGCTGGGAAAGCATAACACCAGGGCTGGGCCCCACCACCTTCAACTACGTCCCTAGAACGGCCTCTAGCTGGCTGGTCTCCACCTCTAACTGTATGGCCCCTACCTCTGGCTGCATCACCCCTGCCTCTGGCTGGCTGAGCAGGTAGTGCAGCAACTAGTGTCGGAACCATGGCACGAGAACTCTGATATTGTGACCTGCCCGTTGCCCGAGGGAAAATTCTGGCAATGTGCCTCGGATCACCACAAGTATAACATAACCTTGGCTGCTGTGACTGTTGACCCTGAAACTGACCCTGTCGACCTGAATAACCACCCTGATAACTCTGGAGTGGAGGTGCACTAAGAGGAGCTGGTGGTGCACTGTAAGCTAGCTGGTCGAAATAAGGCATATGAGGACCATGACCACCTGAGGCACCATGGGATGCCTAGAGTGCTGAATGGAACGGCCTGGGAGGATGGCCTCTACCAAAAGTACCCCTGCCTCTAGATGGGGCACCGCTGAACTCACCGGAATTACGAGACCTCTTGTCAGACCCCTGACCTCCCTGAGTAAGAACCATCTCGACTCGTCTGGCGACATTAGCAGCCGCTTGAAAAGGAATCTCACTCCCAGTCTCCTTAGCCATCTGCATTCTGATTGGCTGAGCAAGTCCATCAATAAACCTCCTCACCCTCTTTCTCGGTGGGAAGCAGAAGAATGGCATGACGGGCCAAATCTACAAAACGGGTCTCATACTGAGTAACAGTCATACTGCCCTGCTGGAGACGCTCAAACTGACGGCAACGCTCCTCTCTCAATGTGATAGGCAGAAACTTCTCTATGAAGAGCTGAGAGAACAGGTCCCAAGTAAGAGCAGGCGACCCAGCTGGTCTGGTCAACAAGTAATCTCTCCACCATTTCTTGGCGGAACCAGTCATCTGAAATACAGAAAAATCGACCCTATTGGTCTCCACTATACCCATGTTCCGTAGAACCTCGTGACAGCTATCAAGATACTCCTGGGGGTCCTCTGAAGTAGTACCACTGAAGTGAACAGGAAAGAGCTTGGTAAACCTGTCCAATCTCCATAAAGCCTCAGAAGACGTAGCTAGCCCATCTCCGACATGTGCCGTAATAACCGGCTGAACTAATCCGATTGGCTAAGCTACTGGAGCATGATACTGGGGAGCTATCTGCTCTAGAGCAGGAGTGGAAGGATTCTGGGCTCCTCCTCCAGCCTGAAAGACTGCTGGTGCCATGGGAAATGCGCCAGTCTGGGCCACACTCTCCAAAAGGCCCACCAAACGGACCAAAGCGTCCTGAAGTACCGGGGTAGCAATGAACCCCTCCGAAAACTGAGCTGGTTTGACAGGAACAGTCTGGGCTGGAACCTCCTCGTCAATCTCTATCTGAGGCTCCACTGCTGGGGCTGCTGCTCGGGCCCTAGGCTGAGCCCTGCCCCTGCCCCTGCCCCTGCCTCGGCCTCTGGCACGGCCTCGGCCTCGACCTCTGCCCCGCGTAGGAGCTGTCACTGGAGGCTCTGGCTGCTGCTCAGCTGAGGAAGCGGTACGTGTTCTCTCCATTTGCGAGAGAATAAGAGTAGAAGAGTTCAATCAGTATAGAGAAAGAAAAATCGCACGATAGAGAAGAATAGAAGTGAAACTTGTTCCTAAACTTCATAGCCTCTGGAAGATAAGCACAGACGTCTCCGTACCGATCCTCCAAACTCTACTAAGCTTGCTCGTGAATCATGAGACCTAGGCAACCTAGTGCTCTGATACCAACAGTCACGACCCGAAATTTTCCACCGACGGGACCGTGATGGCGCCTAACATTTCACTTGCCAGGCAAGCCAACGTTAGAAAATCATTAAAACAATTCCTTATTTCCATTCAGTAAATAATAATAATTAACTAAAATAAAATATAATAAGTGCGAAATATCATAAAACTGTATTAATTACTATCACCCAGATCTGGAGTCACAATTCACGAGCATTCTAGAATTTACTACAAGTAATAGTCTGAAAGAAATACAACTATCTGAATGAAAGAAAATAGTAGGACATAAAAATATAGACGATGACTTCAAGGTCTGTGAACGCCGACAGACCTACCTTGAGTCTCCGGACAGCGTACCAATAGCAAATCTCGATCAACCTGAGCCGGTATCAAAATATGAAAAAAAGTGCAGAGTGCAGCATCAGTACAACCGACCCCATGTACTGGTAAGTGTCGAGCCTAACCTCGACGAAGTAGTGACGAGGCTAAGGCAAGGCACCTACAATAAACCTTTACAATTTAACAGTGTATACTCAAATAATAAGAATAAAGAACTAAACAGGAAATGTCGGGAGGGGAAACATACTGGGGGGAATACAAGATAAAGAACTACAACAAAATAATCACCGGAGTAGTCCATATACCATGAATCAACAGGAATAGTGAATACAGTAAAGAAAAATGCATGGCATCACCCTTCGTGCTTTTACTCTCAATCTCACCATAAAATTAATAGAAACGGCACGGCATCACCCTTCGTGCTTTTACTCTCATATCATGGCACGGCATCACCCTTCGTGCATTAAAACTCACAATATGGCACGGCATCACCCTTCGTGCATTAATACTCACAATATGGCACGGCATCAACCTTCGTGCATTAACACTCTCCCTTACCATAATGCAATGCATAATAACAACAGGGAGATAGAATAACAAGTACAAACCTTATTTCAACATTTGGTTCCATAATATCAATCTCAACTTGAAATAAAAACTCAATTATCACCAGAAAATTCCGTAAACATGATAAGAACGATAATTTGAACAACACTAGTATAACACGTAGTAATTTGGCATAGGAATGAGACAATATCAGAAAAATAGAGAAACATGGAAAAACAAACAGGTAAATTGGCGGCGCATAGGTACTCGTCACCTCACATATATGCCGCTCACATGAATTTCACTTAGCAAATAATCTAAGGTTCCTAATTCCCTCAAGTCAGGGCTAGACACAACACTTACCTCGCTCCGAAGGCCACTTAATTCTCAATCACAGCTTTTCCTTTGGAATTCACCTCCAAACCACTCGTATCTATCCAAAACTGACTCAATAATATCAAATATTGCTAAAGGAATCAATTATATTGCATAAATTAAATATTTCAAATTTTCCTCCAAAAAGTCAAAAAATTGACCCCGGGCTTGCTTGGTCAAAAACCTGAGGTTCGGACCAAAATTCATTTACCCATTCACCCCCGAGCCCGAATATGTAATTAGTTTGGGAATCCGACCTCAAATTAAGGTCTAAATCCCCAAATTCCCTACTTTCTACCCTAACTCCTAATTCTACCATGAAAACTCTAGATTTTAGGTTGAAAATTCAAGAAATAAAATGGGTAATTGAAAGAAAATGATTTAGAATCACTTACCAACAATTTGGGGAAGGAGTGACTCTTGAAAAATCGCCCCTCACCGTTTGGTGTTTGAGAAAATGAGTTTTGTTTTGGCAAAAATCCCGTTTTGGGTTCTGTTAAGTGTTGGGCGACAGTGTGCATCGCGTTCGCGAGGCCACTGTCGCGTTCGCGAAGGGTTCAAACCGCCAATCCTTCGCGTTCGTGAGACCCAGCTCGTGTTCGCGATGGTTACTCCCCCCTGGAAGCCCCCCCTCCCCAGGTCCCCACATGCTTCGCGTTCGCGTTAAGCGGGTTGCGTTCGCGAAGGGTAAATTCCCCATCACTTCGCATTCGTGACCAAGACTTCGCGTTCGTGAAGAAGAAGTCTCAGCCTCATCAGATTACTCTTCGCGTTCGCGAGAGGACCTTCACGAACGCGAAGAAGGATATGACAGACACCAGAATCTGCAGAAAACCAGATTTTTCTCAAGTCCAAAACATCGCGTGGCCTATCCGAAACTCACCCGAGCCCTCGGGGCTCCAAACCAAACATGCACACAAGTCCAAAAATGTCATACGAACTTGCTCACGCGATCAAATCGCCAAAATAACACCTAGAACTCTAAATTTAGCACCAAATCAAACAAAATTGTCAAAAACACTTTAAAACTTCTAATTTCTCAACTGGACGTCCGATTCACGTCAAATCAAATCCATTTCTCACCAAATTTTACAGACATGTCTAAAATATCATAATGAACCTGTACCGGGCTCCGGAACCAAAATACGGATCCGATACTAATAATGTCAAATATCAATCAATTCTTAAAAATAAATAATTTCCAAACTTTTAATTTTTATCAAAAATTCATAACTCAAGCTAGGGACCTCCAAATTCGATTCTGGGCATATGCCCAGGTCCCATAATTCGATACTGACCCACCGGGACCGTCAAATCATAGATCCGGGCCTGTTTACCAAAAATGTTGACCGAAGTCAACTAAAATTAACTTTCAAACCAAAATTTCTTATTTTTATTAGTTTTCAACATAAAAGCTTTCCGAAAACCTGCCCGGACTGTGCACGCAAATTGAAGAGGGTAAAAATAAGATTTTTAAGGTTTAAGAGCGCAAATTCGAGTTCTAAAACATAAGATGACCTTTTGGGTCATCACACATGAACATGATCCTTATGGAATCAACTGGAAAAGCATCTCGGATGAGACAAAAAGATTTTATTTTGGAGAATTCAAGGTATAATCCATCACAATTGAATTTAGAGAGTATATTAACTTTTATATATAACTTATTAATGTTATTACTTTACAAAATTATTTTAGAAGGTATTCTACTAAGATTCTTCAATTGATACTGCTATGTGGAACCAATGGGGGCATAGGATAGCAAAAAGATACAGTGATTTCATTAGCAAACTAAAAGAAAATGAGGTGCAACGGAAATCTATTCCAAATGATGTGTGGCAAAGTTGGATGAGACTTTGGAAAGATCCTAATTGTGTTGAAAAGTCATAAATAAATACAAAACATCGTTGTGGTGGTGGGAGCGGAGTTACCACTGGACTCACACGGGTGGGTCTATTAGTGTTGGGGAGCATCGCAAGAGACCTGTAAGTGTATATAAAATATCTGAAAATCTCATTTAAGTTTGCACTAATTCGAATATGAAAATCTTATTTAAGTTCGGTAAGTTGTGAGTTCCAGATTGTCTCTTGTTCTGTTTTCAAAAAATCTTTTTTGTCAATGTGTGCCGAAATTGAAGTTAGCAGTTGGATAAACTGTTTAATATTAATATTTCTTACTTTGTCACCTTTTCACTGTTACATAAACTGTTTAATATTAATATCTAACAAAAACTTAGTCATTCTACATTTCCTGAAACTGAGCTGTAATTAAGTTAGATAGAGTAGTGAAGGCTCACCTGAGAATTCATGACATAAGCATCAATAGCAGCATAAAGTGCAGCGACACGAGTAGTTGCTGGAGTCCATAGTACCGTGTTTGACAAGTTAGAATGTTGATTAGAAAGTTGAAAGAAAAAAGTTCTTATGTCTTTTAAGAAAAACGTTCTTATGCCTTTTACGTTGTCTTGCTCTAAATACCTTGCCCACATTGGAGTTGATTTCGGAGGTGGGAGTTGAGATTGGGAGCTTCAAAACTGTCACGACTCAGAATTTCCCACCGTCGGGACCGTGATGGCGCCTAACATTTCACTTGCTAGGCAAGCCAATGTTAGAGAATCATTAACCCAAATCCTTATTTCCATTCAGTAAATAACAATAATTAGATAAGATGAAATATAGTAAATGCGGAATAATATAAAGACCGTATCAATTACTACTACCCGGATCTGGAGTCACAATTCACGAGCATTCTAGAATTTACTACAAGTAATAGTCTGAAAGAAATACAACTGTCTAAATGAAAGAAACAGTAGAACAGAAAAGATAAACGGGGACTTCAAGGTCTATGAATGCCGACAGATCTACCTTGAGTCTCCGGATAGCGGTCCGATAGCAAAATCTTGATCAACCCAAGCTGATACCAAAATCTGCATAGAAAGTGCAGAGCGCAGTATCAGTATAACCGACCCCATGTACTGATAAGTGTCGAGCCTAACCTCGATGAAGTAGTGATGAGGCTAAGGCAAGACACCTACAAATCAACCTGTACAGTTTAACAATGTATACACAAATAACAGTAATGAAGAATTAGGCAGGAGATATCGGGAGGGGGAAATATGCTGGGGGGAAATACGAGATAAAGAACTACAGCAGAATGATAACTGGAACAACCAACATATTATGAATCAACATGAACACGAATACAGTAAAGAAAATATGCACGGCATCACCCTTCGTGCTTTTACTCTCAATCCCACCATAAATCAATAGAAATGGCACGGCATCACCCTTCGTGCATTAACTCTCATAATATGGCACGGCATAACCCTTCGTGCATTAACACTCACAATATGGAACGACATCACCCTTCGTGCATTAACACTCAAAATATGTCATGGCATCACCCTTCATGCATTAAAACTCACAATATGGCACGGCATCACCCTTCGTGCATTAACACTCTCTCTTACCATAATGTAATGCATAAATAACAATAGGGAGATAGAATAATAAGTACAAGCCTTACTTCAATATTTGGTTCCATAATATCAATCTCAACATTGAAATAAATTCTCAATTAACACCAGAAAATCCGTAAACATGATAAGAACGATCAATTTAACAACACTAGTATAAACATGTAGCAATTAGGCATAGGAAAGAGACAATATAAGAAAAACGGAAGAATCATGGAAAATGGGTAAATTGGCGGCGCATAAGTACTCGTCACCTCACATATACGCCGCTCACATGAATTTCATATGGCAAATAGTCTAAGGTTCCTAATTCCCTCAAGTCAGGGTTAGACACAACACTTACCTCGCTCCGAAGGCCACTAAATTCTCAATCACAACTTTTCATCTAGAATTCGCCTCCAAACCACTCGTATCTATTCAAAAATGAATCAATAATATCAAATATTGCTAAAGGAATCAATTATATTGCATAAATAAAACTTCCCAAATTTTCCTCCAAAAAGTCGAATCATTCACCCCGGGCCCGCTTGGTCAAAAATTTGAGGTTCGGACCAAAATCTATTTATCCATTCACCCCCGAGCCCGAATATGTAATTGGTTTTGGAATCTGACCTCAAATTGAAGTCTAAATCCCTAATCCCTAGTTTCTACCCAAACCCTTAATTCTACCATGAAAACTCTAAATTTTAGGTTGAAATTTTATGAAATGTAATGGGTAATTGAAATAAAATGGTTTAGAATCACTTACCAACACTTTGGGGAAGAAAATGACTTGCAAATCGCCTCTTATCATTTGGTTTTTGAGAAAATGAATATTTGGCTAAATCCCGTATTTGGATTCTGTTAAGTGCTAGGCGACAGTGTTCATCGTGTTTGCGAGAACACTGTCGCGTTCGCGAAGGGTATAGGCTGCCAAGCCTTCATGTCAACGAGACCTTGTTCGCGTTCGCGTAGGCTACCCCCCCCCAGCCTTCGCGTTCGCGAGACATTGCTCGCGTTCGCGATGAAGGAACGACCAATCCTCCCCCAGGTCCCCAAGTGCTTCGCGTACGCGAAGGGTAAATCCCACATCACCTCGCATTCGCGAAGAATAGATTTTCAGCCTCACTAATTTACTATTCGCATTCGCGAGAGGACCTTCGCGAACGCAAAGAAGGACATGCCAGAACACCACAATCTGTAGAAAACCGGATTTTCCAAAGTCCAAAACATCTTGTGGCCTATCCGAAACTCACCCGAGCCCTCGGGGCTCCAAACCAAACATGCACACAAGTCTAAGAATATCATACGAACTTCCTCGTGTGATCAAATGGCCAAAATAACACCTAGAACTACGAATTTAGTACCAAATCAAATGAAGCTCTCAGGAACACTTTAAAATTTGTAACTTCTCAACTAGACGTCTGAATCACGTCAAATCAACTCCGTTTCTCACCAAATTTCACAGACAAGTCTTAAATATCATAATGAACCTGTACCGGGATCCGAAATCAAAATACGGACCCGGTACTAACAATGCCAAACATCACTCAATTCTTAAAAACAAATAATTTTTAGACTTTTAATTTTCATCAAAATTCATAATTTGAGCTAAGGACCTCCGAATATGATTCTGGGCATACGCCCAAGTCCCATTATTCAATATAGACCCACCGGGAGTGTCAAAATATGGATTCGGGTTCGTTTACCAAAAATGTTGACCGAAGTCAACTAAAATCAACATTTAAGGCAAAAATTCTTATTTTCATCAATTTTCAACATAAAGGTTTTTCGGAAATATGCTCGGACTGCGCATGCAAATCGAGGAGGGTAATAATAAGATTTTTAAGGATTAAAAGCGGAGAATCGAGTTCTAAACATAAGATGACCTTTTGGGTCATCACATTCTCCATCTCTAAAGCAATCGTTCGTCCTCGAACGGACATAGAAAAGTACCTGAGCTGGTGAAAAGGTGGGGATATCTACTCCGCATATAGGACTCGGACTCCCAAGTAGGTGCCTCAACAGGCTGACCTCTCCACTGCACTCAAACTGAAGGGTTACTCTTTGATCTCAACTGGCGAACTTGCCAGGATAGAATAGCCACCGGCTCCTCCTCGTAAGTCAAATACTTGTCCAACTGGACAGAGCTGAAATATAACACATGGGACGGATCGCCGTGATACTTTCGAAGCATGGACACATGGAATACCGGATGAACAGCTGCTAAACTAGGTGGCAACGCAAACCTGTAAGCCGCCTCTCCCACTATCTCTTGAATCTCAAAAGGTCCGATATACCTAGGGCTCAACTTGCCCTTCTTTCCGAACCTCATTACACCCTTCATAGGTGATACCCGAAGCAACACTCTCTCTCCGACTATGAATGCAACATAATGAACTCTGCGATCGGCATAACTCTTCTGCCTGGACTGAGCTGTGCGAAGTCGATCCTGAATAATCTTGACCTTATCCAAGGCATCTTATGCTAAGTCTATGCCTAATAACCGAGCCTCTCCCAACTCGAACCAACCCACTAGCGACTGGCATCGCCTACCATATAATGCCTCATAAGGACCCATCTGAATGCTCGACTGGTAGCTGTTGTTGTAGGAGTACTCTGTAAGGGGCAAGAACTGATCCCACGATCCTCCAAAGTCTATAACACAAAGCGCGGAGCATATCCTCCAAGATCTGAATAGTACACTTAGATTGCTCGTCCGTCTAAGGATAGAATGTTGTGCTTAACTCAACCCGCGAACCCAACTCACGCTGTACTGACCTCCAGAAGTGCGAGGTGAACTGCGTAGCTCGATCAGAAATTATAGACACGGGCATACCGTGAAGATGGACGATCTCACGAATGTAAATCTCTGCCAACCGCTTCGAAGAATAGGTAACTGCCACAGGAATGAAGTACGCTGACTTGGTCAGCCTGTCCACAATGACCCAAACTGCATCGAATTTCCTCTGAGTCCGTGGGAGTTCAACAACAAAATCCATAGTGATACGCTCCCACTTCCACTCAGGAATCTCTAACCTCTAAAGTAAACCACTAGGTCTCTAATGCTCATACTTTACCTGCTGGAAATTTAGGCACCAAGCTACATATGCAACTATGTCTTTCTTCATCATCCTCTACCAATAATATTGCCGCAAGTCCTGATACATCTTGGTGACGCCCGGATGAATAGAATACCGGGAACTGTGGGCCTCCTCAAGAATCAACTCACGAAGTCCATCCATATTAGGCACAAAAATAGGACCCTGCATCCTCAAAACTCCGTCATCTCCAACAGTAACCTGCTTGGCACCACCGTGTCGCACTGTGTATCTAAGGACAAGTATATGAGGGTCGTCATCCTGCCGATCTCTGATGCGCTCAAACAAGGAAGACCGAGCAATTGTACAAGCAAGAACACGGCTAGGCTCAGAAACATCCAACCTCACGAACTGGTTGGCCAGGGCCTGAACATCCAATGCAAGTGGTCTCTCACCAAGTAGAATATAAGCAAGGCTAACCATACTAGCTGACTTTCTACTCAAAGCATCGGCCACCACATTGGCCTTCCAGGTATGATACAATATGGTGATATCATAATCTTTCAATAGCTCTAACCACCTTCTCTACCTCAAATTGAGTTCCTTTAGCTTGAACAAATACTGCAAGATCCGATGATCCGTGAATACCTCACATGGCATGCCGTAAAGATAGTACCTCCAAATCTCCAGCGCGTGAACAATGGCTGCCAGCTCTAGATCATGAACATGTTAATTCTTCTCGTGAACCTTCAGTTGTCGTGAAGCATATGCAATAACCTTGACACCCTGCATCAATACCGCACCCAGACCAATATGAGATGTGTCACAATATACTGTATAAGATCCTGAACCTGTGGGTAACACCAATACCGACCCTGTAGTCAAAGCTGTCTTACGCTTCTAGAAGCTCGCCTCACACTCATCTGACCACCTGAACGGGGCACCTTTCTGGGTTAACCTGATCAACGGGGCTGTTATAGATGAAAACCCCTCCACAAATCGATGGTAGTAGCCCGCCAAACCCAGGAAACTACGGATCTCTGTAGCTGATGTGGGTCTAGGCTAGTTATGTACTACCTCAATCTTCCTAGGACCCACCTGAATACCTCTGCTGATACAGCGTGACCCAAGAAAGCAACTGAACTCAATCAAAACTCGCATTTTGAAAATTTAGCATATAACTGGCTGTCGCTCAGAGTCTGAAAAATGATCTGAAGGTGCTGCTCATGCTCCTCTCGGCTGTGGGAGTAGACCAAGATATCATCAATAAACACAATCACAAATGAATCCAAGTAGGGCTTGAACACCCGGTCCATCAAATCCATGAATGCTGCTGGGGCATTTGTCAGCCCAAATGACATAACTAGAAACTCATAATGCCTATACCGAGTCCGAAAAGCTGTCTTAGGGACATCAGATGCCCTAATCCTCAACTGATGGTAGCTAGATCTCAAATCAATCTTCGAAAACACATGGGCACCCTGAAGCTGATCAACTAAATCATCAATCCTAGGAAATGGGTACTTGTTCTTGATGGTGACTTTGTTCAACTGCCGATAGTCTATACACATCCGCATCGATCCATCTTTCTTCTTCATAAATAACACAGGTGCACCCCAGGTCGAGACACTAGGTCTAATGAAGCCCTTATCAAGTAAATCTTGTAACTGTTCATTCAATTCTTTCAACTCTAGCGGGGCCATGCGGTATGGAGGAATGGAAATGGGCTGAGTGTCCGAAGCTAAATCAATGCAGAAATCAATGTCCCTGTCGGGTGGCATCCCCGGCATGTCTGCAGGGAACACCTCTGGAAACTCACGAACAACTGGTACTGAATCCATGGAAGGAACCTCCGCGCTAGGATCGCGGACATAAGCCAAATAAGCTAGACACCCCTTCTCAACCATATGCCGAGCCTTCACATAAGAGATAACCCTGCTGGTAGAATGGCCAAGAGTCCCTTTCCACTCTAATCGAGGCAACCTATGCAAGGCTAAGGTCACCATCTTAGCATGACAATCTAATATAGCATGATAAGGTGACAGCTAATCCATACCCGGTATGACATCAAAATCAACCATATCGAGGAGTAGAAGATCTACACGTGTCTCAAGACTCCCAATGGTGACCACACACGAACGATAAATACGATCTACAACAATAGCATCCCCCACTGGCGTGCACACATACATAGGAGCACTCAAGGAATCACGGGGCATAACCAAATATGAAGCAAAATAGGATGACACACAGGAGTAAGTAGACCCCGGATCAAATATAACTGAAGCATCTCTACTACAAACTGAAATAGTACCTGTGATAACAGTGTCAGACGACTCAACCTCAGGCCTGGCTGGGAAAGCATAACACCGGGGCTGGACCCCACCACCCTGAACTACGTCCCTGGGATGACCTCTAACTGGCTGGTCTCCACCTCTAACTGCCTGACCTCCACATCTAATAGTCTGGCCCCTACTTCTGGCTGCCTGACCCCTGCCTCTGGCTGGCTGAGCAGGTGGTGCAGAAACTGGTGACGGAACCATGGCACGAGAACTCTAATTTTGTGAGCCGCTTGTTGCCCGAGGGCAAAATCTAGCAATGTGCCTCGGATCACCACAAGTATAACATAACCTTGGCTGCCATGACTGCTGGCCCTGAAACTGACCCTATCGACTTGAATAACCACCCTGATAACTCTGGAGTGGAGGTGCACTAATAGGAGCTGGTGGTGCACTGTAAGCTAGCTGGTCGGAATAAGGCATATGAGGACCATGACCACCTGAGGCACCATGGGATGCCTAGAGTGCTGAATGGAACGGCCTGGGAGGATGGCCTCTACCAAAAGTACCCCTGCCTCTAGATGGGGCACCGCTGAACTCACCAGAATAACGAGGTCTCTTGTCAGACCCCTGACCTCCCTGAGTAAGAACCATCTTGACTCGTCTGGCGACATTAGCAACCGCTTGCAAAGGATTCTCACTCCTAGTCTCCTTAGCCATCTGCAATCTGATTGGCTGAGCAAGTCCATCAATAAACCTCCTCACCCTCTCTCTCTCTCTCTCAGTGGGAAGCAGAAGAATAGCATGACGGGCCAAATCCATAGAATGGGTCTCATACTGAGTAACAGTCATACTGCCCTGCTGGAGACGCTCAAACTAATGGCGACACTCCTCTCTCAATGTGATAGGCAGAAACTTCTCTATGAAGAGCTGAGAGAATAGGTCCCAAGTAAGAGCAGGCGACCCAACTGGTCTGGTCAACAAATAATCTCTCCACCATTTCTTGGCGGAACCAGTCATCTGAAATGCAGCAAAATCGACCCCATTGGTCTCCACTATATCCATGTTCCGTAGAACTTCATGACAGCTGTCAAGATTCTCTTGGGGATCCTCTGAAGGAGCACCACTGAAGTGAACTGGGAAGAGCTTGGTAAACCTGTCCAACCTCTACAAAGCCTCAAAAGACATAGCTGGCCCATCTCCGACCTGTGCCGGAACAACCGGCTGAACTACTCTGACTGGCTGAGCTGCTGAAGCTTGATACTGGGGAGCTATCTGCTCCTGAGCGGGAGTAGTAGGAGTCCGGGCTCCTCCTCCAGCCTAAGAGACTCCTGGCGCCATGGGAAATGTGCTCGTCTGGGCCACAATCTCCATAAGGCCCACCAAAAGGACCAAAGCGTCCTGAAGTACTAGGGTCGCAATGAACCCCTCCGGAACCTGAGTTGGTCCGGTAGGAACAGTCTAGACTGGAACCTCCTCGTCGAGCTCTATTTGAGGCTCCATTGCTGGGGCTGCTGCTCGGGCTCTGGACTGAGCCCTGCCCCTACCTCAGCCTCTGGCACGGCCTCGACCTCTACCCCGCGTAGGAGCTGCCACTGGAGGCTCTGGCTGCTGCTCAACTGAGTAAGCGGTATGTGTTCTCGCCATCTGTGAGAGAACAAGAGTATAAGAGTTCAATCAGTATTGAGAAAACAACATCGCAGGACAGAGGAGAATAGAAGTGAAATTTGTTCCTTAACTTCATAGCCTCTAGAAGATAAGCACAGACGTCTCTGTACCGATCCTCTAGACTCTACTAAGCTTGCTCGTGAATCGTGAGATCTAGGCAACCTAGTGCTCTGATACCAACTTGTCACGACCCGGAATCTCCCACCGTCGGGACCATGATGGCGCCTAACATTTCACTTGCTAGGCAAGCCAACGTTAGAGAATCATTAACCCAAATCCTTATTTCCATTTAGTAAATAACAATAATTAGCTAAGATAAAATATAGTAAGTGCGGAATAATATAAAGACTATATCAATTACTACCACCCGGATCTAGAGTCACAATTCACGAGCATTCTAGAATTTACTGCAAGTAATATTCTGAAAGAAATACAATTGTCTGAATGAAAGAAACAGTAGAACAGAAAAGATAGACGGGGACTTCAAGGTCTGTGAACGCCGACAGATCTACCTTGAGTCTCCGGATAGCGGTCCGATAGCAAAATCTCGATCAACCCGAGCCAATACCAAAATCTGCACAGAAAGTGCAGAGTACAGTATCAATACAACCGATCCCATGTACTGGTAAGTGTCGAGCCTAACCTCGACGAAGTAGTGACGAGGCTAAGGCAATGCACCTACAAATCAACATGTACAGTTTAACAATGTATATACAAATAATAGTAATGAAGAATTAGACAGGAGATATCGGGAGGGGGAAACATGCTGGGGGAAATACAAGATAAAGAACTACAACAGAAAGATAACTGGAACAACCAACATATTATGAATCAACAGGAACACGAATGCAGTAAAGAAAAAATGCACGGCATCACTCTTCGTGCTTTTACACTCTCCCTTACCATAATGTAATGCATAAATAACAACAGGGAGATAGAATAATATGTACAAGCCTTACTTCAACATTTGGTTCCACAATATCAATCTCAACTTTGAAATAAATTCTCAATTATCACCAGAAAATCCATAAATATGATAAGAACAATCCATTTAACAACACTAGTATAAACACGTAGCAATTAGGCATAGGAAAGAGACAATATAAGAAAAGCAAAAGAAACATGGAAAATGGATAAATTGGCAGCGCATAAGTACTCGTCACCTCACATATACGCCTCTCATATGAATTTCACATAGCAAATAGTCTAAGGTTCCTAATTCCCTCAAGAAAGGTTAGACACAATACTTACCTCGCTCCGAAGGCCACTTAATTCTCAATCACAGCTTTTCCTCTAGAATTCGCCTCCAAACCACTCATATCTATTCAAAACTGACTCAATAATATCAAATATTGCTAAGGGAATCAATTATATTGCATAAATTAAATTTTCTAAATTTTCCTCCAAAAAGTCAAAAAATCGACCCCGGGCCCGCTTGGTCAAAAACCCGAGGTTCGGACCAAAATTTATTTACCCATTCGCCCCCGATCCAGAATATGTAATTGGTTTTGGAATCCGATCTCAAATTGAAAATCCCTAGTTTCTACCCAAACCCCTAATTCTACCATGAAAACTCTAGATTTTAGGTTGAATATTCATGAAATGTAATAGGTAATTGAAAGAAAATGGTTTAGAATCACTTACCAGCACTTTGAGGAACAAAGTGACTCTTGAAAATTGCCTCTCACCGTTTGGTTTATGAGAAAATGAATTTTTTGGCTAAATCCCGTGTTTGGATTCTGTTAAGTGCTGGGCGACAGTGTTCATCGCGTTCACGAGAACACTGTCGCGTTCGCGAAGGGTATAGGCTGCCAAGCCTTCGCGTTCGTGAGACCTTGTTCACGTTCGCGTAGGATACCCCCTCCCCCCTCCCCCTCCCCCCGGCCTTCGCATTTGCGAGATATTGCTCGCGTTCGCGATGAAGGAACGACCAATCCTCCCTCAGGTCCCCAAGTGCTTCGCGTTCCCGATGAGCCGGTCGCATTCGCGAAGGGTAAATCCCCCATCACCTCGCGTTCGCGAAGAAGAGATTTTCTGCCTCACTAGTTTATTCTTCGCATTCGCGAGAGGACCTTCGCGAACGCGAAGAAGGACATGCCAAAACACCAGAATCTGCAGAAAACCAGATTTTTCAAAGTCCAAAACATCCCGTGGCCTATCCAAAACTCACCCGAGCCCTCGGGGCTCCAAACCAAACATGCACACAAGTCTAAAAATATCATACGAACTTGCTCGCGTGATCAAATCACCAAAATAACACCTAAAACTACGGATTTAGCACCAAATCAAATGAAATTCTCAAGAACACTTTAAAATTTCTAACTTCTCAACTAGACGTGTGAATCACGTCAAATCAACTCTGTTTCGCACCAAATTTCACAAACAAGTCTTAAATATTATAATGAACATGTACCGGGCTCCGGAACCAAAATACGGACCCGGTACTAACAATGCAAAACATTACTCAATTCTTAAAAATAAATAATTTTTAGACTTTTAATTTTCATCAAAATTCATAACTCGAGCTAGGGACCCCCGAATTCGATTCCGGGCATATGCACAGGTTCCATAATTCAATACGGACTCACCGGGATTGTCAAAATACGGATCCGAACCCGTTTACCAAAAATATTGACCGAAATCAACTAAAATTAACTTTTAAGGCAAAAATTCTTATTTTCATCAATTTTCAACATAAAAGCTTTTCGGAAATACGCCCGGACTGCGCACGCAAATTGAGGAGGGTAATAATGAGATTTTTAAGGTTTAAGAGCGCAGAATTTAGTTTTAAACATAAGATGACTTTTTGAGTCATCACAAAACCAGTTTGGAGACTTCTTTGCAATCTAAAACTAGCTATATGACTAATGAGGTTTGGAAAGTCTTTAATTTACATGGAAGTTCAAGAAACAAATTAAAATATTCTTTCCAGGTGCTCTGTTGTGTGCTGGAAAGAAACATCCCTAAGCGCACTTGATAAATTTATTAATTTTGCCGTCCCAATCCAAGATTTATATATTAAGCGTAGTGGAGAAAAGTGAGAAAAGTTCTAGTGAATTCAATAATCAAGATTCCTTTGGTTATCTCCTTAAACTAACAAGATTTTGAAGGTGGGAACGTGTTTAGTTTTTAGTTTTTCTGTTCTACTTAAGTTGCTTCCTTTTCTCTATGTTATTTTTCAATTTCATTTTTATACAAATGTCTTTTTTCCAATCTTTTGAATTGAATATATTTTGTAAAGGCTGTTAAAAATTATCGAGATCCAACACCAAGTGAGATATATTTGCATGTCCATACACATGGTAATGATGGAAAATTATTTGTTTGTGAGAAATCCCGAATCGCACATGTAAGTCAACTTTTAAAATAATTTTATTGACTTTACTTTCATATCTTTTTTTATTTTGTAAATTAAATACTCAATATTCTTTAATGTTTCAATTTCACTAATTATTAACTCTTCTATAGGAAAAATATCAGAAAATATTACGGCAACAAACACAGTGTCAATCTGATATTGATTAGTGTAAAGCATATTACGAAGCTGCGGGAGGAGAAAAGAAAAGAAGAGTATATGGTCTTGGATCTCAAGCAAAATACTACTACGAGCCGAATCTTCGTGACTCTTTTGGATTTGATGCAACATCCTCAGCAACACCTTCAAAATGCTCAATCAACACTGATAGGGAATCTGGATGAGTTAGTGACATGATTAATTCCTGTACTGACAGATTATATAGTTCCTGTAATTGTTGAGCGGGTATGTGAATTAGTTTATTTACCCTCACATCAGCCAAATATTGATCTTACCAATCACCCATCAAATGTGGCACTTCCTACCTCTTCTACTACTGCTAACATTGATGAGGTTCATGCATTGGGTTCTGATGATGACCGTGACTCTCTAGCCTCGCATAGTTAGCCTATTTTGTTTAGACTTTATTGTTGGTACTTGTGGATGTTTTGTACTTAACGATACAGTTATATGCATTATGCTATAGATTTTGGACCTTGTTGAATGTAATTTATATTAATGTCAGTCACTTTTAATTAAGTGTATTTAATCGCGTTTATGTAATATGCTTGAACAGGGTACATTTAAAATAATAAAAAAAAAATTAAAAAGAATTAGCGACAGTTATTTTTCGTAGTTAAAATTAACGCATTAAATTAAATCTTGTGACGGATTGGCGACAAAAGATTTTTATCGCTAAAAGCAGGAAAAACTAGCGACGAATTCTTTCGTTGCTAATAAGAACAAACGACGAATTTTGTTATGAATTGTGGCGACAAAATTAGTCAACATAGCGACGAAACCAACCAAAATAGTGACAGTTTTTTCGGTCGCTAAACTTTGCTACGAGTATATTGCGTCGCTAATCTATCGCTATATTTGCGACGATTTGGTATTTTCCGTCATTGTGATCTTAGCTACGAGCATTTTAGAGACCAACCTAAATCCGTCGCTAATGCGTCGCTAAACTGTTTTAGCGACAGAAAGAACATGTTTAGCGACGGAATACGTCCGTCGCTAAATGCTGTTTTTTTCGTAGTTAATATACTACCTCCTTTTAACTTTCAATATCTTGTTACTATGTTCTTATATCATTTGAAACTTCACTTGGTTTGAGGGTGATCGAACTCAAGGGCCAAGGCTATTCGATTCGTTTGGTTTGCATTTATTTCTTTCACAGTCAATTTCAATATTAATATATATATATATATATATATATATATATATATATATATATATATATATATATATATTCTCAATTTGTGTCAAGTTATATCACGTATCCTTAAAAATGTATATAAATTCAATTGTTATCCGTTTTTTGGGTAAACACATTGTTGTGTTTGTTGATCGTATGAATTAATATATCATTGCTCTGTTTTTTAATGTCTTAGTATTATTTGCTTTTTGTTGATGATTATTGTTTGTATGTTGTTTAGTTTAAATACGTTTTCGATGGGTTTTTGATGGTTAAAATGAGGTTTTGATTCCATGTTTCACTGCAGCATTAAGAGATGATTGTTTAAGGCTTCACAGTTACTATTTTGATGACAAAGAATTAATTTAACATAATTAAGTAAATCTATTGGAATTCTCGCTGCTTTGAATACGGGGGTTTGTACATTAGGATGAAAAATTGAATTTATCATATTAATTATTTTACTTTACTTGATTAGGCCGACCACATTTGGATAAGCAAATTTTAGGTCTTTCCTTTATTATATTCGAGGTGAGAGGTTGTCCCTTAATTATTATTTTATCTAGGGAATGCGCCGTAGTACATGTATTTGGAGGACGTGGTGAGCGTCGTGGAGGAAGCATAGTGTAGGTTAGTTTAGGATTTTTCTTTCCTTTTTTTTTTCTTTTATTAGGCGAGGACAACCTTAAACCTCTTTGTATTTATTTTCTTTTGTGTGTTTACCTTAATTAGAGTACTCTTTAAAGCTAACTTGATCACATACGTAACCGTACTAGTTACGGAACTTGGGGAATACCTAACACTTTCTCCCGGAGTCAAATGAACACCTTACTTAGAATCTATGGTGCAAACTAGTTTTGGAATCTAAATGTGTTTTAAGAGGAAAAATTATTTTCTTAAAACGGTGACTTGGCTCACCGAAACCAAATGTCAAGTGGCGACTATGAAAAAATCAACACAATGTTTTATCACTTTCGGTTTGAAAACCCTTTTGAACTTGAAAACCACTTTGTATCTTTTAAAGAGGTAGTAAGGTAAAAAAAAAAAAGGTGTGACTTTATAGGACCAAATCAACGTTGGTCAGGTAGTGGTGCATAAATGATGGATCCGCCTATGCTCAAGCTATTGATATTTTAGTTAACCGTCGATGGACTTGGTCTGATAGGCACGTCCAAGTTCATTAATTTACCAATTTACCCGTAAGTTGTGTTGAGGAAGAAAGTGAATATATTTTTAACAATGACGGACTCTTTTCTATTGAGATAAAAGGGAATAACTTCATCTTCATGCACTTCAAAAGAAGTTAATCTATTAATGAGCTAATGAATAAAGAGTGGAGTTCGGGCACATGAGAATTGGCCTGATAGAGTTTTGCAAAGCAAAATTAATCCATGAACAAATCCAATTTTTAACGTTATAGGAGTTATATCGCAGTTGGACGCACAAGAAAAAACACATCAGTCATAAAAATAATTGGGCAACAGAGGTGCCTTACGTTGAGATGCTGTTTTTTATTTTATTTTTGCACAAGCATAGGTTTAGAGTCTTATTTTTTGATAATAGATGCAGTACATAATAATTTTCATACACACTTAATAGTAATGAGAAGACTGTTTAGGCGCCGAAGTACTTGGGACCTCTTAATATAATGGAGTGATAGGCTCAAAAAGTATTTTGGAGATACTATTTTTAACTTCGCCATTTTGAATTCCATGCCCATCTCCATGCAAATGCATGCAATGTGCTGTTCTTGCGATATTCTTTGTAATTTCGATGAATGTATCAGAAAATAACGAGTTTTCCCTTTGAGTTGTGTTCATCCGTTCCCATGTCTCCTTAATACAGAAACGTATGTGTTCTCTCGCCTCTTCTTCGGAAGTACCCTTTTCGTTCATGTAACACTGAATTGACTTAGGAACATCACCCCTCTTCAATTCATCCTGAATTAATTATAAGAATAAATAAATAAATAAATGAGACACAGATATTGTTTATAATTATAAATCAGGAGTCGTATAAATTAATTTTATATGAGAGAATAAAGGTTTAAAAGCATACCGATGATGTCGCTAAATCATCAGCAAGACGAAAAATTATAGCAGAGCAGCGAATTAAGTCAGGATATTTGCTTAATGATTCCAATGCCTCTTTGGGAACTGGATTTGTGACGAGGAAAAATGCATGAACTAATACCATGGGAACTGCAATTGAGATCCATGCGTTGTCCATGTATTCTTCCAGAGTTGGCACATATCCACTGTAATACCATCTTGCTTCTCGTATGAAAGATTTGCACAAATCTGCCCACTAATAACATGTCTCAAATAATTAGTAGTGCAAATAAATTGATTATTTTTAAAATTTGTAGTATTTCTTTTTTTGTTGTTGTTTTGGGGGTGGGGTGGGGATATTGCAAAGGCTGAGACAGATGTCGCATGGGTTTAATAGGTTAGAGCATAGCTATATATGTGAAATTTCGGTAAGTTTTCAATGTATATTAAATTTTGAACCCGTAATTTCAAAAATACAATTGATTCTTATGATGAAAAGCTTAAAAGTTAAACACATCAAATTTAAATATTGAAAATGCCTCAGGAGAGAATTAGAGGCGGTTTGGGAAGAGAGAACAATAGCTAGATGAAATTAAGGGTACGTACTAAAAGAAGGAAAAATCTTAAGTAAAATGAATCATACAGATTTTGTAAGGTAGGGTAGGACGTCGATCCCTTGCTCTTTGAGAATCTCGTATGCCATTTCATTGGTAATATTGAAGAGTGCAAGGTAACATACTTTCATATAGTGTGGAAGTTGCTCTATCGCTTTTA
The DNA here is from genome assembly GCF_000390325.3 of Nicotiana tomentosiformis. Taxonomy (NCBI): domain Eukaryota; kingdom Viridiplantae; phylum Streptophyta; class Magnoliopsida; order Solanales; family Solanaceae; genus Nicotiana; species Nicotiana tomentosiformis. The sequence goes on along the minus strand of NC_090812.1, from coordinate 58,432,221 downwards.
TCTCCCATCTGAATTTATATTATCATATATCAAATTAATTTTACGTGACAAACAGAAGAGAAAGGTGATTAACTAGAGATATATATAGCTGCCTTTCCCAAAAGTAACTAACCTTTCAATAGCATCAGTGAAAACTTCCAACTCATCAAGAGTGCCATAAACATCATAAATATCATCTATTATTCCAACAAAAGCATCGACTTTTGTCAACATTCTTCGGAAGTAGCTGTGTTGAGGCTCAAATTCTATCCTCACTGCCCAAAATAAATTCTCCACCAGTCTATCCCTTGAAAATGACAACTTTTCTGCAAGACATGTGCTCTTCCACCACCTTTACATGAAGAAAAATTATAGGATAAAACCAAATCATCTTATTTAACTTTAATCCACTTAATTAAAATATATCTCACCTTGATAGAATTCTCAAATCTTGTTGGTGTACTGCTTGAACAATGTTGAAGTCCAACTTAGCAAGCTCGAGCAACAGAGGATTAGCATTTGACATAATCTCGTAAATGCTTATATACCACTGTGTCTCTAATCTTGGCATCATCCAATGCCTAGGCAGTTCCAAGGCATGTTGCGCTAATGCGACCATTCGATTGTCTTTATGATCACAATGATTGCTTAGATAATTCTTTAGATGTGCCGCTGTGAATCTTGTTGCATATTTCAAAGTGATTTCAGTTTCTGTAGCGAGAAACGAAGCTTCATATAATTGTAACAAACCTTTTGTGTCCTTACAACTATTTTCCTTGAGATTGTCATTTTCGTCCTTGAAGTCGTTGAATATGTCTAGAACACGAGAAAATATATATGATGGTCAAATCCTAGAAGGTTGACTTCATTAGATATTCTTTCAAACATACATAGTATCTCCTAAATTATGTACAGAAAAATTATTTTACATTCTTAAAGTAACTATTGCTTGTATGTATATATGTATGTCCCTACATTAACAATCAAACATGTAAAACAACTGTATGTGGCAACCTCCACATTAACCAAAATTTGCTTTTAAGAAATACTGTTAACTAACCACTATCATAATGAAAGAAGATCAAAGATTGTCAAAAATTGTATTACTACGTACCTTGAGATATATGAAAACCATGTTCTCTGAAGAGTCTAAATTTCAAAGATGTGGCATATAATGAATCTCCGGTGGCTGCATTTAGGTGTATGCTCCTCAAAATTTTCATGATTTCATACTTGAAGTGGTAACTAACTCCAAGCCTTTGTAAATTATCAATCAGCTCCAACTTATCTGATTCTTTTAATCCCTCAACCTCTATCATCATTAACTTCATTTCCTTCTTCAGTTCGTCAAACCGCTTCATAGGTTTCTCTCCCTATGCAAAGGTTACTTATCTTAATGATACAATTAACTATACAATATATGCAGATTTTTGAATAATTAACAAGAACAGTTATGAAAGAATGTGTGTATAACAAAAACAAAATATATATACCACGTAATCATTGTGTATGGACTGAATATATTCAAAATCCCACATAGAAGGTTTGTAATTCCCTGAACGTCTAATAATAATGGGATTTGGTTCAGCTATCGTGCCACTAGAGAGGCAGGCTTTTGATACAAGTAGTGATGGCTGTCCTAAACGGCTCAAGGAGGAAAAAAGAGTAGCTGAAGGTCTTCTTAACCCTATTAAGGTGGCCATGGACTGTATCCCTACGTTGTTGAATACTGCCTCCATTGATATATTCAGTTCTATGTTTTACAAGATTCTTTATTTGGTTGGATCCCCCAAATAAAAGTTGCTATATATAGAGAGAGAGGTCGCAGATTCGTCTATTATGAATGGGACGTGTTATATTCATTAGTAGTACTATCATTTTCTTCCTGGATTATTGGACTTTGAAATAACTAGAACTTTGATGACTAATAATTTATATTGGATGAATTTGTAATTATTAAAGTAGACTTTGAATTGAAAAAATGACAGTTCGGTGCATAAAGTATCTCGCGTTCATGCATGGTATAGGATTGAAATATTCCTATCGAAATTGATTATCTTTTAAAAATAAATTATATATCGGACAAAATTATCATTTAATTATTTAATGACTTAAGACTTTAAGCTAACTTAAATTTTGACTATTAAAAGATTCATAAAATTGACTCTATATGGACTAATGATAGGAAACATATAGCCCGATTCCAAATCGCTCCAATCTAATTAATCCTCATCAGCAGAGGGCTTTGAGGAGGCGTCGATCTTCTTAGGCAGCAAAAGATTGTGAATGTTAAGCATAACACAGACATTAGCAATTATTGCAGTAGACTTTGAATTCAACTAAAATAATTTCACTTTGAATATTGGTAAGTGGGCGATGGACTGGTCAATTCATTCCTATGAGTAAGACTTCTACTAGAATGTCATCCCTATTTTGCTAACTATATCCACAGTGGACAAACGGCGGTCTAATAAATTAATTATACTTGAGTTTTGTTTTTGTTTTTACACCGTAGTTAAATCAACAGGGCTTTTCAGTTAAACTTTAGTTTTAGAGCAAAGAACTTTTGTGTGCGAGTCATCTGGTCCTAGACTAAAAATGATTGTGGTTGCTTCATTTAGAAAGGCTTGGAGCAGGTCATCAGAATCCTCAAGATGGAGATTGGAGACAAATATACTGGCAGTTAATTCTCATAAAATATATAAAATAGAAAGTTTAAAATAAAATTATTTTTAAATATAAAAACATGTCATTCTTTTTGGAATGAACTAATAAAAAATTGTGTTAAGGCATCATGGCTACAGATCCGACGCGATAATAGCTATCATGGTTGATCCGATGGGTAAGACGTTGTGGTTATAGATCCGGCACCTCGGTGAGATTACCAAGTTGTTGAGCCCAATTCTGAATCGTCAAATTATCTCCCGTTTGGATATTGAATTTGGCTATTTTTTTCAAAAACAAATTTGAAAACATTATTTGTTTGTGGTATTTGAAAGAACTATGAGAAAGTTTTTGAAATTTTCAAAAATTGGTTTGGGCCTATTATTGGGTGAAAATTTATCTTTCACTCACAAAATTTTAATATTTTTTCAAGTAAAATACATGTCCAACACACAAATTCGATCAACTTTCAAAAACTCTTATTTTTCAAGTTTCAACTAAATTTATATCCAAACACTAACTATATTGTTCTGAACTTCAGATCTTTGAATTACAGAAACAATTATAAAAGATTGCCTGCAAAACAAATTTACCATATATTCATTTTTTTATGGACGGAATAAAACCAAAATCACACATAGTAGCATTAATGAATAATCACTACTAGAAATCCGGTAAAAACCGACCAAAAAAATCGACCAACGTTGGTCGGTAATGGCCAAAAATCGACCAAAACGCGACCATTTACGTGTGGACGGTATTTTTGTGGTCGGAAAGGCATACCGACCAAAGTTGGTCCGAAATTACCGACCAACTTTGGTCGGTCAATTAAATTTTAAAAAAAGATATTGCAAAAAAAACCGACCAAAATTGGTCGGTTTTTTCCGACCAAAGTTGGTCGGTATTTTAATTATGTAATAAAAAAATTCACCATCTGGGAATCGAACCGGGGTCTGTACTGTGGCAGGATACTATTCTACCACTAGACCATTGATAAATTTTATTTTAAGACTGTCTTTTATTTGATTTATACTCTTTAATTATATTTTCGCATGAAAATAACCGACCAAAGTTGGTCGATTTTATTAAAAAGTAAAATTACGGACCAAAGTTGGTCGATTTTTTTAAATGACCGGCCGAATTAACCGACCAATTTTGGTCGATTTTTTTAATATTAGTTTTTATTTATTTTAATTGAAAAACCGACCAAAGTTGGTCGATTTCTTGAAACATAAATTTCGCAGGACATAAAAATACATTTTTGCACCAAAGAAAACCGACCAAAGTTGGTCGGTTTCGTAAAAAAAAATAAATTTTTTTTTTTTTTGAAAAACCGACCAAAATTGGTCGGTTTTTGCCGAATTTCTAATAGTAAATGTTTCCGGATACATATGTTGATAAGAGGTAATAAATACTCGGTGCACTACTGCCATAAAAATATATGAAAGCTTTCTTGAAATAGTAGAGTGAACCCGAGGGTTCTTTTTTTTTTCTCCACCGGCCAGCCAAGGGGATACAATCTAGAATTTATGGGTTCATCAAGAGTGTGTTTGGTACGAAGAAAAATATTTTTCATGAAAAATGAGTTATTTTATCACGTGTTTTCCCTTGTTTGGTTGGCGAGTGAAAAGCTTTATTCAGAAAGTAATTTCTAATGTTTGATTAGAGAGTATAAAATATTTTTAGGAAAATAATTTTTTATGTTACTCTCCTCAACCCACCTTCCCAAAAATTTTCATGTTTCCTGTAAACCCCCCCCCCCCCCCCCCTCCAATTCTATTTTCTTTAACAATTTAATTATTCTTTTCAAAATTCACACAAATCAAAAGGAACTAATGTGCTACTTTATTTTTTTGCACAAGAACAACGTTGAAATTTGAGTTCGATAACTAAAAAGAAAATACTTTATTTTGTTGAAACAGTATCATTTCTACAAAGTGAAAAGAAATTACTCATTTTGTTGAATGAAATAGAAAATACTTTTTCAACATCATGAAAACTGAAAGAAAATACTCACTTTGTTAAAATAAAAAAAAATACTTTTTCTACATCATAAAAAGAAAGTACTCTTTTTTTAAATGAATGAAAAATACTTTTTCTAAATCACGAAAATAAAGTACTCATTTTGTTGGAAAAAATATTGTTTCTATTTCAGGAAGAAAATACTTAGTTTGTTGAAATGAAAGAAAATATTTTTTGTACATCATGAAAAGAAAGTACTTGTTTTGTTAAAATGAAAGAAAATATTTTTTCTACATCTTGAAGGAAAGTACTTATTTTGTTGGAAAACAAATTCTTCTATTTCAGAAAAATAAAATACTTAGTTGTGGAATGAAAGAAACTATTTTTTCTACATCATGAAAAGAAAGTACTTGTTTTATTGAAATAAAAGAAAAAAAAATTTCTACATCTTGAAAGAAAGTATTTATTTTGTTGGAAAAAAAATATTTTTCTATTACAAGAAAAGAAAATACTTAGTTTGTTGAAATAAATGAAACTAATTTTTTTTACATCATGAAAAGAAAGTACTTGTGTTTGTTTAAATAAAAGAAAATATTTTTTCTACATCATGAAAAAAAAATACTCATTTTGTTGAAATAAAAGAAAATACTAATTTTACATCATTAAAAAAGTATCATTTTGTTGAAATGAAAGAGGTGGGTGGGTGTGGTGGGGGTAGAGGGTTGTGGTGGGTAGGGTGGTGATTTGGGGGTGGGGTGGTGGGAGTTGGTAGGGATGGGGAATAGAGTGGAGAAGGTTAAAAAAGAATTTTGGTAATGTTTTCCCTTCTTTTGTCGGAGAAAACATTGTTTTCCAAAACATTTAAGTCAACCAACATAAAAAAATTTGATAACATTTTCTGAAAAAATATTTTCTTTCATACCAAACACACCCCAAATCTAGAAGTTTTCTGCATAAATTTTGTATATGTGTTGAAAATCTACTAGATAAGTACAAATATATTATAATAGAATCTTAAATTCGAACTCATAATATTCAAATCTTAAAATGTGCATGTAGCAACAACAGTTGTAGAGATGTCGGCTTTTGATTGAAAGTGATGACTTTCTGCCGTTGAAAGAGGAAAACATGTATTTTAAGGGTTGGCATGGGTACCAATGTTTGGCCAAGCTATCAATATTTTAAAAAGTATTTTTATTTATAAGTATTTATTGAAAAAGTACTTTTGCATAGCAGTTTGTGTTTGACTTATTCGTTTGAGTAATGCTTTTTATAAGTTCATTGTGTTTGGCCAATCTTTTAAAAAATACTTTTAAGTATCAAATTATGAAAAAGGACAGTTGAAGTTTAATTTGCCATTAGTATCATTCAGGAAATAAAAATAAATTTAAATATTTATTATAAAAGAATTCAATTAAAATGTAAAACGTTAAGTAAAAATATAAATTAAAATTTTCAATCAATATAAAATATAGTTATTCCAAAGCAATAACATTGAGTGTTTGGTATTACTTATTGTTTACATGATAATTTAAATGTGTCAAAATATATCATTCAATATAATTTAAAATTGAGAATAAAACTATGATTAAAAACAAAAAGAGAAGAAATATATAGTAGAAATAAAAGAGAAAGGCAAAGGAAAAGGAAAAGGAAAAGAAAAAGAAAAATAAAAAAAATGATTAATTAATGAGGGATAATTTGAAAAACATAAATTTATTGTAAGGTTATTTTTTTCTTGAATAAATTATTTTTTTGCTTCTGCTTCTACTCTTTGGAAGAAGTTAGAATTTGTAGTTTCTCCCCAAAAACAGAAAAACTGAAATATAAATTTATTGTAAGGTTAGTTTTGTATTGAATAAATTAATTTTTTGCTTCTGCTTCTACTTTTTGGAAGAAGCTAGAATTTGTAGCTTTTCCCCAAAAGCAGAAAAACTGATTTTGCTGTTGTTAAAAAGTACTTTTTTATTTTGGTCAAACACCTTAAATTTTCAAAAAGTAATTTTTTTACCCAAAAAAAATATATTTTTGATCTCCCAAAAACTTGGCCAAACAGGCTCTTAATTGGTGAAATTATTAATTGCCCTCCATTGATTGATCAATTAGAATTTTTGATTGTCCAAGGTTTCCTAGATGGTTGAAAAAGGAAATTATTACATATACTTATCCATCTAGATGATTTCCTAGATGGTTGGACCCAATTTCCAACTGTGCAGATATGTATATATACATATAGTATATCTATTTCTCTAAGTTCATGACCATGTATGTATAGGCATGACCTTAAATCTTAATTCAATATAGTAGACATATAGCACGTCTTATTTTTCGTGAGCCACATACATAAAGATATAAAATTCACGGAGAGCCATATAAATTTGGCAAAAAAAATTCAAAAAAGGAAAAATGTGAAGCACATTTTAGCTATAAATGTACATTCGTCAACGGTGACGAATATAGAATTTTAGGTTCGTGATAGAGTGGTAAGTACTTTTCCTCGTCTCAAGTTCTAGCCCTACGTATATCGAGTGCATTTGTTAAAACGGCATTTAACCCCAAATGTGAGACTTTCCGAGTCTAAATTAGTCGGTCCCGATACGGATATTGGACATCGGTTAAAAAATTAAATTAAAAACTATTTATAACTTCGGTGAAAAGGGCGAAAGCGAAATCAAATTGGAGTAGTTCATCATATCATGTTCCTCTAGGAAATTTTCCAAATTTTGTTATAATTTATTCTGCATTTCGTTTTCAAGTACTCAAATAGCTAGCGGCTAGCCTAGCTAGGGAAAATTAGAGAATTCTTGAATCCATTTTGTGGATACAAAGTTGGCTCAATTAAAGTACTCAAGGGCCCTTAGATCCTAAGGACTGAAATAGAATTTGCTTCTGATGAAGAGACTTAAGAGGCGAGACATATAGAAACAGTCTCATCAAGAATTAAACTGAGGTTAAGAATTAATGGGCTTGTTACTCCTTTCAATATTTCTTACTAAAATAAAATTGATTTTCTCTATAGTGGACGTGTTATGTATCAAATCATGTTCAGGGGCGGTGAGAGGGTAAAGCCGCTAAAGCGGTGGGTTTAGGCCCCAGAATTTTTAGGGCCCCAATTTTTATTTTTCAATTTTTATTTGATGTCCGGTATTTAGGCATTGATTAATTCGAATTCGTACAGTATAAACTTCATTAAAGTGAGAACTGTTCCTGAGAAGGGATTTGTTTTCATTCAAAATACTGAGACCGAATACTTTCGGTTAAAAAAGGAGATATACTATTCATCCCACCACAACTCTTCTCGTGAGGCCCCAAATCTTTTTAAGAAAATATTAAGTATTTCAAAGTAGAAAAGTAAAATATTTTATATAAAAAAAGGATTACATTAATCATTAGAAAATACGTAATACACTTTTAATCTCTATTTTTTTCCTCAGGTTTTCATCATTGCAACAAGTATATTGAAACATTAAAAAGAAATTAATATAAATTTATCTACTTCTTGAATCAGGTTCTATTACTTAAGATCGATATTGCACATGAGAGATTAAATGGTTTATGCGAAAAATTTGAAGTAATTTTATACTAAAAAAACTAGAAAAATCTACTTGAACTAAAAATATATAGAATTTTTTTTAAAAGGGCCTCAGATTAAAATTTGCCTGGCCCCCAAACTTGTTGAGTAGCCCCTCGTCATGTTAAATAACGTCTTCGTTTCTCATAAGATAAATCACGTCTTCATTTCTTTAGGCTGCGCTTTATTTGCAGTCACATTTCTCATAACATAGACACACTTGTCATCCAGCTACCCAAAATACAGCTGTTTTGGCCCTTCCATTCATAATAGTTTAGATACGTAGTGTTTTTTGTCCTTTTTTGTTCACAGTGATCTTTCTTGATAAGAAATGCATTAAAGAATTAACCCAAATAATCGTTCACCCAGTCAAAAAATAGCAGTAAAGATATAATATATGCATAAGTTTTGTATTATATGTATATAATAGTGTATAATTAATGTAAAATTTATGTATATAGCTAAAAAAAGTAAACAATAAATATAACTAGCTATTTATTTAAAGATAAAAAAACCAAAATTAGGATAGGACTTCATGGAATTGAATTCTGATAGGCTCAAAAAATAATTTGGAAATGCGATTTTTAATCTCAAAATTTTGAATTCCATGCCCGTCTCCATGCTGGTAAATGATTTGACCCGTTCTTGCAATATTTACTGCACATCTAATGAATGTCTAAGAAAATAATGAGTTCTCCCTTTGAGCTGTGTTTATCAGGAGTTTCCATGTCTCCTTTTCACGAAGTCTTATGTGTTCTCTTGCCTCTTCTTCTGAAGCTCCCTTTTCGTTCATGTAACACTGAATTGACTTGGGAACGTCACCCCTCCTCAATTCTTCCTGAATTAATTATAGGAAATAGATAAATTAAATGAATCGAGACATATAGAATTTGTTATATCTATTTATTATATTTATTTTGAAGGCCAAACAATTTCAGCGTTGTACGAGATTCATATGTATACTTTTGCCCTTGAAAATAGCACGGGCTAGGTAATTTTCGGACTGGTAATTGAAAAATAGCAGTGTTCGTAAAGTGATTGAAAATTAGCCACTTTTTTGCTGAAACACAGAAAGCTTTAGCATAATATGCTGGATTATGGATCTCCTCCATATAAACTTTAGCATATTATGTTGGAACTCCAGCACCCAAAAAGTTCCAGCATAATATCATGAATTATGGAGCTCCTGCATATTCTAACATATTATGTTGGAACTCTAGCATATTATGTTGGAATCTCATATGTGAAAAAATTCGAACTCCAGCATATTATGCTGGAATTTTTCAAGACTTTTAAGGGTGTTTTTGTTTAGATTTTATCTTTACATGAAAAAGTAACTAAATTTCTATTACTTTTGAAACTGTGGCTATTTTTCAATTATTAATTATAAATCTCGCTATTTTTTATTTTTTTTTAAGGGCTCTTTTGCTAAAGGTACACTCGATTTTGAAAATTATTAAAAGGTGTCTTTACACTAATAGGCGGTCATATTCATTGTTTATTTTTTCCAAAACATATATATCAATTATACATTGATTATACATAATTATGCATATATAATGCATAAATTATGCATACTGTATTATACTTTACCTGCTATTTTTAATTTAAGTAATTGAGTGAACGGCTATTTGGATTAATTCTTCAAACTTAAAGTTTATAAATTAGAAATCTCCTTTTCAATCACAATGTCTCCATTGAAATATATCATAAAGTAATGTCAATTCAGGAGTCAAATATAAGTGTAAGTTTTATCTGAGAGAAAGGTATAAAAGCATACTGATGATGTCCCTAAATCGTCGGCGAAACGAAAAATTATAGCAGAGCAGCGAATTATGTCAGGATATTTGCTTAAGGATTCAAATGCCTCTTTGGGAACTGGATTGGTAACAAGGGGAAATGCATGGACTAAAACCATAGGAGCTGCAACTGAGATCCATGCATTATCCATGTATTCTTCCAGAGTTGGCATATATCCATTGTAGTACCACCTTACTTCTTGTAGGTAAAATTTGCACAAATCTGTCCATTAATTAATAACTTCATGTCTCAAATAAAAGATGTAGCATGAGTTTAATAGGTTCAACTAAAACTATCATTTTTGACATAAAACATAAATATAAATGTGAAATTTCAACGAACATCAAATTCTAATGAACCCATGATTTTAAAAAATGCAAGTGGTTCAGAAAACGAGAAGGAGAATGAAGAAATTAGAATAACTCTTAAGTAGAATGAATCTTACAGATTTTATAAGGTAGGGTAGAACGTTGATCCCTTGCTCATTGAGAACCTCATAAGCTATTTCATTGGTAGTATTGAAGAGCTCAACATAACATACTTTCATATAGTCTGGAAGTTGTTCCATTGCTTTTGCAGTCTCCCATCTGAATTTATATTTAATTAGAAAACCAGTAATGGAGCAATTTCTCCAATTTCCTTTGTAAAAGTCGTAATTAAAGGACAGGCACCTATCTTTCGTTAAACCGTTTTAGACAGCGAAGCAATTAATTAATTAGTATAGTTAACCAATGAGCAAATGAATATATCAAATTTACTGCTTCCCTAAAGTTTACCTTTCAATAGCATTAGTGAAGACTTCCAACTCATCAGGTATACCATAAACATCATAAATATCATCTATGACTGCAACAAAAGCAATGACTTTTGTCAACGTTCTTCGGCAGTAGCTGTGCTGAGGCTCAAATATTATCCCCGCTGCAAAAAACAAAGCCTCCACCAGTCTATCCCTTGAAAATGGCAACTTTTCTACAAGGCGTGTGCTCTTCCACCATCTTTACGTGAAAACTAATGTTGTATGAGAGAAATTATCAGGCATATTAATTTCTAAATAATCAGGTTTAAACCTATATAATATAATAAATCTTTAACTACCAAAGTAATTATTGGACCGAATATATTTCATATATTCTTAGATAAATATTCAAGGTATTAGAGAGTATCTCAACTCCTCCAAATTAAACCTTTTTTTTCTATCCACTTTCTAGTATCCGCATTAGGCCCGGCTAAATTTGGATTGGTGCCGGAACATCCCACATTAAGGGATAAAACACTAACCAGAGGCATTTGTGAAAATAATAATTAAAACATATTCTTCGCCCTTGGAAAGAGAAATAACATCAAAATATAAGTAATAAAATGTATTGTAGAAATTAAAAAAAGGGCTTCCCTTTATTTCAGATCGACTTAATATAATTCAAGGGGAGGTGCCTTGGTTCATGTTATTTGCAAACGGCATAGTTCTGATTGATGAGACGCGAGGTGGTATTAACGAGAGGCTGGAGGTCTAGAGGCATACCCTTGAGTCTAAAGGTTTCAAGTTGAGCAGAACCAAGACAGAATACTTGGAGTGCAAGTTCAGCGGTGTTACCCAGGAAGCGGACGGGGATGTGACGCTTAATACGCAACTCATTCCTAAGAGGGAGAGTTTTATGTATCTTGGGTCTGTTATTCAGAGTGATGGGGAGATTGATGAGAATATCACATATCGTATCGGAGCAGGGTGGATGAAGTGGAGGCTCGCTTTCGATATCTTGTGCGATAAGAATGTACCATTGAGATTTAAAGGTAAGTTCTACAAGGTAATGGTTAAACCGACTATATTGTATAGGGCAGAGTGTTGACCAGACAAAAACTCTCATGTTCAGCAGATGAAAGTAGCTGAAATGAGGATGTTGAAATGGATGTGTGAGCATATTTGGTTAGATAAAATTAGGAATAAAGTTATTCGGGATAAGGTGGGAGTGACCCATGTTGAGGAAAAGATACGAGAGGCGAGGCTAATATGGTTCGGGTATGTTAAAAGGAGAAGCGTAGATGCCCCAGTCAGAAGGTGTGAGAGGTTGGCCTTGGGGGATGCGAGGAAGGGTAGAGAAAGGCCAAAGAAGTCTTGGGAAGAGATGATCAGGCGGGACATGGTGCAGCTTGAGCTAACCGAGAACATGATCATTGACAGGAAGATGTGGATAACGAGAATTAGGGATAGAAGGTTAGTAGGTAGTTCCCTTTATCTTTCTTTTTGTTCAATAGTTTTATTGTTAGTATGGTATCCCTTTTATCCTTGGTCTATTATTACCACATATCATGTATTTTTTTTACTTGCCATCAGTACTCCCTTAGTTTATTATCACGACATATCTTGTACTGTTATTACTTGGTACCAGTACTCCTGTCATCTTCTCTTTTGCATTCTTGGATTTAGTTTTCTAAATATATATCTTGTATGATTATTATTTGCTATCAGTACTTCTTCTATATTTTCTTAGCCGATGGTCTATCGAAAACAGTCTCTCTGCCCTTCCAGGGTAGGGGTAAGATTGTGTACATCCTACCCTCCCCAGACCCCACTTGTGAGATTACATTGGGTTGTTGTTGTTGTTAATATAATTTTCACCATCCAGATTTCATACATTCTCACCTGCGTTTTTCTTCTGTATAACTATTTTTCTTGTTTTGACCTTGCAGATAATTTGAAAATAATATTATTATTTTTCAAGAAAATAAGGTTTAATTCATTAAAAATAATACTAGGATATGGTGCGAATCATAGAAGAGGACATAACTTAGGGGTGCAAAATGAGAACAACTCTCATAAATATATAAAGATTAGTCACTTAAAAGATATATATCTAGTAACCTTGACAGGATTTTCAAATCTTCTTGATGTGTTGCTTGAACAATGTTGAAGTCTAACTTGGCCAGCTCGAGCAGAAGAGGATTAGCATTTGAAATATTCTCATAAATGTTAAGGTACCAACTTGTCTCAACTCTCAACATCATCCAATACAAAGGAAGTTTCAGTGCATGGCCCACTAATGCGACTGTCGGATTGTCTTGATTACTCCTATTATATTCATTCTTGATATAATAATTCGGTAGATGTGACATTGCGAATCTTTACAGAGACTCTGCTTGAGGTTACCCTGCTCATCCTTGAAATCGTACAGTATATCTAAAACACAAGGAAGAAATTAAATAAAATGACCAAATATCATATGCATGAAAGAAGAAGGAAATTGATTTGGCAAAAACATTACCTTGAGAGATATGAAAACCATGTTCTCTCAAGAGTCTAAATTTCAGAGCTGTGGCGTATAATGAATCTCTTGTGGCTGAAGTGTGCTGGTTTATGTTGCTCAAAATTTGCATGATTTCATGCTTGAAGTGGTAACTAACTCCAAGCCTTTGTAAATTATCAATCAGCTCCAACTTCTCTAATTCTTGTTATCCCTCAGCCATTATCATCTTCTTCATTTCCTCCTTCAGTTTGTTAAAACGCTTCATATACTTCTCTCCCTACGCAACACATTTACAATTGATGATCAGCTACGTAATCTTTTGAATGATATTACAACGAATTAATTATGCATATAATTATATTGAATAACATGAATATGTGCTAAACAAATTATTTTCCCGCATAATCATTGTGTATGGACTGAATATACTCAAAATCCCACATAGTAGGTTGGTAATTCCCTGAACGTCTAGTGGGATTTTGATCTGAAGATGAAATAGCAGAGTACTGATTAGGTGATGGTTCAGTTTTGGTAGAGAGGCAGCTGGCTTTTGGCTTTCCTCGGCTGAAAGAGGAAATTAAAAAAGTAGATGACGGAGGTCTTTTGGAGGTGGCCATGTGTAGCATCCATACGTCGGTACATATTGCCACGTCCATTATATTGATTCACTTCAATGTGTGGAGAGAATATATTTTTAGCTTAATGTTATCTAAATATATAGATTCATCTTTATAACAGGGAAAAAACTTACACATGCTTTTTGTGTGTCTCTTTATTTTGACACAGCAAATAGATATATAGAAC